>NW_004524591.1:24152046-24173321 GCF_000260255.1 Octodon degus | reverse complement strand
TTACTGCTCCTTTCAACAGACCAGCAGAAATCAGCAGTACAATTATCCAAGCTATAATATATATGCTATATGTAATAGATAATATAGTTAATATATCATATATAATACACATTTCCCTCCTTTCTTTTTTTTTTTTTTTTTTGGTCCTTTTCCTCTTCCCAGCTGTTCCTTCCCTTTTCGCAGCATCTCTTGCACCTGTCTCAGTGACTCTTCTCTCGTGGCTGGAACAAATACCCGACACCCAAAATGAAGGAAGGAAAGCTTTACTCAGCTCACAGTTACTGAAGATTTCAGTCCATTCTCAGCTGGCTCCAAGGCAGAGCGGCACATGGCAGAGGAAGCCTTTCATGGAGGTGGCAAGGAGCACTAGCAGAATGGGAGTAGTAGCGGCAACGACGGCTACAGAGACAATTCTATCTCTCTGCCTCTCGGATGTTACATCCAGGCTATCCACCCCAGGCTGGGTGCAGCACTCACACCCATAATCCTAGCAGGACTCAGACCCATAATCCCAGCCCTGGATCATGAATTAGTCACAAATTGTAGAATTGTACCTCAACGACTACATGAGGCTCTGGGGATACAAATACACACAAACCATAAAAGCACCTTTTATTCTATGTTATTTTATTTTATTTGGCGGAACTGGGGATTGAACTCAGACCCTTGTGCTTGCCAGGGAAGCGCTTATTCTACTGAGCCATCTCCCGGACCCAAAAGCACCTTTTAGACTTTATTTACTCTTTCAGGTTCCTACATTATCAAGACAATATGATGTTTATACATACAAGCCTGATTTATTTTACATATGAGTATTAAAGCCTCAAGTTTATCTTTTTCATAGCTGAGTAATACTCCATTGTGTGAAAATACCACATCTTTTCATCCATTCCTCAGTTGATGGACAATTTGGGTTGTTTCCCAGATTTAGCTATGACAAATTAAGCTGCTATAAACATGGGTGCACATATATCACTGTGGTACAACCTTATTCTGTAAATAAGGGTGTCTGTTTCACTTCAATTAACATTATGGTGTCAAGGTGCATTCATTTTCCTCCAAATGACTGAAGTTTATAGTTCTTTATGGCATAGCAGAACTCTATTATGTATAAATGCTACATTTGCTTTGTGTGTTCATCTGTTGATGAACACAACTGAGGCTGCTTCCAAAATTTAGCTATTACGAATTGTGCTGCTACACACATGGGTGTGCATGTGTCGTTGCAACAGAGAGGACATTGCAAGAGAGCTGTACCCAACATACCCTGTTGATTTTGACTGGAGATTCATAAACTTTTTAAAGACTAGAGTGATAGAACTAACCCTGATTTGTAAGTTTTGAATTTGCATTGTTTCATTCCATATAAAACACCATTGTTTTCCCCTACAAATAGATTTTCTTTGTGTGTTGAGGGGCGGTAAAACAAAGCAGAATGTTTTATATTTTTTGCTTCAATGATTTTGGGACAAATTAAAAGTCCTAAACTCTAGGGCCTGCCAAATTGCTCAGAGGATTAAAGCGCCTGCTGAGGCAGAGCACAGCGCATGGGGTTTGATCTCCAGTGTGCCATGCCGGCCCTGCCCCGGGGCGCGCTGAGATGGCGATTGAGACTGGGTGTGGTGGTGCGCGCCTGTAATCCCAGCTCTTTGGGAGGCTGAAGACAGGAGGATCACTACCAATCCAATGTAGACCCTTACTATAAAAATACAAAAAAAAAAAAGTCCTAAACTCTGAAAGAAAAAACAAGAAACCTAGAAGATGAATAGCTGAGACAAATATAATTTCTATTTTTAGTTTTTTAGGAATCTCCCTACTGATTTCCATAATAGTTGTTTGAGTCAATTTATAGTCCCAACAAAAATAAAGAGGGGTTCTATTTCTTCCTTGTAGCCTAGCCCAAATTTTATTGTTTGATTTCTTTATGATAGCCATGCTTTCTGGAGTGAAGCGGAATCTCCTTATTGCTTTAATTTGCATTCCTCAATTGGCCAGCAATGTTAAACATTTTTCACTTATTGGTCCTGTATTCTTCTTTTGAGAAGTGTGTGTTCAGTCCAGATACTTTTTTTTTTTTTGGACTGGATCTTTAAATTTGGAGGGGTCTAATGTTTTGGGATGTTCAATATATTCTATTACTAGTCTGCTGTCTGAGCAGTAGCTGGCAACATTTTTCCCTACCTGTACATTGCCTCTTCACTCTGTCTGTGCTTTTCTCTGCTGTGCGAAAGTGTTTTGATTGGATGTGATCCCGTTTGTTGATCTTCAGGACCATTTTTATACAACAGGGGTTCTGTGTGGAAGGCTTTGCCTACAGCTATGTCTTTGAGACTTGCACCTATTTTATCTAGCAGCAGAGTAAATGTTTCAGTTTTAATATTTAGAATTCTTCTTGTTCGCTTTCATTCTAATATAGTCTGGTTCTTCTCACTACACTGCTGAAACTGCCCTCCCTAAGGTCAACTATAACATGCTTGCTGCTAAACCTAGAGCATAAATACCTTTGATCTATCTTATGGTTCATTAAATCATTCTTCAGCTATGTCCACTGTAATGTTAAACATAGCCATTGAAGCTTAAAGTTCAGCTATGTTTAAGTTTCCAGAAGTTCTGTTTTCATTTCTAGAAGTGAAAATCTACCCTACTGCTGTTTGTACTTTACTGCTCTCTCCAGGCATACTTTAATGGATAAACACACTATAGTTTTACTTTCTAAGATTTTTAATAGTTTTATTAAGTTTTAATTGGTAAAAAGAAACAGTACTTGTTTGAAATATATAATTGAAGAAGCACTTTACATCATGTCTACACCCGCGAACTATTGCTGCAATCAAGGTAAAGAACTCACCTGTCACCCCCAGAAATTTCTTTGTTTCCTCTCACAACCTCTTGCGCCACCTCCATCAATTACCAAACAAGCAGTCTGCTTTCTGTCACCATAGATATGTTTTGATTTTTCTACTACTTTAAATAATAAAGTCATACAGTGTATACTCTTTTATGACTTCTTTTACTTTACATAATTATTTGGGAGTCTGTTATCATATTTATCAATAATCAACTGCTTTTTTGATGCTGCATAGTATCCCATTCTATCAACATGCACAATTTACTTCATCATTCACCTGTTGATGAACAGATTTCCAGCTTGCAAACATTACAAATATGCAATAGATATTCATATACAAGTCATATACAGGACATATGTTTTTTGTAGAAAGGATCTTACTATAGTGTAGGCTGGCCTTGTGTTCTCTAGGTAGCCCAGGCTGACCACAGACTTGCTGTGGTCCTCCTGTGTCAGCCTCCTGAATGCCGGCATTGCAGGCAAATGCCCCCGTGCGTGGCTCAGACACACACTTTTATTTTACCATTTTACATTCCATATGGAGCTACTCCATAGTCAGAGTTCCAGGTATTTCCTATCCTTTCCAACCAGTGACATGAGCTGTGTTTCAATTTCAACCATTAGAGAAGGGAATAAGACATTGGTTAAGTGTCCATTATAATCTTAACTTGCATTTCATTAATGACTGCTGATCAGCATTTATCTTCTTTGCCACAATGATTTCTCAAATATTTTGACTATTTTTCAATATAATTGTTCAGTTTCTTACTGATTTTTGAGAATTCTTTATATATTTTGGATTTAAATTGTTTATCAAATATGTGATTTTCATATGTTTTCTCCTAATGTGTGGCTGATCTTTTCATCCTCTTAACAGTTCCTTGTACACAGATCTCTTAAAATTGAGAAGTGATCCAAGGGAACATGGGTGAAGCATGAGAAGAAAGGGAAGGAGAAATGAGAGGAATAAAGATGCGCCATGTGCGTGAACCTAATAACCCCATGTAAGCTGGACAATGTACACCACAACATGAGCTAAGACAAGTAATATCAGCAAGTATGAAAAGGGGTCAGGCGTGGAGGTCACCTGTGTTCCCAGCACTCGGGAGGCTGAGGCAGGAGGATTGCTGCAAGTTCAAGGCCAGGCCTTCCTAGGATCCATAGTGAGCTCAGGATCAACCTGAACTATATGGTGAGACCCTATCTCAAAAAGAAACCCCAAGCAAACCAAAACAAGATGAAGCATGAAATAGAGGACAGGGGAACCAAAGGAGGAGGGGGAGAGGGAAGGAAAGTAAAGGAGAGTCAAAAAACAAAACAAGCTATAATAAATACATGTAGACACTCCCCAAGATGATTGTAAACTGCATAAATTGCAAACATGTACTAATAAAATTAAAAATTATTTTAAAAGTACGTTTCAATGTTCTTAATTTTAATGCAACCCAGTGTAACCAATTTTTCTTCAATTTATAATGGTGTTTTTGTAAGAAATCTTTTTTTTTCACAATTTGCATTGCTGTTAGTTTATTGATACATTTTTTGCCATGCATAGTCTATTGGTTGCATTGTTTCATCCTCAACAATTCCATCTAAGTATTTTATGTCTTTCATTCTTTCCTCATTTTGCCATTTTTCTTTATCTTCTTGAATACATAGCACATTTACAGTAGGGTAGTGTATTTTTTCCCTCATTCTATCATTTTTTTTTCTGGGCTCATTTCTTTTTTAATTTTTTTATTAATTTTATTGAGAAACATATAGCAATGAGACAGTTTCAAAACAGGTTAGTAGGACAGTTACAACAATTAAAACATCACATAAGTCACAGATATTTTCTTTTAAGCTTACTTCTAAAAAATTTATAGTTTTAAGTTTCATTATTAGATCTAACATTCATATTAAGCTTACTTTTATATGAAGTATGGATTACAATTTGTCTTTTGCATTTAGTTGTTCAGTTGCTCCTGTATCATTTGTTGATACCAAACTGGATTGCTTTTTTACCTCTGTGGAAAATCAATTGGCAGTGTATATGTTTGAATATTTCTGGACTCTGTTCTGTTCTCTTGATCTGTCTTCACATCCATACCGCACTCTCTTAATTACTACATCTGTATAGTCAATCTTGAGATCAGTAGCACAAGTCCAAAGTTGAACACATTATCTCTTCAACCTACTCTAAGTCCTATAATTTAAAATTTCACTGAATGGCGGCATCATCATTTCTACTAGAAGGCAAAACATCACATGCTTTGAAAAGCAGTGCGTCACACACATTGTGAATGGTCTGGAATACGTTTTTAGGTACATGTTCACGGACTCACTCCTCTCTCCTCTCCTCTCAGTTCTCTTTCTTTCCTTTTCCTTCGTTTTCTCATTCCTCTCTTCTTTTCTCCACTCCTTTTCCTCCTCTTTCTCCCTTTCTCATCCTCATCTTCATTCTTCTTTCTTCGTTCTATCTCCTTCCCTCCTTCAGCTTTAAATTCGTGAAGACGGAGATCACTTCTGCCTTGCCCACTTTTTATCTCATCCCCTTTCATGGGGCTGAATAAATATTCGTTGAGTGGACATTAAATTAATGCATTAACTTGTCACTTGGATTTCTGTAATATATATAATGCAATCAAACACTTGGCTCATCTAAAACATTCTCAGTGATGAAGCTAGAATAACTTTTTAAAGAAAATCTCATAAAATATATTTCCTTTTTAAAACTTTTCATGGTTTCTTCATTCCCTTTTCATTCCACAGATTCCTTAAATTGACTCTCATCTCTGTGTGCCCTGGCCTAAACTTAGTTCCTACTCCCTAACTCTTTTCCCATCCATCCTTAACACTGGCCCACAATCTGACTTGACTGTTGATCTTCCTGCACACTATTTACCTATTTTGACCAATATTTTAGCCCCAATTTCCTCTTGCCTTTCAACAGATTGATTTTTACTCTTAATTCATGCTTGAGCAGAGACATTTTCTCTGAATCTACACCTAAGTTAAATGTTCTTTGTATTTACTCCCAAAGTACCAGGTATTTTCACATATCACAATATA
This sequence comes from Octodon degus, assembly GCF_000260255.1. Lineage (NCBI taxonomy): Eukaryota > Metazoa > Chordata > Mammalia > Rodentia > Octodontidae > Octodon > Octodon degus. Next base: position 24,167,419 of record NW_004524591.1, on the reverse strand, counting down.
TTATGGTTATACATATCCACAGAAGGCCCTATGGGTACAGGGAATGGGGCCATCTTGTTGATTATTATCTCTGTAGCATCCAGTGGCACATAGTGAATGCTTAATAAATATTGCATATTCTGACCAACATGTACTTTAACATTGTCTCAAATTCATTATTCTGTGTTAACAGATTTAAAATTCTGTTTTACAGATCAACACATTTGAAAAATGTCTACTGAGTAACTTCAAAAGAAATTCAAGTTTGTGTCAGCACTTTTCTCACTCCAGTGTGCACAAACTCAACAGGAGAACTTCCTTGAATTGCAGACTCCTGGACACTGTTTTGAGAGTTGCTGATGCTTTATTTCTGGGAATAGGTCAAGGCCCCTACAATTTTGAATAACATTTTATTAATCAACATAGGCTCACTGCCAAAATAAACAAGCCCTACACCTCAGATGGTTATCACAACTAAAGGTTCATTTCTTGCTCATATCCCAATGAAAATGGATTTGTAGTTTTCATTGCAGAGATTTGGGGACCTTAAACTTTACACTTCAGAGCACTGTCATTTTCTAGAACTTGGAGTCATCCATGGAAGTTTCTTAACTCCAGAAAAATAAATAAGATTACAACGTGGATAGAATACGAGAAGTTTGAAGGTTTTACAGTATTTATTGTGTCAGTAAGCATAAGATGTCCAGAGTCAAACTTAACTAAGAGTTCATAGCTCACTGCAGACAGGAGGAAGGGTAGTTGCATGTTCAGACAGAGCAGAAGAAGTTTGGATATTGGTGAGCATTAGCATTGCTTCAGATGCACTAACCTTAGGAAAGCGCTAAAATTCAGTTCATTTTCTACAAATTCTAAACATTACCATTTAACAATGAGAATAATATTAATAGAAAGTGTTACTTCAGCTTCTAACATGTGGGAAGTATTTCTCCTTTCTTTTCGGCACTAAAGAAAGACAGCCAAATATGAAGCAGAGGAGATGATTCTTGTAAGTTGCTGAGGAATCTTTGAGGGGAGGAATGGAGAAATAGCTAAAAATAGTTACCTATCCTAAAATTTGACTGTCTTTGTAATTCCTTTGGTCTGTTTATTGAGACAGGATTTTGCTCTGAAGTTCAGGCTGGCCTTGAACTCACAGCGATCCACCTGCCTCCACTTCCCTAGTGCTAAGATTACACCTGACTCTGCTTGTGTAGTTCCTCTTTAATCCTTACTTTAAAGTCAGTTAGCTTATTCAACAGCTCATGTTTGTGACCGTTAGGCTGTCTTAAAATGAAAAGTTGTTTTTATAGCTTCCATCAACTACTGCCTACTGCTTTGACTTGAAGAACCGCTTTGGTGTCTCTCCTTTTACCCAGCTTCTCCTGAAGTAGTTCCTTGGAAGTTTTAGGTCTTAACATTGATTCTTTCTATGCAGCAGGGGGAAACTATGAGTGGGTAAGGCATTTCAGCCTTTCAGAAAAAAAATTCTCAATAATTAATTCTATTTCTAGATCTCTCTTCACTTGAGTGCTTTTACATCTTTGTGTTTTATTTCCCTTTTATGTGAGCACTCACTCCAAGTTATAACTATTTGATCAATATTTTATTTTACACATAAATGATTTTCCTTAGTAACTTCTCAGCAACTTACAGTTTTTATAAGCTGCCTTCTGAAATGAACTGCTTTCTGAGGAATATTACATAGAAAGTAGTTTGTAAAGATTATAAGTTGTAAAAGAGTTCTCGTAAAAAATTATTGTGTGCAAATATTATTTTGGCCTGCGGAATTCATGTTAGGAATAGCATTTTAACACCTCCCCTCCAAAAAAAAAAGCTGTTTAAAGGTTTTAAACTTTTTTCAAGCCTCAAGGACTGTGGTAATTATTTGGATTATTTGGATGATTTCAAGTGGGGTCGGAGAAGAGTGGGGTTTCAGTTTTTAACATGCAGAATCCATCTTCACCTTTACTTTTAGCATCAGAGAAAGAGAATTGTGGATGAAACCTAAGAGACAATTATCTTAAATTGCTGAGGAATCCTTGAAAGGAAGAGAGAAAACAATTTGAAATCCTCTGATGAAGTTTCCAATCAACTCATTATGCCATCATAAGTTTTCAAATTCCACTTCAAGCAATCTATGGGTTTCTCACTCTGTGCCTTGATTTTCCCATTTCATGGGCCAGAAAGTTCCACATTAGTCTATCAATTTAAAAAAAAACTGTACAAAATCTGAAAATCTCTTTGAATTCTGTTTTTTTAAAACAGGAAAATGAAAGATTGATGAACATGTTGTTGGCGAGATGAAGCGCTGTCTCCATTTATTAAAGGAATCCTTCTCACTTCCAGACCTTTCTCAAATGGCCAGGGAGAAGGGTCAAGAAGAGGCTCAGCTTCTTTCCAAGCAAGCAAATGTTAGCTCTTATAATGCAATCTAAAGTTCAAAGGATAAGCAGGTGGAACACATCTGAGACACAGTGGCAAGGGTTCTGTACACAGTTCCAGGAATGAAATTCCCTTAAGCACTCAGGAGGACAAGAGCATGGCGAGTTGTGTTCTCTCTCTCTTGAAGCTTGGCTCACTTTCCTGCTGCCATTCTAAACACTGGCAAATAAAAGTCTTGAGAGTATTTCAGTTTAATATCTTCCCAGCTCTGACTCTTTGGACTACACTTAGTCTCGGTGTCAGGAGCTTTGTGTTCTGAGTCTGATGTATGGAGAGGATTGTGGAGGGCATTCAGTGAAGGATGGTAGAAATCCTTCTGACCTATGAGGTGTCTCCCCTCACCCAGAACTGATCCTGAGGTCCTGGAACTTAAATTTCTTTTGTCTTTGTGGATGGTACTTTCTGTACTATGGTTATACACAATGATTACAAGAGAACAAGAAACTCTATATATCTTATACAATAAAAATTCTAAGGTGTGATATACAATTCCCATTCATTTGATTTTTTTTTTTTTTTAAAAATCCTCACAAGGCAGGGTAGATAGCTCAGTGGTCTAAGCACCTACCAGGCAAGTGCAAGGACTAGGGCTTGATCCGTGGTACCACAAGCTGCACCAGACCCAGCCCTAGGCATGCAGAACCAGCCACTGAGACCAGGGTGGTGGCACACACCTGTAATCCTAGCATTGGGGAGGCTGAAACAGGAGGATCACTACAAGTCCAAGCTGCAAGACCTTGTACCAAATACACTTAGAAAAAAAAAAAATCCTCACAGAGAAGTCTTTTTTTCCCCTCAAAATAAAACAAATGTTGTTGGGTCGGCCAAATAGCTCAGTGGATTAAAGTCCCTGCTTAGGCAGTTGCAGGGACTGAGAGTTCGATACACAGGACTGCTGTGCCAGCCCTGCACTGAGACAAAGATTAAAACTAGGCATGGAGGTGCACGCCTGTAATCTCAGCACTTGGGAGGCTATAAACAGGAGGATCACTACAAGTCCAATCTATGCAGTGAGACCCTGTACAGCCTGTACACCCTGTCCTAAAACTAAAAAAAAAAAAAAAAAAAAGTATTGTCTTTCAGTGCTAGAACTTCGAAGTCCAAAAGAGATCTCATTAGGCTAATATCGAAGGATTGGCTGGGCAATGTTTATTTGTGGGGCAATAGAGGCATCTGACCATGAGGCTGCCACTTTCTGTATCTTCGGAGTCAGCAACAGGTCAATTCGTGCATCTGCCAGCTCTCTACTTCTTTCTTCTGTTTCCTCTTTTAGCTTTAAGGCCCCTTGTGATTATATTGTATCAATCCAGATAACTTATTTTCTACTTTCATTTAGCAAACGTGAGTAAAGTACAAGCAACATTTATTATCTCCTCATTTTTAAGTGTACAGTTCAGTAGTGCTTAATGTATTCATACTGTTGTGCCTTTAGATGATTCTTGTGCTAAAAAAGAAAATTCAAGTTTCCTGAAATTATCTTGTGGATGTTTAAAACACCTTTCAAATAATTCTTGACTTAAAAAAGAAATCAATGCTAAAATAAATTACCGAGAAATGAATAACCATATTAACCCTATATGTTAAATACTGTTAGGTGTAGACAAGAAAATTTTATATCCTTAAATACATTTATTACAAAGTGAGAAATCTAAAACAACAGCAAGAGAGAGAGAGAGAGAGAGAGAGAGAGAGAGAGAGAGAGAGAGAGAAATCTGGGCTGTGGTGGCACATGTCTGAATTGTCACCACTCCGGAGGCTGAGGCAGAAGAATCGCCATGAATGCTAAGGTGGCCTAAACTATATGATGAATCACTATCTCAAAAACTGAAACAGGCCTGCAAGATAGCTCAGCGGTCTAAAGTGCCTGCTTAGGCAAGCTTAGACAGGTGCGGGGGACTGCAGCAGTTCCATCCTCTGCACCACAGGCAGTGTCAGCCACGCCCTCAGGACAGGCTGAGCCAGCAAAAAATAAATAAATACAAAGAAAAAAAAGAAAGACTTAAAATAATGATCTACTCATTCTTCAGAGTAGCCTTAAAAAAGAACAAAAACTATACGGGATACATAAAAATAAGAGTAGAAATAGAGGAAACAAAAATAAAGTAGAATTAATATAAACAGAAATGAATTGTTTTAAAAACAATAAAATAAACCTTTGTCAATTCCTATAAAGATTATAGAGAAAAGAGCCCAGTACTGTGGCACCTTCTTGTAATCCCAGTGCTCAGGAGGCTGAGACAGGAGGATCATTGCAAGTTTGAGACCAGCCTGGGTAACAAAGTGAGCTCAAGGCCAGCCTGAACTGCATAGTAAGACCTTGTCTCAAAAAGAGAGAGAGATTTTTAAACAAAATTATAGAGAAAAAGGGAAAAAAACTTTAGAAAGAAGACAGTGCACAAACCAAATTTCAGTGGTAGTTTTCCAAGTTAGAGAGATTATATAAATTTTAGAGTATTTAGTTTGAAAATATAGATTAAGTGGATGCTTTTTCAGAAAAATATAAATTTTTCACATTGAACTTGTGCAGACATAAGATATTGAAAGCTGAATAATTCAATACCTATAAAAGTAATTTACTAGGTAATCAAATATCTATCCTTTAAAAGGCTCAGTCACAATTTATAGGCAAGTTCTACCAAACTTTCAAGAAATAGATAATTCTTGCATTATAAACTGTTTCAGTAATAGAAAAAGATATAAAGCCCCACAACTTATTATGCAGAAAGGGAAAGACAGAAAAATTACATGACCGTGAATGCAAATAAATACCCCAAATGATATATTGTAAAATAAATGTGCCATCCCACTATATAAGCAAGTACAATTTAATCCTATGAATATAAGGTCATGAAAACATTAGAAAATCCTTCCTTATAATTTTCTACACTAACAATGAGAAAATCAACATGATCTAAGTTTTGAAAATCTACTCAAAGTCAACTCCTAGTTCAGATTAACATAAAAATCCTTCTTACTAAAATTGTAGAGGAAGAAGTCAACTTAACTTGACAAGGGACATCCACCCTAAGTTCTGCCCAGTCGAATCTGTGGAACTTCAGGTGAAACATTAGAAGCATCCTCGCTTCATCAGGACAAGTGGCAACTAAGCTGCTCACTGTCATTTTAAGCACAAGTGCTGGGTCATAGGATATGTCCATTCTTTATAGAATTCTAATTTCATAGCAATATGTTAAATCTGTTTTCAGTGTTAAGAACAATATATAAATCATATAACAGTACACATCATATGTATATACATACAGTACATATGCTATATATACTGTTCACTGTTGGCCAAATGATGTGTCATAATGACATTTTTTTCTGCACAATTTTTGTTTTATCTGTAGTTAAAAATAGGCTCATATTTTCACTTACTTAATAGTCACTGAACCTATAGTTAAGCTATTTTATATGATCACAAGAAGTATAACATGACAGGGCCAAGGCTTTTCCACATAGTCAAACTTGTCAAGAAATTGATCCATCCTAATTTTTATTTTGCAGAAATATTCCTCTCAGAGCCTCTGCCTTCCTGCTTGGCTCTGGGCCCTCTCTAGCACAATTCTTCCAGCAAATAAATCTCTCAACCTCTGCACAAGTGGATGAGGAGTATCCTGGATTTGAGGTAGATGCAAGGATATGGGTGTTACTTAGAATCTTACTAAATAATCTTTCTGTTTTTAATACTTTCCTTCTCTCCCACCTTCCAAAGAACATGGTGGTTCCAATTCTTGGCTTTCCTAATCATTGCTGAGTTATTCATCATTCCTCATTCACGTTTCTAACTTCATATAATCTTGCTTAGAGTTATAAATGACAAGATCAAGTTGGTGTTTCTGTTCATTGTTCTTATTATTTTGGGGTGATTCCCAAGGGAAAAAAATGGCATATTATTCATGTCTCAAGAAGGCTCTCATAATCTGAGGTACAGGATCTCAGGATAAATCCTGAGGGGATTTGATTGACCTTATCAGACCCAAAAGCTACAACTCTTGTTGCATAGGTCTTGCTTTATCTTGGTCTTAACCATCCAGCAGAAAAGTATAAGAAGTAAAGCCATGCTGTTATGTTGAGCTGCAGGGGACTCAGGTCAACAATTTCTGACACTGCCGTTCAAGAGGAAGACCCAATACTATTATGGACTACTGGACTCTTTTAGTGTATTTTGCTGAGTTTACACACCTATAATATTCAAATGATGGAACTAAACAAAAAAGGGGATACAGATGAATGTCCATTTTGTGTCTGTGTATTCAAAATGTTTAGGATAGATATATAGTTACATTCTCTTAATGAATAGAGGGATTTGTTCTAATGGTGTTTGTACATAGGATATCATGTCTGCGTCTTGTACAGCAATTAACCACTAGGAAGAATGTATGCAATGTGTTAATTATTGAAACTGTCCTACCAATTTGGTTTGAAACTGTCTCATTGCTATTTGTTTCTCAATAAAATTATGGGAAAAATAAAATAAAAGAGTTAAATCAGAAAAAAAATTTTTAAAAAAGAAGGCACTCATAGCATAGTAAACTTAGGATGATTTTAGTACTTTTCAGTCAGTGAACTATTTACAAAGATATAGGCTGGGTGTGGGGTACCACAGATGATACTGCGGTGTCGGAAGTATAGCGGCAGAGCTGTCACAGCTTCCAGACTGAAAGAGAAAAGGAGAAAGGCAACCGGAATTGAGGAGAGAAAGACAAAAAGAGGAATTAGTTTTGAGAGTCAAGTGAGTTTTGATTGACATGAGTCAGAGGGAGGCAAAGGACTTTGTCACCTCTCCTCATTGTCCTTTTTATCTCCTGACGGTGGTGGCAGATGGGACTCAACCAGGAGCCAAGGGGCAAGGGAACTTACTGATGGCTCTGTGCATATGTATTGTGGTTTGTTCCCAAAGATTCCTAAGCTAAATTAACAATATGAGGTGGTAGAAACTTTAGGGAGTGAAGCTTCATGGGACATGATTGGATCACAGAAGCAACAAGGAATTAAGAACGGTTAAAGGCCTATTCCAGAGGAGTGAGTTTGTTCTTGTGTGATGATTAGTTCTCTTTGGAGCAGATTGTTATAAATCAAGGCTAACCATGCACTTGACTCCTTACACATGTGATTTATTCCCTGATTCTGCCAGGAGGCTCTCACCAGGATGCCTATACCATGCTGTTGTACCCTCCAACCACCAGAGTCATGAACCAAATATTCTTCTTTTCTTTTTAAGTTATCAAGCCTCATTAACATTTTGTTATAGCAACACAAGATAGACTAAGACTCATATTAATCTTCAGGCAGAAACAAGGTAAAGCATAAGGAGAATCATTCCAGACTGTAAAATAGAAGATACCTGTCACTAGAATAGGAATCTCTTCTGCAACAATATTAAAATTGGAAGTTTGATCTCTTGGCTTTAAATATTATCTCCCATTTGACACCTAAGTTGATGTTATTAAGGTCTAATTTTATATCTCAACCTAAAATTCTCCTTTAAAGTCTAGATTTGTAGCTTCAAAAACTTACTCAACAGCTTCATTGTATAACTGACATTTGAATATAAAATATTCAAAACAGAATTCTGGATTTTTAGCCCAAAATGTGTACTTTTTCCTAATTGCTCATGTCAAAACCTAAGAGTCACCACTGATTTTTCTCTTACTCTCATTCCTTATTTTTACTACTCTTGATTCTGCCCTCAAAATACATTTTAGATGAAGTCACTTTTTGCAGCTTCTGCAACTGCCGTTCCAGCCTTACCTCCCGATGTCTTTTGCCCCCATTAAAAATTTAAATAATCTTCTGCTGAGTTTGACAATTCAACTTTTATTCTCCCACATTTATTTTCCACAAAGCAGTAAAAGCAATCTTTAAAAACTAAAAATGTAAACCACATGACATTTCCATGCTAAAATTCCTAGACTACTTCCAGAATAAGATACTTGAATAAAATTTTGGACTTAAAAAATAGAATTCTAACTGCCAATGATATTTTGAAGTTTCTTCTTTTCAGGATCTGGTTCTCTACCCAACTTTTCTCATCTAAATTCAAACATGTCCTTATATTTTATGCTATTTTTAATTGGTTGCTAATAACAGTTCTTAACCAATGACTATACTCTTGGCTAGCATGTCTCAGGTGTGTGTTCTGTGTCTCTTATACAGCTTCTTGATGAGTAAGTTTCAGTCACCCAAATGGTAGTTAGTGTGACAATACATTCTTTATTGGCCACTTTCCACTCCCTGTCTCAGTTCTGTAGTCCCTTACCTGTTCCCTTCCAGAATATATGTACTTGAGTACTTATCTGAGGGACTGCTTCTGATAAAATACAAAGAAATACAAAACATACTGACCCAAGATATAATATTTCCTATTCTTCTCACCTATCCACCTGCCCTCCCAACTCTCTTCCCATAATATTTTGGTATGATTCTTAAAATTGAAACTAAAATAGATTCAGCTGTCAGATCTAGACAATAATGCTAGTAGGCAGATTACTGGAGTCTCTAGAACATTTCTATTTATATAATCCTCTCCCACATTGTTCCAGGCTTCACTTGTATAACCAATAGAAAATGCCAGAAATGATGCCATGTAACTTGCACAATTAGGCTATAAAAGACATTGAAGCTTTTGTCTTGGTCTCTTTTCTCTCTTGGATCACTCACTTTGGGGAGAATTTGCTCCATGCTGTGGGAGCCTGTTGGACAAGTTCATGCATAAAAGAATTGAGGCCTCCAGCCACCAGCCAAATGAAGTAACACTCTTGGAAGTGAAATTTCCAGCTCAAGTCAAGCCTTGAGAAGTTGCCTTCCCCAACAAACATCTTCACTGCAACCACATGAAGCACTCTGAGCCAAACCCACCACTTAAATTGTCTTCAGATTATTAATTTAGAAATTATGTGAGCTAATTAATGTTTGTTATATTTAAGCTGCTGTATCTTGGGTTAATTTGTTATGGAGCAGTACAGAACTAACATACCAGCATCCAGATAAAATAGATATAAATAGCCTCAAGAGCATAGGTAATAGTAAAATAATGAGAAAATGCTGTAATTTGTATTAATTACCCTTGTTTCTTGCACGATTTAGTAATTGTTTTTATATAATTAAAATTTTAATAATAGTTGTGTTTAACAGATACCATGGAAAATTCCAGAAATTTGTATTCTCTTGTGAGCCTATATGAGCCAATTTTAGCAAACTATGGACTCTCATTCAATGATTGCCAAAGTTTTTTGGTTGTATGTATTTATTAATAATAGTTCTCTATAATTGCAAAATATTTTAGCTAATTTTATATCATATTCACACACCACTCTACTAATATGGTTATATAATGTTTAAGGAAAAAAGAATCCTTTAAAATAAAATAAAATAAAATAAAAGAATACTTTAAAATAAAAGAATATTTTAAAATAAAACATTTCTTGTCAGCTAAAGCAAGCTTTTTTTTTAAACAAGAGAAATTATATTAGATCACCACTGTCTTCACCTATAATATGACTGAAACTGAGCTTTCTCAGTTTCTTGTAACTGTATCATTAAAATGCAACTGAACTCATGGTCTCTCTGCAGGAATGTTTTAAAGCTATTTCATTTTGTAGGTAAAAACCAAATAACATCATCTATAAAACCATATATACAATGTACATACAAATTGCAACATTACAAAGTTCTATGAAATCAAATGAATGAGGGCTGGGGCCATCACTCCTGCTAACTCACTGAGGTACCCTTGCTCTTAAGATACTGGCAACAAAAGACTGAAAGGCCAAATGAGAGTGTTAGCACTGATACATATGCTAAATAGTAAAACTCAGCTCTAGATCATTTATTCAACCTGAAACATTATGTGCTGTTTGCCCATCTTAGTAACTTATGGTCTAGTCATTTGTTGACCACTAATGCTAACAAAAAGTATGAGGCACATCCCTTTTGATCAGAGGCTCAGAATCACTGTATCTTGGCTTTATAAAACTGCAAGGGATACAAGACAACACACACTAGAAAACATAACTCTTCTTTTGGAACTGAAAAGACAAGACCACACAAAGGATGTTTAAAGACAAAGTAAAACAATATACTGTGCAGCAGCAGAGATCCAGTTTAGCTGATAGATGTAACCCTCAGCGTTGTGGTGCTTTGTTGAAAGCAAATATCACCAAAAAAAGTCAGATGAGGAAAGGAACTTTGCAAGCACCTTTGAGCCCCTTAAGTTTCCTTTCCTGGGGAGATTTAATGGAAGAATAATGCAGTCACCTGTCCTCCTGCTTGACATCTATGAATACTTTATCCCCCCACAAAGTACTTAAGGATGAACATTCAAATGCACATTTTTTTTACATATTATAAAGTAATTTGTCATTTCTTTTATATTTTGATAGATATTTTCTGGTGTTTAGCTCCTAACATTTCTTTTCTTTTCCTAGAGAAAGTAATATACCTTTAAAAAGAGATTCTTGGGCTGAGAGTAGAGCTCACCAGCAGAATGCATGCTAAGAATTCTTAGGCCCTAGGTTCCATCTCCAAATATATAGATAGATAGATAGATAGATAGATAGATAGATAGAGAATATAACTGTTTTTCCCAACTATCACCCTTTTTCCAAAAACAAAGTAACCCAGGCAAACCACAAGATGCTAGTGATTTATGCTGGAAGTGACACTTGGCCCAACTTAACTAGGCACCCCCCAGGCTAGAGAGTTAGTTCTGAGATCTAAGTGCCTGCCTGGCAAGCATAAAGACCTGAGTTCAACTCCTGGTACTGCATGCTGTTCCAGCCCTGAAACTGGGTATAGTGGCTCATGTCTATAATCTCAGTGCTGAGAGGCTGAGACAGTAGGATCACTATGAGTCTGAACTGCACAAAAGACCCTGTATCAAACTAACTAACTAACTAACTAACTAACTAACTAACCAACTAAGCCTCCTTACCACTATAAACATTTTTGACTGGAAGCTGGTATTTGAGTGATCCCAAATATATTGACACTGTTTCTTTAAAGAGTATATTGACACTGTTTCTTTGAAGAGTATATTGACAATGAGTATATTGACAATGTTTCTTTAAAGAACTCAAAGTCTGTATTAGTTGTGATACTGTAAGAGGAAAAATAATCCCATAATCACAATCCTTAACATTTGTAAAGTAGTTCCAAATATTTTTCTCATTGGAAATTACCTGCAGTCCTAGGTTGAGATTATTTTTATTTACTGTTGAAAAAAATTGAGGTCTAGTCACATACTCAACTTATACACATCTTATTTCTATGGTTAATATCACAGATACAACAGGTCCCATATTCAGTGATAGATGATGTTATAGTTTGTGTCTAGTTGTCCCCCCAAAGCCTCATGAAGTCATGGGGGATGGACTTCAAGAGATTGTGATAAATTAATTCATGATCTAATGCTTCAGTTAAAGGTGTGAGTGCTACACTCAGCCTGGGGTGGGCAATCTGCATACAGTATAAGGAGGGGAGATTGGCTTGCTAGCTGCCACAGTTGCTGCTCTTCCAGTTGATCTTTGCTGTTTTCCACCTCCATGAACTATTGCTCTCTGCCATTTTCTCCTCTGCCTTAGAGCCAGCTGAGTATGGAGCAGAACCTCCACTAACTGTGAGCTAAATAAATCTTTCCTTCCCTAATTTTGGGTGTCAGGCATTTTGTCCCGGCAATGAGAGGAAAGTCACCAAGACGCCTGACAAAAAGAGATACATGAAGCAGATTTTTACCTTTCTCCTTTGCTTCATGTTTTCACCACCCCCCTAACTCTGCCCAGTCCAGGTTGCAATAAGTTGACAGTCTTTACTTATTTGTGCTCATTTTGAGAAGACTCCTAAATAGAATACCTCAAGGGTTAGATGTGATAATGAAGGAGACAGGGTCTTTGGAAGATATAAACCAACAGGATGACTGCCGAAGTAGGGACAGATGAGGTTAAATAGAAATTTGTGTGTCTATAGAGCAGAAAAAAATAGAGACAGCATAGTAGGATCTAAAAAGGAAATGAGAAATAAAGTAAACCTCAAATTTGTCAGACTATTGTTTTGACTTTTCATAGAATTATACAGTCAAATGGATAATGACCCTTTTTCACCCTGGTAAACTGTGAAACTACGTGTATTCTCTGAGCTTCCACTTTTCTCTCTCCCAAAGGTACAGAGACAGACAGACAGACAGACAGACAGACACACACACACACACACACACACACACCCCTAATTTGGGGTTGCCAGATCAAATATGATACCTAATTAAGTTTTGATTTGAGATTTAAAACAGATTATCTTTTTAACCTGAATGTATCCCATGCAACATATGGAACATATCTATTGTTGTTGCCACACGTGATCCCAGCATTTTGGGTAACTGAGACAGCAGTATTGCAAGTTCAAGGTTGACATACGTAATTTAGTGACTTACCAAGACCCTATTCCAAAAATAAAAAAAAACAGGAGCAAGGAAGGTGGAGATGTAGTTCAATATGAAGACACTTTGTTCAATACCCAGTACCCCTCAAATTTCTCTTTATCTGCAACTGAAATTTAAGTGGGTACACTATGTCTTTATTTGTTCAATCTGGAAATTCTAACCTATTAACTTTTAGATCAACTTGCTGTAGAGTATGTAATCTGTCTGAAGCTAGGAAATTGATACTATCTCCTGTTGGCCTGTGTTGGAACATTTTCTTGTTTTCAGAAATATATACTAGTGGCAAATTATTCTTAGTTGCTAGCTATAGTTTACCAAAGTTCACACTTTAGATGCAGTTCTGAATCCCAGCCTATGCTGAAGAAAGTTTTTCAAGTAGATATATAAACCATACCATTTGCATGTAAAATCTATCACAAAAAGTTTGTAGAATCTATAGAATCTTTCCTGGCATTTAGTTGATTTGAGAGAGATTATCTCAAATGGATCAAATTCAGGGTTATCAAATGGCAGGAGGAAAGAACAGACAACTCTCCAGACTATATTGACTATATTTTTATTTGCTTTTCCAATTCTTCATTTTGCTCAGGGGAACTATGAAATGGGATTTGCTGAGGCAGTAAAACATCTTATACAAAGAATTCAGAGGAATTCTCTTATCCCTATACTCAGTTACGAACTGACTCGATTAATAGCCCCTCAATCTCCCTTTAAAAATTAAGAAAAAAGATGTGCTCTGTGTGCTCTTAGTGTGGTTTTGGTGCACAGATATAAATATCCAGAGGTTTAAGAATTGCTAAGCGTATTAAATTTTAATTATTAAAAATCACATCTTTCTAGAGTTTTTTTACTGAGATAAATTTCACATAAATTTAGCAATTTAAAAATGAACAATGCGGGAGGCTCACGGATCTAAGGGGGAGGCTTGCGGATCTAGGTGTGAAGGCGTTGGGTTCTTCCAACCTGTTGGTTAGGTGGGCCTTGCCAGAACGGACTTTATTTTTAGGTGAAGACATTCAGACCTCAGAAGAAAACAGGATTTGCTCAGGTGTAGTGGGTATTTGTAGTTAGGGGAGAGGATAAATTGGAGCGTCTCGGGGATTGAAGTGCCCTAGCTTGTAAGTGGGCTCTGAGGCTGTTTGCACCTCATAGACTGGGGTCAGACGAGAGTATGAACCAATCAGGGCTGAGCAGATTTGGGCGTCTGGCTGAGCCTCAGAGGCTCGGGGCATGATGGATTTACTTTCCACAGGATTAAATTAGGGGAGAGGGCTATGTGAAAGAGTCACCCAGGTTCAGAGGATCCAGAACGAGGCTAGTCATCCCCACAGCTCTGTGCTTTCCAGTCATCCTGGTTGTACTTGGAGGTGCAGGTGCAGGAGGTGGTCTTCTCAAACTTTCTGTAGCCCAGCAGTGAGCTTTTCTGGACACTCCCCCACTATTTTCTCTAGTAGGATTGGGATTTCCCTGGGAGGCATTTCTTATCTGTAGCAGCCAGTTTCTGCTGAAGGCCACCTAATTTACTTCAGGGACTTAGAACCACCACTTGCCCAGCTCGGAAACTCCAGCACGGGGAACACGAAGATCAGTTGTCTGAGGGGTGTTGGCTGGCTGGTGAGATCTTCCTAGATGTTGGTTCCATGTTTGTCATGGTGATAAAAGTTCAGGGGCTGGAAGATGGCTCAGTAGAATAAGCACTTCCCTGGCAAGTGCAAGGGCCTGAGTTCAATCCCCGGTTCTGGAATAAATAAATAAATAAATAAATGAATAAGAACAATGCAGTGATACTTAGGGTGTTCACAGTGTTGTGTAACTACTCCTTCAATAGAGACACCAAGTATTTGGCTTGCTGTATTTCACTACCCATTAAGCTATCCTTCCCACGCCTTCTGCTAACCCTAGCAATCACTAGTCTGTTTTCTGTCTCTACAAGTTTGCCAGTTCCAGATACTTCATACTGTGAAACCACATGTATTCGCTAAGCCTCCATTTTTCTCTCTCCCAAAGGTACAGAGACAGACAGACACACACACACACACACACACCCCTAATTTGGGGTTGCCAGATCAGATATGATACCTAATTAAATTTTGATTTGAGATTTAAAACAGATTATCTTTTTTTAATTATTTTTTTATTTTTTATTTTTTTTACATCAAGTATTTAATTTCTTCAATGATGTACTGCTTTTGTAAATAAAACCAAAATCAGCGATTATATTCAAAATGCATGTAAAAAGTCATTTAAAAAAAACAAACTTGATGTTGACATATAATTTCAACAAATAAAGTGTTTAATGAAAAACTGGTATACAATGGACTCATCTCTAAAAAAATAGTCTTAATTACAAGCTGAGGAGCTAAAGTATTTCCTTTCATTAAGTGTAGATCTTATAAAACATTCTTTATGGTGCTGCTGTAGTCAAACGACGTCCAGGACACAATGAAACATTGGTGAGCCCCACTCTTCAGTCGTATTCGGAAAAGCGAATGTGTTTACTTGCTTGTTGAGTCTTTT
>NW_004524591.1:24144122-24150286 GCF_000260255.1 Octodon degus | reverse complement strand
GAGCGACACCACTCACTCCTCTACCTTCTGGAAGAGCCGCCCAGAAAAAACAGATTATCTTTTTAACCTGAATGTATCCCATGCAACATATATGAGCATTGTTTTTGCCACATGTGATCCCGGCATTTTGGGTAGCTGAGACAGCAGTATTGCAAGTTCAAGGTCCAACTGTTCATACAGTTGGAACCAGAAAATTCTGTGGTCTTTTATATAGGATGACATAACGTCATGGAGGTTCATCCACACTATAGCATGTGTCAGTCTCTTTTTTTCTTTTTTATGGCTGAATAATACTTTCCTAAGTTGAGGTTATAAGTCTTATTATTCTATCATAGATTTGAAAATCTTGATTAACTGAATTGGCTAATTTACATTTAGCCCATAGATTATAATATGTTAGGCCAGCCAGATAGCTCAGTGGACTAAAGCACCTGCTTTGGCAGGTGCAGGGACTGGGGTTTGATCCCCAGCATGCCATACTGGCCCCGCCCCCGGGGTGTGCTGAGAAGGCAATTGAGACTCGGTGTGGCCACGTGTGCCTGTAATCCCAGCGCTTGGGAGGCTGAAAACAGGAGGATCACTAGGAGTCCAATCTACATAGTGAGACCCTGTACTAAATACAAAAATAAACACATAAATAAAAGAAAAAGATTATAATGTTAAAGTTCCTTTAAATTTTAAACAGTACATATAATAGTCAATTTTCTTTCATACTTTGATGAACCTTTTAATTGAAGCATAATAATAATAATCCTTTTCATGTAGAAAAGGATACTTCCGTGTACAGCCTGAATTTTCAGACTGCACATGCTGCCTCCTGCCCCGTGTGCTATTTGCTGTGAAAGAATCCTCTTTACATCCTGAACCTGTCTGATTTTCTGGGAAAGATATCTACCAATCTTACAAATTATTTGCTAGTTTCTTGACTCCCTTAACAAAATGGCCACCTAGGTGCTAAGGACAGGATTTAGGAAAAAGCTTTCAGTCTCCCTGGCATTGCCTAAGAAGGAACCCAGGAAAGAATTCTTCCCTTTGTGCTGAACAGACAGCATGTATTGCCTGTCAGGGGGACTAAATTTGAACTAAAAGAGAATGATTCTGTATATTAATTATCTGGGGTTCTACTGAAGATCAACTGTTAGTGAATGTATATAAATTTCCCACAGATGTATGGGCAATTTATCCTTTTGTTATGAAACACCCTTTAGGTATTGTTCAGGATGGGATTTGGGCACTCAATCCACCTCATATGATGTCAAGAATTCCCAGGGCCAGTCCTAGTAAATATAGCCCCTTAGAAGATGTATCTTGTGAAAACTATTTCCTGCTGCACTAGATTTTAATAGTGGCAGCTAGATGAGCAGAAGGCCCAGAGCCTAGATCAGTGTGGAAAATAGCTAAGAGTTCAGGTGGGAAAAAGCATGAGGCTGTGTAGTAGAGGGATGACTGTCAGCAGTCGGGGATCACTGCTGGTCTGGAAGGCAAACTGATAGATGCCCACCTTCCTCTTCTCCTATCCTATTATTTTTATTTTCAGAGGGCTTTCTGACTTGAAGCATAGGACAGATGAGTGCTCCTAATTTTTCTTTTCTTTTCTTTCTTTCATTTTTTTTTTCCTGACTGGGGATTGAACTTGGGACCTTGTGCTTATGAGGCAGGTGCTTATGCCACTGAGCTACTCCACAGCGCACAGACCCCAAAACTGTAACTCTTAATTTTTCTTTCTTTCATTTTTTATTTTATTTATTTTATTTTATTTTATTTTTGGACAGATGAGTTCTTTGCCCTCCTGTGACTTTCTGGGTCAGGTGATTCTGCTCAAAGAGGCCCTTCATCAGCCCTCCCACCTAACCACAGAGTTGGCTGTTCAGTGATAATCTACATGGGATCCATAACTATAAGAGTTCAACATATTTATAATGTACCTGACACTGTTCTAAGTGGGTTTTAAACCATTTAATTTTCACAGAAACCCCTAAAGTTAACCTTATCTTTATTCCCATTTTACAAATGAAGAAATGGAGGCAAAAAGAGGTCCCATATTTCATCTAAAGTTACCACCAACCAATGCATGGCAGAAACAAAACTGATATCCAAGTGACCTGACAGAAGAACATTCATATTTGTGATTTAGCCCACTGTATGCTATTTTTTAAAGAATTCTTAAAAACTTTTATGTATTTGGAATTTGGTACAGGGTCTCACTTTGTAGCTCATATTCATAGTGATCCTCCTGTTTTCAGCCTCCCCAGCGCTGGGATTACAGGTGAGCACCATCATGTCGGGTCTTGGTGGCCAGCTCAGTGTGCCCAGGGTGGCACTGGCATGGCGTGTGGTAATGGGGATTGAACCCATGTCCTTGTGCTTGCCTAGGCAGGCACTTAGACCACTGAGCTATTTCCTCAGCCCCTCTATATTATTTAATCTTAAAACACTTTACATCAAAGCTATGGTTAATATTCAATTTCTCTGCACATTCCTGTTGATTTGTAGGCTGTTTTTTTGGGGGGGGACCTGGTATTGAACTCAGGACCACGTGCTTGCTCAGCAGGCGCTTAAGCAACGGAGCTAGCTCTGGGCCCTGTAGACTGCTATTGCATCACTGGGATAAAGTTACTTTTGTTCCTTATGCTCTGAGACTTGGGCAATTGCTTGAGTGTGGTTGGGCTGTCTTCTGCGGCTCCACATCTGTGCTTGAGGTGAACAGGTAGGGGAGCTTGCATTATTTCATGTCTAGTTTTTGCACACACATTGAGTGCCCATGGTAAACAAAGCACTGGAGGCATTTAAGATCCACAAGACATAATCTTCTCTTACGATGCCTAACCTGGACCCAGGTACATTCAGGATAGAAAATGGAAGAGGATGGGAGAACTTTAGAACAGCCCTGCACTCATCTCCAGCCCTGTGCAATATAACCCTCACCTCTAATTCTGATCCCTGAATCATTGCAACATGGTGGAAAAACTGCTGCTTCCTTATATCTTCTACTCAGAAAAATGGAGGTTCCTTGATATTTTTTTGACACAATACTGGAAAGGCTTGTTAGGGTAAAAGTGGTTTAAGATCTCAGGCAAAATAACAAAGTGTTATAATCTGCATACACAGCACACAGTGTCCTTTCAGAACTACTGCCTGTAGACTTACTGCACAGAGCAAAACCCTCTGGAAATGAGCACTTACAGCGAAAAATGGTTTATTATCATAATGGAGTATTCAATTACTTGCTCTGATGAGAGGTGGAGGGGTTTCTAAATTCATTGCATTAATTTAGAGTTGAGAGGGAAATAATTAAAAATATAGGCCACCTATGGGTGCTGCATAATGTGGATGATATAGTGTGGTTATAATAGGAATATGATACATTTTATTTATATAGTCTCTAGCTACAAAGAGTATATTAGGTATTTTGCAGCCAGGCCCAGAAGCCTAAAACAGGCAAGATTAAAATCAGCAATAAAGCAGATCAGGAGAAGCCAGTGAAATTCAGCAATAAATTTGATGCAAAACCAATGTGATATGCCTAAGGCCTTTTAGAATTTGCTGCAGGCTGATACTGTTGTTTTCTTATTTTAGTGATATGAAGGATCCTGAAGGTGAGGTTGATGACTGTGAAGGAGAGGCCAGCCAGGGATCACTTCCTATCATAAGAAGAACAATTCTGTTGTTGTAGGGGAAAACAGGATTGTCATGGCCTAAAGATTTTTATGAGAACTCTTCGTGTTTGTATATGTTTGTGTTTTTATGTGAAACTCCCTATAGTCACCCAATTCTGTGATTCATCAGCCTCATAGTCAGGAAATCCTTCCTTTCAGTGTAACCCCAAATCATTTTCCTGGGTTTCCTACTATGTTCTGTTTCTCTCAGATGTATTCTCAGCTTTTAATCTTTTAAAGTCTCTGGACCCCTGTAACAAATACTCATAGTGTTCCTCATGTTAATATAACAGCACAGAAACAGAAATAAGGCTGTTGAGATCTGAGTCTGCAAAGGGGACATAAAGCTTTTCGTTGGGCTACTTAAAATGAAAATATAGATTTAGCAGTGATATGAATTTCATTGGGCCAGGGTACCTTGATGGAATAACAGAAAGGAAAATTTCTTATTTCAGAACTCTATGGAATGGCTTCAAAGATTTGTTGAAAAAGACCTATGATAATCTCTGCAAAAAAAAAATCATTATTTTTCTTCAGGTATTTATATTTAACATACTCTATACAGTAGTAGCAAAACTATGGCATGCAGACCGCAGCAGGCACCCAGGGTCCTCTCAGTTGGCATGCAAGTCAAGTTGCGCCAATCAATTTTTGACAAATTATCAGGAGGCACACAACAGCAAAGATCACATTAATTGTGCAAAATCCCGCCAAATACAAACTTTTACCTTTCTATAAAAAAGCGGTATCTATCACTGAAATCTCTGTCATTGTGTTTTTCTTTTAGAACAAAAGATGCCAATGTGTGAGTCTATTTTTTTCTCCCTAAACTAAAACCTCAGCATTCAGGTTTAATTGCGGTGTTGCCACTTTGTGACAAGTAAGTGCATTCTGAGTTGCACTTGTCTCTAAAAGGTTTGCCACCACTGTTCTAAAGCCTATCTTTTAATGTCCTGATAAAAACCCTTAACCCTAAATGCTGACAGGAATGGCTTTTGTCTCATTTATAATCTTTTTTATGTGATCCATGTTATTCTTGCTGCCTATCAAGACATTATCTCTAAGGACTGAATATTACATTTTCTAATTTTTATTTTTATTTATGTATGTTTGGAATATATAAAAACTTGGGAAGTGGTACATAGACACACTACATTTTAAGAATATTTGCTTCGAGAGCCGTCAAAATAGTACAGCGGACTAAGCACCTGCTTAGGCAAGTGCAGGGACTGGGGTTCAATCCCTGACACCACATGCTACACCACTGATCCAGCCACCGAGTCTGGGAGTAGTGGCACATGCCTAAAATCCCAGTGCTGGGGAGATTGGAAGCAGGTGGATCACTATGAATCCAAGCTGCATAGGGAGAACCTGTACCAAATACATTAAAAACAAAACAAAAAAGTTTGTTTCTACCTACATACTTTCTCTGAAAAATTTGCCTATCTACCATACATCCTCCCAATTACTCACTAGTTGCCTGTTCTTAATAGAAGCATATGTGTAGGGAGACTGGAAGCTTCTCCTGAGAACACACTGCCCTCCCTTGTCCCTGTGCCATCTGTGTTTGCCTTGGCATAGTCCATGCTCCCCTAGGTAGTGATCCTAGAGAGGTTTAATCTCTTTGGGTAGGAAGAATTATGTCCTGCTTGACAACTATGCTCCAAGATCCTGCTTTGAAATATACTACACTACTTTCTGGGCTACACCTTCAAGCATTCTCTCTCCTCTGTGCCAAGGATTCTCCATGATACTTTTAAATACCTCATTTCTAAAAGCATATAGCAGCATCAAATTCTGGGCTGCTAGTAGCCCTCAGTTAGTGTATTTCTTCAGGTGGACACTAAAGAAATTCACGTTTTCTAAAATTTTTTTCCATATCTGACTCATATTTATGTATGTATTAAACACTCTATAAGTCCATTTTCCAATATATAAAATTACATGTTCCCCTTCTCTTTCAACATCTTATTTTCAAAATGTTTAAACCTATAGAAAAATTAGAAGAATAAAACAATGAAAATATGTCTATTTTCACCAAACTTACTAATTGTTACCAGTTGGCTACATGTACTTTATATATTTATACAATTCATGTTTTCCTAAACTATTAGAACAGAAGCTACGGAAATCATATTCTACCTGCAAATACTTAAAAATATATTCCCTAAAAATAAAAACTTTTTTCTCTATAACCACAATACTATTTGGCATTTATGGAAAAATAAGGATATACAGTCCATACTTAAAATTCCATAATTATCTCAAAAATTTTAAAAATAATTTTATTTTAATCCAGTATCTCATTAATGTTCATGAGTTTCACTTTGTTCTTACTTCCACAAAGTCACTTTGAATCATGTGGAAGTTCAAAGTTGGTTACTTGTATTTCCTGTCCCATGGTTCTTTGTAGACTGTGGAATAATTATTTGTGTGCAGAAAAATTACATAGATACTAAAAGTAACAAGTTTTGGGCACTTAGAATATGATCTAATATATATTATATA
>NW_004524591.1:24133639-24144022 GCF_000260255.1 Octodon degus | reverse complement strand
TGGAAAGGGCTAAAATTAGAACAGGATTGATACTTCGGGGTATGTGCTAGTGTAATTGCAATGGTTGTTAATACTGAAATGCTGTTCACTTATTGGTACTGTTTGAAGTATCTGCCATTTGCTGTCTTCCTCATACTTTCCATATTAATTAGAGTCCATTAAAGGAACAGAATCAATATAATATACATACATATATAAAAATTATACAAATGACTTATTACATAGGCTGAGAGGATAAGAAGGGGAAGAATCTCAATGGCCTCCTGTATAAACTGAGGTGGAGCAATCCAAAATGACCATCTGTGCACTGGAAAGTTGGAGAACAATAATAGTCAAAGGTTGAAGTCCTCATAGAGTTGAAGCTCAACATAGAGTTACTAGTGTGAGTCTGTTGAAAGGCTGAAGAGTCTTATAGAAGACTAAAGAGTCTATGTTGGAAATCTGAAAGAACTGGAGATTAATATTCAGTGGCAACAGTAAACACCAGAGTTTTTCCAAAGCAAAGTGAAAAAGTTTTTCTTTCCCTTTTTATTCCATCCAGGCTACAAGGCTATTGGTTGTTGTCTTCCACACCTAGGGTGGGGCTTTCTTCCTCAGACAATGGTATACGTGTCAGTCATCCACATATATACTGAAAGCTTTACTGATCCTCTAGGTGCCTCTTACTCAGGTCAAGTTGACATATCACAATTCACAATCACGCTCTTAGAAGCACACTCAGCACCTAAAATCTTAATTCATGGCACAGCAGATGATTGTGGGACCAAAACTGCCATATTTACTCAATATATTTCACATCATTCTGAACCTTTACGTTCTCTGGTATTAAAAAAAAAAGAAAAACCTTGAATATACACATTCCATAATACTCTATGTCTATTTCAGTTTTTCCATAATTTTAAGGTTGTTAGATCTTTTAATAGTTTAGTGAGGCATTTAATAGATTTAATATTAAATAATCTCTACTATTTAATGTATTAGATCTACATGGTATTCTCATAATTCTATGCATTTTGTTGTCCATAATATTCACATTAGTCTGTGATATATAAAAATCATACACACATAATATTCTCCTCCCAAAATTCAATATTTAATACTCAGGTAAATGCCATATTTATTAATTTATAGAACAGATATCAGGTTGTAGTGGGCTGTTGGTAAGAACTGCATGTTGGGACTGGGGAGATAGCTCAGTAGAATAAGCACTTTCCTGGCAAGCGCAAGGGCCTGAGTTCAATCCTTGGTTCCGCCAACAGAAAGAAAAAAAAAAAAAGAATTGTACATATATTGGAGCATTTATTCACTTACTATTCTTGAAATTAAGTGTAGAAATGTCACAATCCTATAAGAAGAAATAAATGTCAGCTATTTGCATTTACTCAATGCATATGAGAAAATTTTGGTTTATGATAAATTATTTGTCTAGTGGGTGAGATTTTTATCAATAATTTCATTAAAATTAAAGAAAAAATTTGGAATGTGGGAAAATATTTTGCATGGAGGGATTGTGAGGATCTGTGTTAGAAATGACAGTGAAATACTAGAAGAGATTTTTGAATGCTTAACTGGAACATGGACAAAGAATGCTGAAGATGGACAATGGGAATGAAAAGAGTCACAAGCTGTAGATTTCCTCAAGTAGGTGTTAATAGTCAACAGGTTGTCATCAAGGTAAAAGAAAACAAATATATACTCTGCGCCACTCAAGATACTAGTAACAAAGTAAAACACTTAAGTAGAAACAAGAGCATTGAAATTATTCAGTTCTGCCAAAGCTCTGCATGTTATGTTGGGTAATGCTTATTGTAATAATTTATTTAACTAATTTTTGAGCAAATAATATATGTATAAATTTCAAAATTTATGACATATACTTCATCAATTCATTCCCACCAGTTTCTTCTAATAGCCAACAAAAATTTTTGTATTATCAGCTTCTTGTATTCTTAGTAGGATATACAATGCCTACATATCTGGGTAGATATGGATTTCAGTTACATATTCACATTCATAAATGTCAATAATATATTTGACAGCCACACATTGTAACCATTAGAAAAGTTTGTGAAATAAAATAAAGAACATAAAGTTACAAAATAAAGTTGAATCTATGGTTTTATAACCAGCAACTAATCAACAAAGAGGACTTTTCCATTTGCCACTCTGTGCTTCCTACGTAGAAGGTAGCCATTCTCTTGACTTATAATAATATAGTTTATTTTCAGGTTTATGAGGGTTACGTAGATGGAATTATATGGTATACATTATTCTGGGTTCTTGTTCAATTCATTTATATTTTTGCTATTTATTTGTGTTGTATATAATGAAAATTGCTTTCTTTTTTTAAGTTCGGCAGTATTAGTTGTATTGCATAGTGTTGGGTTTTTCATTGTACAAGGAAATCTGTCTTGTGATTGTGGTTCTGTTTATATATGCTGTTGTTGGGGCCGGGGAGATGGCTCAGGGGCTGGGGAAGTGGCGCAGTGGAATAAGTGCTTCCCTCGCAAGCTCAAGAGCCTGAGTTCAATCCCTGATTCTGCCAAAAAATATATATGCTGTTGTTCATGGACATTTCTCTCATAATACCCAGTTTTCAGATACTATGAAAAATGTTATTATGAATATGTTTTACATGTCTCTTGGTACATATGCAATCATATATCTGTTGGGAAAATAATATAAATAAGCCTTAATGTGGTAGCACTCCCTCACATACACTGTTTCATAAGGGTTTTTATGCACTAGAACTTACAGAAGCAAGTTAGTTTGGAAAACTAATCAAATTATATCATATAGGTTGCTATTTTTACCTATCAGTTGAACCAATTCAGTTTGATTATCTCTGTTACATGGATATTCATTTCAGAGCTCCAGAGCCTTTTATACAGTTTTTAAAAATATGCAAATGTTCAACAATAAGGTGTTGATTATATAGTCATACACCTATTAAAATCTACATTATATTATTCAGCTATTTAAAAAATAATTACTAGTAGATGATACAATGAAGCCAAAAATGTATTTATGTTTTTTATCATTTATTTACTATTATGTATTTAATAAATAATCACTATGCAGTTTAGACTCCTGGTGATCCTCCTGTCTCAGCCTTTTTAGTGCTGGAATTACAGGCATGCGCCATCATGCCCGGTTTCAGAGCCAGTGGGGAATGAACTCGGGTTCTTGTGCTTGCCAGGTAGGCACTTAGACCACCAAGCTATCTACCTAGCCCTAGAAAAAACTGTAGTGTTTGCTGTGTAAAATAAAATAACAAAATAATATGTTACATAAATTAACTCATAGAATACAAAATGTTAATAACGATGGTTAAGTCCTGGTAGTGGGTAGTAGAATTATCAGAGACTCTTTTATTCATATTGTTGCTCCATATTAAATTTTATTCTAGGGGTTAGGGAAATAGCTCAGTAGAATAAGTGCTTGCCTGGCAAGTGCAAGGGCCTGTGCTCAATCCCCAGTTCTGCAAAAAAAAAAAAAAAGGAAAGAAAGAAAAAGAAAAAGAAAAAAGGAAAGTATTCTTTAGTAAAATTTCTGTCATAGTTTAAATTTTGTATAAAGAAGAGACAGAGGTTCCATGATGTGTTGGCTTAGACACTGATGGACATTTGGAAAAATGATGGTGTTCAACCTTTTCTTTTTGGTACTGGGAAAATGTTCAACCTTTTTTTTTTTGGCCAGGACTACTTTCATTCCTTTTTCTCTGACACTCTCTAACCACTTCCTGGTATTTAATTTGCTTTTTATTCAATATTCATTTTTTTCTCTTTCTCATTGTTCATTGCATGTCCTGAATATCAAGGTAACTACATCAAGGTAACGGGTGAGATCCAGGGTATGGTGAGTTTGAATTCATTGTACCAATCTGTACAGTGTAGTTCATCCACCTGTGAGGTGAGTTCCCTTGTGATATGTCTTCAGGTCTCTCTATGTCCACAGGGCCATCACAAACAACATGACCTCTGTAGGTAGCTTACATTCATCTAAGGAGAGCTGATCACAAATGATGCTCGTGCTACTGTAGCTAGCAACCACTGCGAGTGGATATGTGCTTAGACAGTGACTGAACTTCCTGAGACAACAATACTTGAAATCTTGGAATCATTAACTTCACTATTTCACTTTCTGGTACAAGTTTTATCATTATTTTTCATTCATTACTAGTGAGCCATTTAAAGACAAAAATAAGCATCAAAAATAATCAAAACTTAAAACGTTTTTTATATTTTGAATATGTTTCATTCTCTAAAAACCTATAAGTATTTTTACAAAACATATGACTTTTGTGTTAGCTAGTTTTATTCATATAAGTGAAAATTTTAAACATAACGAAAGACTTGAGAAGCATAATTTCATTTCATATGTGAAGTTATGTTGCTGATTTTGTTTCAGGGTTCCTTCGAATTTTATGTACTAAAATGTTATAGTCTATAAATCAATCAAAATGTCTTTTATTTTTGGTATTGTTCCCAAAGGCAGCTTAAATTTGAATTAACTTATTGAATTGGTGATGTCTTTTAAAAATTGCTAAAAGAAATACTGTGTTTAAGTCACTCAGCATTAGGTTGATGGCTGGGGTGAATTTTACCAGCCTCTCTAGTATAATTTTGCATAAAATACGTATTTTTGAAGTGTTCAGTCTTAAATCCATTATATAGTGAAGTAGTATAGAGGATGCTTTGGCCTAGGCAAATACTGTACTTACTGAAAGCCCTGGTCCGTGAAAAGACACGAAAATGAGCATACCAATGTTTTTGTGTTCAAGTTTACAAATGAACAAGACTAAAGGAAACATACTCATCCTCTGTAACAACCATATCTTGTTTTCAAAACTTGTACTAATGAAGAATTAAGAGAGCCTTGGAATAGAAATGTGTAATGCATATGTATGTCTGTTCTAAGGTGAGCTACTGAACTTTGGCCTTGAAGAGTAAGCAGAATTTTAATTAGAGGAATTGAAAGAAACTGCTCTAAAAAGACTCTTACGTTAATTGTATTACATATATTTCTTGTTATCGCCAGGTCTTGCAACCACACTAAAGATAAGTAGCCACATTTTAACAAATGTAGATTCTGATGCTCAGTGACATTTTAGATTAATCAAAGTATGCACGAAGAAAAAAATATGGAATTTGAGTTTTTTCAACACCCACTTATGGAGTGTAGTATAATAGAGTTATCAATAAATAACCTAGAAAGCTAGTTGAGAGTTGGCTCTATGGTGAGCAATTTGAAAAAGTATTCTGGGCAATGGAGTCTTTGGAGTTTATAAAAGCAGGAGTGAAAAAGGCTTAGAGTCTTGGTTCAGTAAAATGAAGGTTGAGTGTGGTGAGTAGATTAGAATGGGGAAGATAGAAGAAAGAGGAGTATGGACTAAGCTTCTGCTTTGGCAAGTGCAGGGACCAGGTTTTGATCTCTGGTCCCGCATGCCATGCCATGCCAGCCCCAACCCCAGGGTGTGCTGAGCCAGCCACTGAGTCCAGGCATGGTGCACGCCTGTAATCCCAGCACTGGGGAGAGACTAAAAACAGGAATACGAGCTGCATAGTGAGGCACCATACCAAATACATTAATGAAAAGAAAAAAGAAAAAAAGGAAAGAGGAATAACAAATGGGAAGAGAAGTAAAGAACTGAAGAAGATGAAGGCCTTGTCAAGGATATGGGCATGTAGGGCCAGACATATAGCTCAGCAGATTAAAGCACCTGCAAGCAGATGCAGGGGTCGGGGGTGTGATCCCAGGGTGTGCCGTGTCAGCCCCGCCCCTGGGCATGTTGAGACTGAGATTGAAACTGTGTGTGGTGGTGTACACCTATAATCCCAGCTCTTGGGGGGATGTAAACTGGAGAATCACTATGAGTCCTATCTAGTAGTGAGACCCTGAACACCCTGTAGACCCTTCTCTAAAATACAGAAAAAAAAAAAAAAAAAAAAAAAGGAAATGGGCATGAGAAGTTGGGAAAGTGGACAGATTTAAGAAATACTGTGCAAGTCAAAGAGATAGAACTTGATGATAAATTAAAAGGTGACTTAGTGGAACCTTCATTGAGAACTCAAATGATTTATTCTTTAGGTACAATTCATAATATGAAATTACCCATTTGAGGGCCTTGGATATAGCTCAGCAGCATAAGACCTGCCTGACAATCGGGAAGTCCTGAGTTTGATTACTGGAAAAAAAAAAAAAAAAAAAAAGAAAGAAAAAGAACTTACCCATTTGAAAGTGTACAATTTAGTGACATTTAATACATTCACAATGGTATGCAACCACTGACACTATTTGGGTCCAGAACATTTTTATCACTCCAAAAGGAAATTCTGGGTCGCTTTCCTTAATGTCCTCCCTCCTAAATACTAGCTTCTCATGACTACTAATGTATTTTCTATCTGTATGGAATGACTTTTTCTAGATATTTCATATTAAAGAAATTATGCAACACATGACCTTTTCTGCTTGTCTTTTCAACTTGCCATCATATTTTTGAGATTCTTACATATCATAGCACTTACCAATACTTTGTTCCATTTTATATCTAAATGCTATTCCATTGTATGAATATAACCTATTTTGTTTATCTATCTTTGCACTGATGGATAGCAGGGTTTTTCCACTGTTTGGCTTTTGTGAACAGTGCTGTGAATATTTGTGTATAAGTGTTTGTTTGAACACCTGTTTTTAATTATTGTGTTTGTATCCTAAGGAGTAGAATTGCTAGATTGTATGGTGTTTTTATGCCTATTTTTGGAGGGAACCACCAAATTCTTTTCTACAGGAGCACTGGTTTGTATTTCTAACAGTAACGTGTTAGGGCTCCATTTTCTCCACATACAAGGCCACATTTATTTTCCTTTTAAAACAGTTATAAAAATCTACTAGATGAAAAATAGTATCTTGTTTTGATTTGTGTTTACTAGATGACTACTGTTGTTAAGCTTCTTTTCCCATGTTCCTTGACCATTTTTTATCATCACTGGAGAAGTGCCTATTCAGATCTTTTATTCATTGTATTTATTATTATTATTATTATTATTATTATTATTATTATTATTGACAGTGTCTTCCTCTGTAGTTCAGGAAAGACTTACACTCATGTATGTAAGATTGTCTTTTTATTTGACAGACTTTTGTGTTTTCTTTTTAAACAAAGAAGTTTGTGTGTATGTATGTACGTGTGTTACTTGGGATTGAACCCTGGACCTTCATACTGAGTTATATCCACAACCTTTTTTTACTTTGAGGTAGGGTTTAGCTAAATTGCTAAATTTCTCAGGTTGGTCTCAGACTCACAATCCTTTGGCCTCCCAGAATTCTGGGATTATGGAATGTGCCACAATGTACTTGTTTTTTTAATGTGGTGCTGAAGATCAAACCCAGACCTCATGCATGGCAAATGCATGCTGTATTACTAAGTGACACCCTCAGCTCTCTTATTTGATGGATTTTTGAGTCATTTACTGAAATAAGGCACTCGGGGAGAAGCTAATGGGAATACAGGACCAGAGGGAAACATAAGTCTAGCTTGAGTTGTAGTGAGCATAGCCAGAGGTTATGGCTATATGTGGTGTCTAAAACATCCCATGCATATGGTGTTTGTTGACTACACAAGCTGGAAGAGAGGCTGGGAGACTGTTGTTGCTGTCTTAGGCTGTGCCACAGAAACAAGACACTCCTGTTTCAATAATGATTATTCTTTTTTTTTTTTTTTTTTTTGTCGGAACCGGGGATTGAACTCAGGCCTTTGCGCTTGCCAGAGAAGTGCTTATTCCACTGAGCCATCTCCCCGGCCCCAATAATAATTATTCTTTCTTATTGAAAATACTGTTTTTGGCCAACTTCTTAAATCTGTAAGAATCTCAAATATAACACATAAATTAAAACAGTGTTCCTCAGTCAGACAACACAGGCTAAACCAAGTACTGAGAAAATGGGTGACAAAATTAACCAGTGAAAGATACAGCCTATTCTAATCTACTTTAGAAGTTTCCCTCCAGATAGAATACAATATGTGAATCTTAAACTAAGCTTTCATTTATTTAAGACTTATTTAAAATAATGCAATGGAACAAACACATTAAATTTAAATTTTGTATAAAACTTTTCCCTTTTCCATGATGAACTATTGGCTTTTTCCTTGAGTTTAAAATCTGTATCCCATGACTTGATTTATTCAATCATGCCGGAAGGTTTTTTTTTTTTTTTTTTGTATTTTAGCTGAGCTGATTCTTGTGAGTAGGGACTGTTGATGGGAGCATGAAATAGTTCCCTTGCTGGACTACTGAGCAACATGCTTTCAAATCTGTGTCCAAGCTGGGTGTTCTGTAGACACCCAGGCCTGGGTGTTTTTATGAATCTCAGGGAAGCCATTCAGCTGCTGAGCTAGTCTCACACATTTCATTTATCCACAATAATAAGAATATCAATACCTTGGATTTATATAGAGCTGTTCATCCAAAAAGGTCAAAGCATTTTAATTTAATTGGATGTTCCTGTGGCTTTAAGAGCCTCTGGGTATATTTACAAATGTAATACTAAAACCAGTCTGCCCTCATTTACAAAATAATAGACAACATAAAACAGGACCCACGCAGATACTATTTCTTGCCCTTACTGCACAATGGAATCAAACGTATAGCCTTGAGGTTTAAGGTCTTTTCTGAGATGATCTCTTATGTGTTTCTTGACCTTGTGACACTATTTCTCTGCCAGCGAACTATTTATTCTAGACAAAAAAAAAAAAATTTTTTTTTTGGCTGCTCAGCCCACCCTGAGGGCAGGGCTGGGGTGGCATGTGGTGCTGGGGGATCAAACTGCTGTGTCCTGTGCCTGGCTAAGCTTGCCTAAGCTGCCCCTTTTAGACCACTGAGCTATCTTGCTGACCCTAGACAAATTATCCTCATGTAGGATGCATGTTTTCAATTTGTAACCTAATTTGCCTAGAAGGCCCTTCTCTTCCTCTTATGAATTTAAGTCCCTTCTTCTGCTTCAGTTTAATTATAAGCTACCTATTCCAGGAAGACTTTTCTAGTCATTCTGATTATTTCTCAGTGAAATATAGAATGTTTATCATTTTACTACTTAGGCATTCAATAGATTCTATGGTTTATGGTCATTTCTACATTTCCTTTTTAAAAAAATTTCCCTGTACAACATGTCAGAATTTCCACACAGAATAGTCTGTAATTAATCTATTTTTTTATGCATTTAGTCCAGGGGATACAGGGTCTACAGGGTACCACTGTGTAGATAGGTCTTGTAGTGATTCTCCTGTTTTCAGTCTCCCTAGCGCTGGGATTACAGGCATGTGCCACTATGCCTAGGCTCAGCACACCCAGGGGCAGGGCTGGCATGGCATGCCAGGGATTGAACCCCAGCTGCTGCGCTCTGCATAAGCAGGCTTTTTAGTCCGCTGAGCTATCAGGTCGGCCCTGTAATTAATCTCTTAGATGTTCATAAATATTTGTTGTTTCCTAGTATGCTGGTGAGGTTGGCAGTCTGTGTTGAAACTGAAGGTGATAAATGGGTAAGCCTACTCATCCTTCATCAGATTTTTTCATTGTTCAGAGTCTAGGTTGGAGTTAGTCTCAAGAGCGCCTTAGAACAGAGGCAATGTTTAAAGGTATGGGTATGTTTGTTACCTGAAGATGAAAGGTATAATATGGATGTGGAGGAAGGAGAACAATCAAAACAGTTTATTAAATGAAGAGTTAATTTGAGTGTGTTAACTTAATTATCACTAATTGCATTTCCTGTATGTGATGAAAGTAGTCCATTATTTTGACATTTATCCAATTCTTGCTTTTTAAAAAAAGTACTTTTATTTATTTCTGTTTACAAGTTTCAGAAACCACAGAAAAGTGTAATTAAAAAAATGAAAAATTGCCCACATTATGGGGCCCTTAAAAAACTTCATATTACCAACAGAGATGTATTCTAAACAAAATTAGTACCATATTTTGGCAATTATAGCTGGTATTTACCAAGTGCTAATGATGCATATTTTATACCTGCACAGTTACTCTCTAAATGAAGTTGTATTAATACTTGATAAGGAAACTGAGGCACAGAATGGTTGAGTAACCTCCCCAAAAGTTACATAATGCCAAAAGGAGACCTAGGTTTGAATCTAGGCAGAACATACATTCTTTATATTTGTTATCCCGAAAAGAAATGCCATAGCTATTAAGATTTCTTAGTTGTCACTGACCTTTTTCTTCTTCTTCTTTCTTCTTCTTTCCTTCTTCTTCCTTCTCTTTCCTTCTCCTTCCTTCTCCTTCCTTCTCCTTCCTTCTCCTTCCTTCTCCTTCTCCTTCTCCTTCTCCTTCTCCTTCTCCTTCTCCTTCTCCTTCTCCTTCTCCTTCTCCTTCT
>NW_004524591.1:24131783-24133539 GCF_000260255.1 Octodon degus | reverse complement strand
TCCTTCTCCTTCTCCTTCTCCTTCTCCTTCTCCTTCTCCTTCTCCTTCTCCTTCTCCTTCTCCTTCTCCTTCTTCTTCTTGGCAGAACCAGAGATTGGACTCAGGCACTTGTGCTTATTCTACTCAGCCATCTCCCTGGCCCCACTGACCTATCTTCTGATTATGTCATACAAATGGAATCAAACACTACATGGCCTTTGAACTTAACATAATGTTGTAGGGTTCCTCAGTGTTGTAGTATGTATCAGTACTTTGTTCTTTCTTATGGACAACACTGTATTGCAAAGATCAACACAGTATTGTAAATTTTTCCATTTGTTTACCTCAAATCATGTTTAATACTGATGGACATCTACATTATTTCTACCTTTTAACTACTATGAACACTGCTACTATGAATGCCAATGTATAACTTTTTTTGATACTTAATTCTCTTGTACTTATATTTATGAGTGGAATTGCTGGGACATTTTTAAAGGTTTGAGAAATAACTGTTTCCTCAGTGGATGAACCTTTTCACATTCTCAAACACAATGTACCAGGGTTCCAATTTCTCTACATATTTGCCAACATTTATTTTCCACCCTAGGAAGTTACAGCCAGCCTAGTTCAGTGGTATCTCAATACTGTTTTGAATTGCATTTCCCTAATGATTAATCATGTTGAGCATTTTTTTCATATGCTTGTTGACAGTTTGTGTATCTCCTATGGAGAAATGTCTTTCCAAATCCATTGTCCAGATTACATTTTTTTTTTTTTTTACTTTTATTGTTGCGGTATAAGTGTTTTCTATTTTTTAATAATCTGGATATAAGACATTTATCAGGTACATGATTAGCTCTTATTCTGTGGTGTGTACTTTCTTCCTGGTATCCTCTAGTGCACAGGAGTTTTACTTATTTATTTTTTATGGTACTGGGGATTGAACTCAGGACCTTGCACTTGCCAGACAAGCACTTAAGCTGCTGAGCTATCTTTCTAGCCTGACAAGAGTTTTAATTTTCATGAAATCCTCTTTATCTGTCTTTTTCTGCTTATGGTTTTAGTATAGTAATCTATTGTCAAATATAAGATCATGAACATTTACCTTTGTACTTTCTTTTAAGAGTTTTTCTCCTAAGTTGAAGAACTTGATTTAGTTTAGTTTACTTTTTGCCTATGTTATGAGGTAGATGTCCAACATCATCATGTTTGCATGTTAATATCTAGTATTCAGCACCATTATTGCAGACTATTCTTTCCTCCATTGAATGCTATTGGCACTCTTCAGAAATCCCTTGATTAAGCAAGGCATAGTGGTACTTGCCTGTAATCCTAGCACCATGGGAGCCCGAAACTGGAGATTCACAAGTTCAACTTCAGCCTGAGCAACACAGCAATGTACAGAGATCCTGTCTCAGAATTTAAAATACCTCAGCAGTCTAAGCACCTGCCTAGCAAGGACAAGGACCCAGGTGCAATACCCTGTTGCCAGGTGCCATGCCAACCCCACCAAAAGGCATGCCTGTGATCCCAGTGCTGTGGAGGCTGAGACAAGAGGATCACTATGAGTCCAAGCTGTGTAGTGAGAGACTGTACCAAATACATAAATTATAAAAAGCAAAAGTAAAAAGAGATCAATTAATCAATAAATACATGGACTTATTTATGGATTCCAAATTTTATCTCACTTATCTTTGTGTTTATCATTACGCTAGTTATACCCTGTTTTGATTACCATAGCTGTTTAATAAGGTTTTTTTTTTTTTTTTTTTTT
>NW_004524591.1:24123285-24129977 GCF_000260255.1 Octodon degus | reverse complement strand
GCTCTTAGCCAAATAGAATGCGCCAGCAGAGGTTAAGCGTAGCTCTGGAAATCCCCCGTGGGGGAGGGCAAGCATGTAGGGCGCCCGCGCCCAACACCTGGGTACCTCCATTCTTGTCCCCACCAACTGGTTTTGTGATCATAGCAAGAACTTTCTCCTTTTTCTTCTCAACCTTTGATTTACCAGTTGTGTACTTTCTCTTGTAGAAAGCCTTTCTGGAATACATAGCAAGTCGGGAGTATCTACCAATTCCTCTAACCAGGACAGGATTTCAGCTGCAGTGGGGCTGCCCCTTCTTGGACTTTTTTGCCTTCAGCTTACCCTTTTTACCAGTATCACTGGCAGCAGCCTTCTTGGCTTCAGGTTTCTTTAGTGTCTGGCTTCCCAGGTTTTTCACCTGCCCTCTTGCAAGATAGGAAAGAGAACTAAGTTCCTGATTTCCGGCCTATAAGCAATCAAAATGTATTTTGTTTTTGTAAAAATAAAATAAATCAATTTGAACTGTTAAAAAAAATCTTTTAGCTGAGATAATGGTATTAATGCTATTTTAAAAATTAACATTAAAATTTTTTTATTAGTGCATGTTTACAGTACATACTGTTTATGTTCTTTTTGTGGCATTGGTGCATGCATATAACACATCATAATTTCTTTTTTCACCTTCTTTCTTTTCCTTCTTTCCTCCTCCCTCCATCTGTTGATCCTCTTCCCATCTGCTGCTTAGTACTAAGTGCAAGGAACTCACCAGAATATGAAGTCACAATGGACAGGACAGTGTTTTACAAGAGGATGTGTGGCTTAAAATACAAGTGGGAGGCTGGGGTGCCAGCTTAGTGGCATAAACGCCAGTGTGGCAAGCATAAGTTCCTGGGTTTGACCCCTGGTACAAAAAAGAGAGAGAAAGAGGGGGGGAGGGGGAGGAGGAGGGGGAGGGAGAAAAGAAAACAGAAAATGGAAGTGGAAGAGGTGTAGCTTGTTTAAAGGTTAATGAGGGGATTTTAGATTGATTTTGTCTTTTTTCTTTTGTATTTTAGCGAAGGGTCTATAGCGTTTTCAGGGTCTCACTACTAGATCAGACTTGTAGTTATCTGCCTGTTTACAGCCTCCTACGAGCTGGGATTACAGGCATGTGCCACCTCGCCCAGTCTCAATTGCTGTCTCAGCATGCCCCTGGGGTGGGGCTGGCACTGTAGGCTGGGGGAATCGAATCCCTGGCCCCTGAACCTGTTTGCAGGTGCTTTAATCTGCTGAGCTTTTTGGCTGGCCCAATTTTGTTAGTCTTAAAGTCAGTTATTATGCCTAAGTGAGGTGGTTTTTCCTAATTTTATTTATTTATTTTCTTAGGGGGTAGGAATCGAACTTAGGACCTTGCACTTGCCAGGCAGGTGCTTATACCACCTAGTTATCTCCTTTGCTCCTAATTTCAGATTATAGTCTTTGTTTGGCAATATATTATGTTATTGTATAGTGATTTGTAATTATTTGTCCCTAGAAGTGTTTTGTATAATTGAGTTAATTGAAATACTGAAAAATATGTGTGGTGGGTATAATAATTGGCAACAAGTGCTGTCTGAGGTAAGACACTCTGGAATTTTCACCTGTCTTTAAAATAGAAATTATTTACTGTCTTCTACTAAGTGAATCCCTTTATGTGGTTAAGGGATGGTTTTATACACCAGAAAAGTTTTTCAGAGGGACTTGTCACTATGAATTGCTATAAATTGGGATAGGGCTATCTTGTATTTTCTAGGCTTTAATACATAATTTAGAAAGAAGCAATCACAATGTATAATTGCATATAATAAAGTTAATTTAAAGAGTAATATAGATGTGCTTTTTGAGAAAAACCTTATGTTATTATGTAGTGGTATATATCCGAAACATTTCTTTACTGTGGTTTTTTATGCAAACAATTATGATGAAGAACTCTTTATTTTTATAATTCAGTGGAAGTAGTTATAGACATCATATATAAAGTATGCTGTATAGTATAACAGGTTTGGAAGGCTTCTCAGCTTACTTAGTATTTATATCAATACTTTGCAGTCTTTCTTTCTCCTTTGCAGTTTGTGCTTTCATTTTGATAATGTAAAATTGCCTTTAGTTCCCTTGGTGACATAGTAGATACGTGTTTCTGTTGGACATTTCTTAGACTGGCTATTTTATATTTTAAAGGAAGAGAAAATATGACTCACACTTTGCAGCAAGGACTAGTTAGATTGAGTAATGTAACCAAATGACTCCTGGTTAGCAGTAGTTTGGGCTGCTATTCTTTTTTTTTTTTTTTTTTGTCTTGGCAGAACCAGGGATTGAACTCAGACCCTTGCGCTTGCCAGGGAAGCACTTATTCTACTGAGCCATCTCCCCAGCCCCCCTTTTTTATTTTATTTTATTTTTTTTTAGCAGTTTGGGAAAGATAACAGGATTTTCATTTTGAAGAGTCATGCCAACTGTTGACTTTTTTCTTGTGTTGGGATCAGTAACAAAAGTGAAAATTGTGTTTCAGAAAGATAAATAAGGTAGTATATATATTTTTTCATTTTTAGAGTGAGGTTTTAAAACTAGTTAATACTTCAGTATTTTTTGTGACTTTAATCCCACTTTCCACCCAAGTTCCTGCCTTGTGGCAGTGTTACAGTATTTTGTAAGTACGTAAAGGTAATTCCATATCTGATGTTCGTTATTTTGCAGCTAAAATTAGAATTGCCCTAACAAGATAGAAAGTTGCAGTGGTGGGGGTGTAGATTTTTTTTTTTTTTCTCCTTTTCAGTACTGGGGATCAAATCTTGTGCTTGCCAGGCAGGTGTTATGCTGCTGGGCTATGTCCCTGGCCCAAGGGCCTAGATTCTTAATATAGTTTGTGACTTCCATTTGGTCCATTCAGAGGCTCATTTTGAGTACTTTTCTGAATGTGAATCACTGAGGAAAGTTGATTATTTAAAAAAAATCATTTATTTATTTATTTGGTAGGTACAGGGTATTGCTATGCAGCTGTCTCCTAGTGATCCTCCTGTCTCAGCCTCCCCAGTGCTGGTATTATAGGTGTGCGCTACCATGCCCAATTTTGGTGGCTGGCTTGGTGCGGGCCAGCACTGCATGTGATTCCTGGGATTGAACCTGGGTCCTTGTGCTTACTAGGCAGGCGCTTAAGACTATGGAGCTATCTCCCTTGCCCTGGATGTTTGGTTCTTACTGTAGATTGTGTGATAGAGAGCTTTTATTTCCAGATAAGTGATTTTTTGAACATATGAAGGCTTAATTGTAATTAGCTTTTCTAAGTTGAAGGGATTTCAGTTAATTGTTTTGTTAATCTTTATTACTTTTGGAAGAGAAGTCACTGGAAACCAGTGAGGAATGCCCTTAGTAGACAATTAAGTCTTTTAACTGTTTTCAAAAGGAATGACTTTATGCTAAGCATGTTGCAGTTGTCACCAAAATGCAGGTGTATTATGTTAAACACTTCTTATACAAGGTTAATTAGTTTTCTGTGACTGTAATCAGCAACTAATTCTTCTTGGGGATGTGTCCAAAAATCTGTGTGTGGTGTTTATGGCTATAAAGGCTAATAACATGTTCCTAGTATTTAACCAACCAAAATAACATTGCCTGTGTTTTGAAAGGTGATTCTATATATTATTCTGTGTGGGCGACTGTAATAAAATACATTTTCTCATAGTTGTGGAGTGTGTAGGTCCAAGATCAGAGACTCATGAAGGTGTGTTTCTGGTGAAGATTGGCTTGTAGGTGACCATTTTCTTGCTTTATCTTCCCATGACCTTCCCTTTGTGAGTGGGTGGAGAAGCTGCTTACCTGTCTCTTTTCTTTTTCTGTATTTAGGACAGGGTCTACAGGGTCTCACTACATAGATCAGACTCATAGTGGTCCTTCTGTTTTCAGCCTCCCAAGTACTGGGATTACAGCTGCCCAGTTTGTAATTTGATCCATGTCCAGTCTCAGTTGCGGTCTCAGCATGCCCTGGCAGTGGGATTGGTAGGGCAGGCCGGGGATCAAACCCCAGCTGCTGCGCTCTGCCTAAGCAGGTGCTTTAGTCCACTGAGCTATCTGGCAGGCTCTAAACATGAGACAGGCATTTTTTTTTTGTTGTTATTGTTTTGTTGGCTCAGCCTGCCCTGAGGGCGGGGCTGGTGTGGCATGAGGTGCTGGTGCTGGGGATTGAACTGCGGTTCCCTATACTGAGCTATCTTGCTAGCCCCAAATATAATTGAATTATTTTATTTTATTTTATTTAGTACAGAGTCTACAAGGTCTCACTACACAGATTAGACTCATGATGATCCTCCAGTTTTCAGCCTCCCAATTGGTGGTATTACAGGCGCATGCCACCATGCCCAGTCTCACTCGCTATCTCAGCATACCCTGGGGGAGGGGTCAGCACACCTGAGATCAAATCTGTGTCCCTGTGCTGTCTCTTTTTTCATAAGGACACCAGGCCTAGCAGGATAAGGCCCCTCTTTGCTTCACTTACCCTTGATTACTTCCTCTGTAGATTCTATCTCCAAATACAATACAATCAAATTCAAGGTTGAGATTTCAACTTACAAATTTGGGATGAGGGTACAGAGGTAAAGAGTAAAGATCAGTTCCCAAAAGTGGTACAATAAGGACTCTATAACTTGTTCAGATGTTTTAAACTGTACCCCATCACTTCCTGGTAATCTTGAAGCC
This sequence comes from Octodon degus, assembly GCF_000260255.1. NCBI lineage: Eukaryota > Metazoa > Chordata > Mammalia > Rodentia > Octodontidae > Octodon > Octodon degus. The sequence goes on along the minus strand of NW_004524591.1, from coordinate 24,125,291 downwards.
CAGATCAACCTCTTAATATCTCATAACTGCCTTTTAACCTTACTGCATGGTTTTCTAGCATACAATATTTAAATTTTTTCTACGAACAATTGTACTGTACACTCTCTTCAGAGAAACTGGTTGGTTTGAAGTAACAGAAGTTTCACCAAAAGGAAGAAATTAATAAAACGTTATTTGATCCATTTAGTCTGGTAAGTCTCCCCAAATTTGGTCCTTAGATTAAAATGAATCCTTTGAAAACTTCATGCTTAGACGTATTTGGAGTCTTTCAAAATCTTTAGGCCTGAATTGGGTTTTAATATTATGTTCCTGAAGGAATTTATAAGAAATAGCAATGTAACATGTATCACTTTGTTTTAAGGTTTCTGTGGATATCATTTACTATATTGTATGATGTCTTCACTGTATGTATGTCTGATTATGTTTATTTTGTTTTGAGACAATGTCTTGCTATGTAATTGTAGTTCAGGCTGGCTTTAAACTCACTATGTAGCTAAGGCTGGCCTGCAACTTACATTGATCTTCCTGCTTCAGCCTCCCAAATGCTGGCATGATGGTATCACAGGTGACCACACTTGTTCCCCCCCATTGTTTTAAGTAAAAGGTTTCTTTTAGAATTTAGGCCAAGTGTAAGGTTGTTTTCCCTTAGTAGAACAGGAATCTGTCTCCTTAAGAGTGAGAATTTTTATTTTGTTTTTGTTTTTTTTGAGACAGGGTTTCACTCTGCAGTTCAGGCTGGCCTTGGCCTCATTTTGTAGCTCAGAGTGGTTTCAAACTAACAATGATCCTCTTGCCTCAGCTTCCCCAAGTGCTAGAATTACAGGTGTGCCACCATGCCTGGCTAAGAGTGAGAATTATATTGTGTATGCCACTTTTTATCTTGGCTACTTGAAATCTCAGATTTAGATCAAGGGCTCAGTTCTTTTAGCTATGCTTTTTAAAAAATTCTTATAGTATTGCTTTGTCCTACATCTCTTTAATACAACTTTCTCATGTGTATTTCACTTTTTATTATTTACATTGTTGTACAAACCTTCTCAGATCTCTTTCTTTTTAAAATGAGGTGGGATATAGTTAAGTTGAAACTTCAACGTAGATCCTGTACTTCTTCAGTTTTACTATTAAATACTGATTAAAAAGTTACTGCTTGTTGTCTGTGTGCTAATGTCTGTGTGACCTCAAAGAGCACCCAGCGTCAAAACTTGCCTGGCTCCCAGTTTCCTCCTGAAACTCATCTCCTGTCTGGTCTCTGAAACCACATGAACCTCCTTGGCATCCCCTGTGCTCTGTATGTGTCTTGCTTCAGGGCCTGAATATCTGCTATTTTTTCTACAATCGGTTCCAGGTAACATGATCTGTCCCCTTCATTTCCTTAGTAAATTCCCTCCAAATGTCATCTTCATTTGAGCTGCCATTGTTGGCCTCCAAAGTTAAAATAGCCCTGTGTTCCTATTCTGCCTTTGTTTTTCTGTAGCTGCTACTTTCTGCTTTCATATTTCCTGCTTCCTTTATGTGTGTAAACTTCATAAGGAAGGGGTTGGTTTTATGTATTGCTGTATCTCTTAGTTGCTTAGAACTGTGCTTGGTAAGAATAGGTGCTTAGTAAATATTTGTTGAATGGGTCAGGGTGACTATAGCTATTTTTTATCCTTTCCCAGAAGTTTTTGAAGAGTCATATATTTGTGTTACACAATCAGGTTGTAATTATTTCTTAAGGCAGGGAGCTGTTCTTCATGACCTCTCCAGATCTCTCTTCCTGCTACTGTTCATTATGTAGCTTTTACTAAGCATTTAGGTACTATAAAAATATAGAGGAAATATCTGATTTTGCTTCATAAATAGTCATCTTCATGGGGGCCGGGGGATGGCTCAGTGGAATAAGCGCTTCCCCGGCAAGGGCAAGGGCCTAAGTTCCACCAAAAAAAAAAAAAAAAGCCATCTTCAGGAATTTTTAGAAGGGGGAAGCTTTAGGAGAATGGGCTAACAATGTTGTGATTCATAGATTA
>NW_004524591.1:24111841-24123185 GCF_000260255.1 Octodon degus | reverse complement strand
CCTAACACTTGCCAGGGAAGCATTTATTCCACGGAGCCATCTCCCTAGCCTGTCTAATAAGTTTTGAAATTAGAAAATGAATCCTTTGTATTTGTTTTTTAGAATTATTTTGGTTATTTGGGACTCCATTCATTTCCAAATGAATTTTAGAATCAGCTTTTCTACTACTGCCAAAGAGGCCATTGCATTTTGATAGGGGTTGCACTGAATTTGTAGACAGATCTGAGAAGTGTTGTCACCTTAACAGTATTAATTATTCCAATCTATGAATATGGATGTCTTTCCACTTATTTAGACCTTCTTTAATTTCTTTATTTTTATTTTTTTGGCAGAACAAGGGATTGAACTCAGGACCTTGCGCTTAACAGGGAAGTGCTTATTCTATGAGCCATCTCCCCGGCTCTTTCTTCAATTTCTTCTAACAATATTTTTTAGTTTTCATCACACAAGTCTTTCATAATCTTGGTTAAATTAAAAAAAACCTTTTTTTCTAAATATTTATTCCTTTTGCTGCTATTTTCTTTTTAAAAAATGTATTTAGTACAGGGCGTACAGGGTCTCACTACATAGATTGGACTTTTAGTGATCTTCCTGTGTCCAGCCTTCCAAGTCCTGGGATTACAGTTGTGTACCACCATGCCCAATCTGAATTGCTATCTCAGTGTATCCTGGGGGCGGGGCTGGCACGGCACACTTGGCATCAACTACCATCCCTGAGTCTGCCTAAGCAGGTGCTTTAATCTGCTGAGCTATCTAGCTGACCTCTTTTGCAACTATTGAATATGGAATTGTGTTTTGTTTCCTCTAGAATTGTTCATTACTAGTATATAAAAATGTCACTGACTTTTTGTTGTTGATTTTGTATCCTGTAAGCTGCTGAAGTTTTCATTTGGCCTGGTAGATTTTTGTGTGCATTCTTTGTATGCTATCCTCTATATAAGATCATATCATCTACAAAGTTGTTCTGCTGCTTCATCTCTGATTTGGGTGCTTTTAAAATATTTTTGTTACCTAATTGCTATGGCTGTAACTTCCACTATTTTATTAGCTAGAAATAGTGAAAAGTGGCCATCTTTCTTTTGTGCCAGATCTTAGGTAAGAGCTCAGTTTTTTCCCCTTGTTTTGATATTTATTGTGGGTTTAAAAATATTCCCTTTCTTACAAAGTTCCATTCTAGTTTTCTGAGTGTATGAGAGCCTGGTGGAACTGGACAAAAGATTATTTTCTGCATCAGCTAAGATGACTATTTTTCCCTCAAAGACCTACATTCTTAATCACAAGGCCCATGTACTTTTCTAATTATTTATAGCCTATTTTTTGTACTTACACTGTGAAATTTTTTGGGGGTCAATAATATTAAAAATATGACCTTCAGTGGCTGTTATTTTCTCATAGGAATTTTGTATAATTTATTCATACCTCTACGTTGTTTCAAAAATATCAATATTTTAACTAAGTCTCTATTTCTTTAGGAGCAAAGTTCTGATGACTAGACTTTTGAACCTGTTCCATTTGAACACATTCCCTCACATATATTTTATCATTATTTGGTAAATTTGATTAAAAACTGCGTTAAATTCCTGGTACCTCAAAAAATTCTAGAAGTAAGTAAACTGAAAAGAAGCCCAAGGTTAAACAAAATCCTCATCAGGAGACTTGTCCAAGTCGTTATTGGTCTAGTACACTGGTTTAGTTTCCGCTTTCTCCCACGAGCTCCGGAAAGTGAACTACAATTCCCAGAGCGCTTAGCGCGAACTCGTGCGCCGCGGCGTCCCCGTTTTCCTTTTGTCCCGCCTTCCCACTTCAGTGATTGGACAATATACTTCCTGTATATGAATTCTCTTCTCTGATTGGTGCTGACTCGGGCGGGGTCGAAGGCGGAGTTTACGTTCGCCTAGGTTCTGTCAAGCCCACCGGCTCGCTCCTCCGTGCCAAGATGGCGGCAGAAGCAGCTGGTGGGAAATACAGAAGCACAGTCAACAAAAGCAAAGACCCCTCGGGGCTGCTCATCTCTGTGATCAGGTGAGGGAGGCAGGAGTCAGGGTCGGGGACAGGGGGCAGCGGCTCGACCTCCGCTTTGGAAGGGAGAGGGCTTAGCCGGGTTCCATCCTGGTGACCCTTCCCTTTTCTCCGTGCCTCCCCGCATCCCCTCCCCAGAGCTTTTCAGCAGTTCTCCTCCTTTCACCCTCAGCTGTTAACTCCTCTGCCTTTCCCCTCTGGATCTGGGTTTAGAGGGAGGAGCCCCGCTCCACACCCTTCTTGAGGGTCCTTGGGCCCTGGAAACACTCCTGTTGGGTGTTGGTAGAGGAGCCAGGTAGAAAGTGTGTTCGTTCATTCATAAAGCACTTAGGGATTAATCACCTGTCGTAGCGCTCACTGAGAAGGGCGTCTTGTTGTCTTGAACTTCTGGAGGTAGGGCTCCGGAGTCCCGAGTCACCTGTCAGTAGTTGCTTTTTGTCCAACTCCGGGCACTTTGCACCACCTGTGAACCGCTGCAGCCTCATACACCAGACTGCAGTGAGCTGGTAGAAGGGATGCGTTTGAAGGCACATATCTGTCTTTCGATTTTAGTTCTGTGCTTTCCTGCCTTCCTATCCGGGTCTTTTTTCTTAAAAAGGAAACAAAATTTAAATTACCCTCTATGTACTTTTTGCTACTGAAAATACCGGCATGAGAGTTGGAGTGGTGGACCTTTTATGTTTTTTTTTCTTTTTTCTTTTTCTTTTTAAAGTGAAACAAACCGAGCACCTGTAAGGATTATACAGGGAATGATCATAAACAACCTGAATATAAAGTATTATAAAACGTTTTTACTTTGTTGGTATTTAAATTTCAGCTCGGATATTTTTCATGAAACAAACACGGTTTCCTTTGCCGCCTTTCCCTACCTAATAATGCTAGTTTAGTTTGAGTTCTTGGAGGGCTCCTTGACTGTTCGGATAATTACTCTCGCTTTCCTCAACCCCTATTTAACTCAGGGCAGGGCTTTTGCACTGAGCTACAACCCTAGCCCTTTTCATTTTTTTACATTTTGAGTTGGGTTCCCGTTTACGCCCAGCACTTGCCATCTTCCTGCTTAAGCATCTCAGAGTGCTGGGATTACTGGCCTGCACCACCATGCTAGGCTCTAATGATCTTTTTAAAACCCATAACCTAACAGTATTTGGCAGGTGCCAAGCGTTTGAATGAGTGAATGTACCAAACTTTTCACAGTTTACCTTTTGTGGACTGACACTAATTGAACCTTAAAGTTAGAGTTCAATAAGATTATAGGTGGTTAAGTAATTGAGTTTTCTTTTACAATTAAGAGAATAATTCTTTTCTATGGAAATAATATACTTCATAGATCATCTATAGGAGCACAGTCTACCTTTGCCAGTATGCAGGTAGTAAAGATGTGTCTCTTGACACTAAAATTCCAGTCAGAATATTTGTAGTTTTTCAAGCTCATGTTTTGTGGAGTTATAATAGGTTATTTTATTTGGATTCTTCTTTGAACTTATTTTTGTGCCTAAACATTCATTTAAACAATGAATATTTAGTGCTAGTTTACGGTGTGGTGCCTGATATTTATGCATTCATGAAATATCTGTAGAGTGAATGAGTGGATTTCTGAGTTTTTAAAAAACAAATCAGATCTATTATCCTTGAGAGTATAGTCTTCCTGGGGGATAAAATATACATAAAAAGTATGATAGAGCACTATAAGAGAGAGAAAATGCTAGGGAAATTCAGAAGAAGGAGTTGTTATTTTAATGAAAGTGGAATGAGAGGAAAAGTAACAACCATTTACAAAAACACCCTTCTCATCTCATTGGTTCTTTAGGCTGTCCACATTTCTTTCATATGAGTTTAATACCAGTTAAAATTATCCTAAATTTCCAATATGTGAGAACTGCATGAAATCCAATGCAAAGCTTTGTTTTGCTGATACTGATTCAGAGATGTACATTACCTTTGGTAGAACATCCTCTTGTGTTCTCCACTGAGAATCTCTTATTGCTGGGTGGTCTGTGGTATGATTTTGTGGTTATCCATTTCTTATGCTGATCTATATTCACTTTATTACTTGGGCAGTTACTTAGTGAGCTTGGGCATTTTTTTTTTTTTTTTTTACTTTGATTTCTGGTGTATATTACTGCTTTTCATTTTTTCTCTATCCTTGACCCCACAGTGTATTTTATTTTAACATTTCTACTTTGTCATATTTATTACAAACTTGGTAACAGAGAATGGACATCCAGACCTAGTAGTCAGGGCATGTTTAGGTCTTGTTGGTAATTGTGTATGTACACAAGATTGAATGTTGTTGGTGTTGCAGTGTTGGTATATGAATATAGACATTTTTTTGAGTCACAGGAAATTTAAGGGTTGGAGTGAGGAAAATACTAGCATTCTTTCCTTGTTTTCTTTGTGATATGGTTTTGAATTTCCCCAATGGTTTGAATTTCATAAGCAGTGGCAGAAAATGAGAGAGTGGTAGTGTTTCTTTGGTGTTTGGGAGTTGAGGTTAGGAGAGGATCATCAAAGGACCAATAGAATGAGGATTGTCTATTTCTTATTGGGCAATTGTGTTGTCACTCTGAAGTTGCTATTCTGTATTCAATCATTTGTATTAGCCTTGCAACATTGTACTGATTTTTTCTTAACTCAGATGAGGCTTTAACTGTCTCCTATCCAGCACAAGGTCCTGAGTTTGATCTCTAGTACCAAAAGAAACCAACAAAACAAAACAGAAAACCACAAATAATTATCTCCTATCCATAACCTTTTTTTAAATTCTCAAAGACTGTAGCTTTGCTGGTTGCTTTGGCAACAAGCCTCAAAAAGGAAAACCCATTTTAGGTTTATTTTTATAAAGTCTGAGCTTTGTTAAGATATACTGAGTACATGTCCCCTCTTCCATGTTTTCCTATTATTTTTCACAAAATAGGTTGTTAGTGATAGAAACACTGTCCTGTAAAAAATTTGATGGGTTTAGCTTTATGTTTTTATATTACTGAACAGTTTCCTGTTTTTTAAAAAATTTTTATTTTAAAGAAAAAGAACCAAAAAACAAAACAAAAAACAACCCCCCATCCCAAAACGGTGATAGGAGGGTAACAATGGTCAGTGCATTGTGTTTTGTTATCCTTAAATCAGTCATAGTACAAGATATCAGCATTTAATTGACCAAACAGTATTAGCACAATCAACTGAGAGAAATTAGTAGCTTAACTATCTTTTGTATATACATATGTATATTTTCTTTTTGCTTTTCCCTTCTCTTTTTTCCATTCCCATAAATACGTGACCCCAAATGTGTAACAGATATTGTAAAATGGGAAGAAACTTCAAAAGGAAACAGTTTTCTGTTTTGAATGTTAAAAATTCAATTCTCTATTAGATACATAAAAAGGTAATTGTATTATGTATTGTAAACTTTTATATTTTAAATTTGCTATTCTTAATCATTGGAATAGCATTTACTATTATAGCCATCTTTTAACATTGGATTAAACAACAAAAATGAAAACTACAGGGGAAAAAGTTTTAATATAAGGACGAAATAGGTATACACAAAGGAGATACCAAGTTTCATTACTATTTCCTGCTGTGGTACTAATTTATTTTTTATTATTATTTCTTTATTTTTATGTATTTGATACAGGGTCTTTCTACACAGCCCGGACTCATAGTGATTCTCCTGTTTTCAGCCTCCCCAGTGCTGGGATTACAGGCATATTTCACCGTGGCCAGTCTTGGTGGCCAGCTCAGTGCGCCCGGGGGTGGGGCCAGCACTGCATGTGGTGCTGGGGATCAAACCTGGGTCCCTGAGCTTGCCTAAGCAGGTGCCGAGCTATCTTGCTGGCTGCCATGGTGCTACTTTATTAAGTAATGATTATATTTTGCTAGTATGATAGTCTGTCATTTAAAGACATTTAGAAGCCAAAATAATTTAAAGATGCAGTACGTATAGTTTAATTGTAATAAAAGCATTATATTTATTAAATGGATTCTTAAAGTACCTTGAGACCCAATACAATTTATAATCATTTAAAAATATTGAGTAAAAATATTTTTGTCAGACATTTCAAAGGGTAGAATCCCTGGATTTTATAGGGGAGGTCCTCAGATCTGTGAGGGGGGCTTTAATGAGGAGACAGATGGTGCTTGGGATTTAGTCTGTTGGAGAATGCTGCTAACTGTGCAGCTTTTGGGTTTAAATTTTACTACTGGCCCTTTAAGATAGAAGTAATTGGGTGGACAGAGTCCTGATTACCTGCTGGTGTGCAATTTATACAGTTTTATATACATGTGTGCACTCACATGTACATGCACACATGCAGTCCATGCCACCAGCCTTTCCTTTTTCTGTTGATCTCCCCTCCCAACCTTTTGTTTGGTATTAAATTGGGAGAAGCAACCTCTCTAAGTGGGAAATAGTTTTGGAGATGTTATTTTACTTTTGTGCTTTTTGTCAGGTTTTTAATTGGAAAATGTGTCTACCACTCACTGTTAGGTGATTTGTTTTCCAATTAAGTGTTGTCCTTTTCATCTTTGTAAGTGAGCCTGAAATAGACGGTTTAATTGGGTAGGCAAACTTTGGTTGTGACTTAAGACCATATTGAAATATTGGAGCAGATCTTTTGTGGACAGACTCTGGTTGTAGATGTCAAAGAGGTTTGAAGGGTATTGGAGGGTTGTATTTTCATCAACTTTTATCACCTTCTAGAGACTGAAATTTCAAAAACTTAGAAAATCCTTTATTGTGGACACCTGTTAAATTTCTTCCTCCAAGAGTATTTTGGTCAACCTGTAGTTAACTCAGAGTAGACTGGGATGGAGGGACCTAGGCTTTGATCAGGCTTTGAGCAAATAGCTTTGAGTTTCATGACTGTTTGTGACAGGAAAGGAATGTGGTCACTATTCTGAATGGAGTCCTGGAAATTGGTTCAGTATTAATATTTCCAGTACCAGTTCTTCAGTTCTCCACCTTATGAAAGTTTTTAGGTTTCAGTTCTTTTTTGTATCCTTACAAAATCTTGGAATTGGCAAACAGAGCTTTTGAAAAATCTGTGAAAACTAAGCACTTTGTAAACCTTCAGGAAATCCGCGGAGATCTGACAACTAATACGGAAGTGAAGGGCAGAACATTCCCATATTCTGGTTGAATGTGTGGAATTACATACATATGCCCTAATTTCTAGCCCCATGGTTCATTGTTAATATTAGAATTTTCTAGTGGATGTGGTGGTGCATGCTTGTAATTTCATCACTCTGGAGGCTGAGGCATGTGGAGACCAGCCTAGGCTACATAATGAATTTAAGGCCAACCTGGACTACATAGTAAGAGCCTGTCTCCAAAACCAAGATCAAAACCAAACCCCAATCCAACCCCACACTCCCAATATGTGCTGTGGTGTGGTTAAATACTGGTAGAAACCCATATGGGTATAACTTTTTTATAACTTTGGAGCAGTTATAAAACCCTACATCTTAGTTTCTCATTTGTAAGATGAGTTGATAATTTGATCTGTGATTTTTGAGGTGCATTAAGTGTGATAACAATATATGAAAATGTGCAGCATAGTTTGGCACAGAAAAGAGACTCAAGTGTGCACTTTTTCCCTTTCCAGGATCTATATAGCTTCTTTGGTTAGAAAATTGATTTAATAAATTTATTGAATGTGTAGCTCAACAGGGCAGTGCCTCCCTGGCAAGCATGAGGGACTGAGTTTGATTTCTGGTAACCACACAAAAACAAACAACTTTTGTCAGCAACCAGGGTACAATGTTAATTTTCCCACCAGAAGCATCCTTGCCAAGCACTAACTAGTGTTTGATTCGATGTCACATTGTTCTCTTTATAGATAAGAAACCTTGTGCAGCTGAATTAAAATATCACTTATTTAATGATTTGAAATTCAGCCAAAGAAGCTAGATTTATTTATATATATGTAAAATGTTTGTATTTTACAAATGTTTGTATTTATATATATGAAAATGTTTGTACATATATATTATGTGTGTATATATTATATGTATAACATATGTACATGCTTTTTAGCACACATAAAATAGAAAACATGTATTAGGTTAAAAGACAACATAAGTTACAATTAAATTAAATGATCTTTTATGTAGATATCTTTGTTCCTTTATAAAAATTGTTATACAAATATTTGAAGAGTAGAGTCTTAAAAAAGGAATATTGTCTAGTTATTTCCCACCATTTTACCTGTTGTCCTTTTTTGTGTTTTTGTATGTGTCTTACCTGTGTACACACAAAGGTATAATAGCTGTAATTTTGAGTTAACATTTTTTAGCATAAAAGAAACTTCTTTATAGTGTTATACAGCCTATGTATATATATGTAGAAAGTAATTTTAAGGGGAGAAAATATAAACACAAGAAAATTACATAGAAAAAAGTGAATTACCGTATGTTCATCACCCCAAAACTGATCATATGGTTAAAAAACTCCATTGTTACAAAAAATTATACTCATAAGAAATTTAAACAGTAAAATTGCAGAAAAAATAAAGATGAATGTTAAAAATTTTCAAACTTAATCCTTTATAAATTATTATCATTGGTATTAAGTGAGCCTAATTTCAGATCTCTATGTATGAAATATAGACTCTTGTTCTAAATGCTAATTTCTTTGTAATACTTTTTAAGGTAAATATACATATATAGTAAGGTACACAAGTACATGGTTTGAAGAATTTTTACCTGTCTAGATGAATATATAGAACACTTCCCACATCTTAGATCCTAGAATGTTCCTTTACTGTCATTTCCCCTAGTACTGTGTGTGTGTGTGTATGGTTATCCAGTTGTTCCAACTTTTTGTTAAGACTATCCCTTCTTTCCTGAATTCTGTTTTGTACTTTTATCAAAACAAGTTCACTGATGTGTGTGTCCCATTTTTTGGTCTCCATAGTCTGTTCCATTCATGTTTATTTTGGTGGCATACCATGTCTTGATGTATTGATTATTGCTTTTGTACGTGTTAAAAACATAGGGTAAACTTTTAAACTGTCTTCTACTTTTACAAAGTTGTCTTGGATGTTCTAGAACCTTTGCAATTCTATATGAGTTTTAAATATGCTAATTTTTACCATATAATATTGGGGTTTGTTTAGTATTGTAGTGTATAGGTTAATCCAGAATTTACTTCTTAATGATATTTTATCTTCTGATCCATGAAAGGTATATTTCCATTTAGTTTTTCTTTAGTTTTCAGAAGTTTTTGTACATTTCAGTGTACAGTTCACACTTCTGGTCAAAATTATAAGTGTTTTAGGCTACTTCCAAGTTGTGCTATCGTTCGTTGAATACTAGTATTCATTGTTTTCAATTCTTTTTTTCCTCTTTCTGTGGCTATCCCTTTAACTTCACTGGATGCTGATGTCTTTTGTTAATCTCATTTTATACAATTTATTTATTTAGACAGGGTCATGCTATGTATAGTCCAGGCTATCCTTGAACTCCTGATCCTTCTGCCTCAGCCTCTGGAGTGATTGAATTATAGTCATGTGCAATGCCTTACTTTCTCTAGTGCTTTTCCAGAAATTTTTCCAACAGAATGAATTTGTACAAAGGCATTGAAATTATTATGCATGTTTCTATGTCTATTTTTAATAATGTAATTCTGTTTTATATAATACTTGTAGTTTTGTTAGCTTGAGGTTTAATGTGGCTAGTAATTGATTTTCATTGGGTAACTGTCTTGGTTACTTTGCTCTTGTTGCTGAGACAAAATATCTTACACGGAAAATTAATTAAGGAAAGATTTATTTAGCTCACAGTTTTTGGAGGTTTCAGTCAGTAGTCAGCTGGCTCCCAGACAGGGTGGTATGGCATAGGGGCAACAGTTGAAGGTGGCAGAAGACAGCAAAAGCAACAAGAGCAAAAAAGTTGATGAGAACAAGCCTCTTTTAAAACCTCCCTTTTATTGTAAGCAGGCTACTCTGCTCTCCAGAGTAGGTGTAGCACTCGTATAATCTTCTTTGGCATAGGAAGAAGGAAATTTACAAAGGACCCTGGCTCCCTGCTTAGTGGCTTAAACTTCTAAACTTCTCAAATTGACCCACTGTATCAACCATTACAGTAACAGTATTCATATCTCTTGGCTGGGTCTTTTGGTTTAATTTTGTTATTTGCCTAGTCTAATACTTTGCTGCTTTGTGCATTTTTGTTAACTTTGAAGCTGTGAAATTATGTTCCCTGTAATTGTAGCCAGTCCTTTATTCACTTTGAAAAAACATGCAACCTCAGTTTAACATGAATAAAGGAAAGTTCTGTGCTACATTGGATACTGTTGATAAGAAAGTGAAGTATTTTGAGATTGTTATGAGATTTTTGTTCTTTTAAAAACATTTTAAAAACTTGCCAAAAATAAATTACAATTCAAAATGTGTTTTTCCATTTAAGATTTGGTGCCTATTACTGTGCTGAATATTAGTGATTTTAATTTTATACTTAAAAGTTTAACTTACGATCTTGCTAGGAATGCACCACCTCAGGTGCCATCTGATGTACCTGAACCAAATCTTCATTTTAATGAGTCTCTGGCAGATTTAAAGTATGATAAAGTTTGAATAGCCCTTAGAATGTATTTTTTATAAAAATGTATCAGTTATTTAATTAGGTTCTTAGATATTTAGAACGCTAATTTATAAGGATAAATTCCATTTGTCAGAGCAAAAACGGATCACAGGTATTCCTGGAGCTGAGGAACAGCTTTGATTTTTGCTAAAATCTGTGAGTCCACCCCTTTTTGATCCACTTTGCGCTGCTCTGAAATCTGGTATCTCTCTTTTTCGGTGTTGACGATCTCACCCTCCTGGTGTCTGGGTTTCTGCAGTTGCTTCTTCTTGAAGTGTCATTGAGGTGTTTGGAGATTTTCACTTTGCTGATAGCAATTTTTGTAGAAGTGGCAATGACAAATTTCTGGTGTGTTCTTCGTAGAAGAACATGATTAAGGCTAAGAGGCCCAGTCACAAGTAGCAAGCTGCTGTCCAACTGCTTAAGGAAGACCACTCTCTTGCCTCTGTGACGCCTGGTGAGGATGACAAGATGGTGCCGGGAGTGATGCTAGCTCGAAGTTTCCACACATGCTGACTTTCTTGCCATGGCTCAAGAGCTTTCAGGGCACATCTTCAGTAGGGTAGTATCTAGGCATTTTTTGAAACTTAACTGCCTGGGTGTCCGGCGCTTGTTGAAATCACACTCGAGTCAGATGGTGCTTAAGCTTCTCTTTATTCTTCTCTCCCCGGAACTTCTCCCCGGAACTACTACTCAACCGAACTACTTCTCCAAACTATTTCCCGAACTCCTCCGCGGAACTACCCCG
>NW_004524591.1:24081289-24103542 GCF_000260255.1 Octodon degus | reverse complement strand
TTTTGCTTCATAAATAGTCATCTTCATGGGGGCCGGGGGATGGCTCAGTGGAATAAGCGCTTCCCCGGCAAGGGCAAGGGCCTAAGTTCCACCAATAAGTTCAAAAAAAAAAAAAAAAAAAAAAAGCCATCTTCAGGAATTTTTAGAAGGGGGAAGCTTTAGGAGAATGGGCTAACAATGTTGTGATTCATAGATTATTTATTTTTTTACAGTACTGTATCAGCCAATGTTTCTATCTTATGTTTTACTAAGCAAATTTACACAATTCTTCAGTCTACAACATTGTGGTAAGGCAGGAATTCTTATTGTCTTGCTTGTTATATGAGAAAACACCAGACCTAGAGAAGTGAAGTAAATTGGTCAAGGTCAGGTAGCTTAAATTTAGAGTCCTGTTTGAATCTGGGTTTTGCATTCCAAAATTTTTAGTCCTTTGAGATTTACATGGAAGCCTCTTGTTTGATGTGTGTGATGAGGAAGATAAGAAGGTTTTCTGGTGTATTCCTGATGGCTATATTCTAAATGTGTGGGTTTTTTTTTTTGTATTTTATTTCTTTGAATTTTTTCCCCATGAGTGATGGGCAATGTTATGTTCATAGGTGTGACTTTTATTTAAGCTTCCTTTTGTTTTTTTAAAGAAAAATATCGACTTTTGTGTACTTTCTCCTGACTAGACTTCATTACTCTATTGAAGTCCAAAATGAAAGCAAAATTGCTTCATAGAAGGAATGAGTGATGTTGACTAGTTATTTTCCTCTCAAAACATTTGACCACAGCAATAAAGCAGCTGGTGTGAAAAAGGAAACAGACAAATTCAATTTTCAATCTCCAATTATTGATCCCAGATTTTAATACTTGTTTATAGGACTTGCTTGGAGATGATACTTTATGCATCTATGTAGCATACTTGTTCCTGCTGGCTGCTGTTAACAGTAGCTTTATAGTACCAAGGCCCTTTTAGCCTATTAGGCAAATAAATTCTTTCCTAGGGATTAATTAATCATGGTTAGAGATGTAATTCATCATGCAAAATACCACAGCTGTCTTAGTGAAAAATTCTTAGTGATTCAGAAATGTCTCCATGTCCAGCTTAAATGCTTATTACTCTTGTTTCTTCATGAACTTGTATATGTGCTGCTGAAGCGAGCACACATGAACTTGTAATAGTTTATAAATTATAATTATTTTGAGACAGGAATACAGAAAAACCTAAAGAGTGATTCAGTAATTGAGTACATCTTGGAGTGGCAATTTTAAACCATTTGCCTTTTGCTCATGTTTTTTATTTTTTAAATTTATTTTATTTTATTGAGAAACAAGTATCAATGAGACAGTTTCAAAGCTGATTAATAGGACATTTTCAATAATTAATACATTGTACATTGTTATCTTCTTAGTGATTATCTACAGTACGAGAAGCAGACAGGATATCCTGTCCAAACATATTTACTACAAATCTTTCTTCTCATTGAATTAAGCGAAAGTAGCTGTATATCTATCGTAACTACTCTGTACATACAAACACAAAATGGTCCTTCCTTTGTATCCCCTTTTTTTGTTTAGTCCTGTCAGAGATGGGAATTCTGTTGGCATCTAAATACTGTAGGTGCTTGAATTCAGCAAAACAATCCAGCACAGTCCAGCAGTCCACAATAGTAGTGAGTTATCCGCAGAAGTTGTTGACTAGAGCCTTTTACAGCTCTGCATATTAATATGGCTTTACTTTATATACCTTGTTTTTATACTTTTCTGCTGGTATTTTTTAGTTTTGTAGCTCTGGGGAGTGAACCCTAGGCCTTAAACATGTCAGGCAAGTGGTGTACCATTTAGCTAAATCTTTTAACTCATACCTTTAAACCTTCTTGTCCAGGTCCAAGACATATTACTGAAAAAACTCTGTGTCCATTTCCAGCTGTCCAATGTGCTCTTTACCTGTCAGGTATAGTAGAATGAGCATATGCGTTGGTATCAAGTATACATAGCTTTAATTTTAGCTCTGATATTGTGCACATGTGTGTGAATTCCTGCTCTGAGCCTGTTATTTCTTAACTTCTGAAAAGTGTGATGATCCTATACAGCTCACTAGACTATGTTGAAGATTGTATTGAGGACAGACAAAAACAACTGTAGTTATACTATAAACACTCAATTATTTATACCCTGTGCCTCACTGTCACCTTTCTTCCTGACAAGTAGGGCATAGAGATGTATATTAATTTCAGCATTTAGCTTTAAACTTTTACAAATAGACAAATTAAAGTTGGCTTGTTAGCACTTACTGTCAAAGGAATCTTGAATAAGTTTTGGTCTGTATTTAAAAAGAAATGCAGAGTATTTTAGGCTAGGTTACCAAAATTATACTGTCCCTGTTGTGAGATGTAAAACCTCTTTCTGTTTGGAAGTTTGTTGCATTTATTTCTGAGCACATTTTGAGAAATAGGTTGGTGAAGCTAAATGAGTCAGATGACACAGGTTGAGATCTGGCTATGTAACTTAAAAAAGCTCTGTGCCTTGACCAAACAACTTAGTGTCTTCTTTAGAAATAAGATAATGGTATCCATTTCATAGAGTTATTGTCAGGAATAAATGAATTATTATGTTTAAGACATTTAGATTAGGCTGGGTTTGGGGTGCATACCTGTAATCCCGGCTACTTCTAAAGGCTGAGGCAGGAAGTTTGCAACTTTAAGTTCGGCCTGGGCAATTCACCACTTTAGCAAGACCCTGTCTCAAAGGCTGGGGATGTAGCTCAGAGTGAAGGCCTTGGATTCAACCCCAAGTACCACCAAAATCAAAAACAAGACAGGCAAAACAAGATCATTAATTCAATGCCTGGACCACAGTTAAGTTTCATGTGTTAGTCTTTCTTTGAGGGAACTTCAAAGAGGAGAGCAACAAGAATGATGGATTGCTTGAAAGCCACAGTGTTGAAGAAACAGTTGAAGAAACTGGAAGTGTTTTCATTGTAAAAGAAAGCTATTTAGTGAGAACCTTCTACTACTGAAAGGGATATATTACAGAAGATCTAATAGACTTATTTTGTGTTACTGAAAAAGAACGAGAATCAATAATAAAAATTATAAAGGGGCTATTTTAATGGAAAGCTTTATAACAAGTAGAACTGTTCAGAATTGCAGTGAATTGCTCTGTGAGCTAGTCAGTTTTGCATGTTAAAGAGCCTGAGGTGGCTGAAGAGAGGTTCCTGACCTGGCTTAGGTAGAGTGAGCTAGAAGACAAGGTTTTTTATATATTGCTCCCAGTTCAGGTCAAGTGACAGTCTTAAATTAAGATCATCTCATACTGCAGTTTGCTGGATTTTGCTAGTATGCCCAAAAACTCTGTAGAATTGTCTGCTCTTTCATGTGTTAATGTTTCTTCATTAATTCCTTTTGTAAATATTTATTGTCTGAGTTGTTATGTTTCAGGATTCATTTCTCAGAAAACAAAATGAAAATGAATCTTTACTTCCCACTATTGCTTGGCATCATGCAGTCATTCAGTTCAAGAAGGAATACAGTGGGTTAGTTTGCTTTGTTGTTGGGAGATGCTTTTCTTTCAGTCCGATATATTTCTGAAGATCTTGTGAGTGAAAGCACTAAGCACCCTTCATGTGTTGTCAAGGTTGTTTGCCTAGCAAAGAGCCTTGGAAAGTAAGTCTGTCCCTCTGCATAAAAGAGCATTTGGTTGTTCAGGATTCGTCTTTGTTAACTTAGATGTGATAGGTATGCATCTGGACCTATCTAACCTGCATAGGATTTTGGGAGAAGGGGAATTGATACAGATACACTGATGCTCATGCTGCTTGCTGTGCTGTGAGTAATAAAGTCCTTAGTCTCTGACTCGTAATTTTTATTTCTTCTGTCAGCACTCATGTGATGTGGGCAGGCTAACATAAGAGTAATGTAGGAATCAGAGAGTTTAAATCCCATGCCCAAGGCTAAGTGATCTAGAATTTGGGAGTGGTGAGATTTATAACTTTGTTTCTAGAAGATTACTTTTCATATTACTATTGAAAAAGTGCTGTTGCTACTGCTGTTCTTGCTGTAAGTTGAGCATCCCTAATCTGAACATTTGAAACCTAAAATGCTCCAAATTCTCAAAAGTTTTTGAGAGTTGCCATCATATCACAAATGGAAAGTTCTATACCATAAAACTTTGTTTCATGTACATTATTAAATTAGTATATAAAATTATCTTTAGTGTATGTGTATAGAATGTATATGAAACATAAGGTATATGTATAAAATTTCTTTCTTTTTTTTGAATTATACATTTTATTTTATTTTTTAAAAATTTTATTGATAAACAGATAGCAATGAGACAGTTTCAAATCAAATCGGAAGTACAGTTTCAACAAATTGTATAAAATTTCATGTTTAGACTTGGGTCCCTTATATAACATATCTCATGAATATGCAAATATTCAAAAAAACTGAAATCTGAAATCCTTGCAGTTTCAAGCATTTTGAATAGTGGGGACTTGGTCTGTACAAACACAACCAACATTTGATCAAGACTTGTTAATTTTACTTAACACTTACTAGTAATCCTATTATCTCTAGTTTTAGGTGAGCAAAACGAGATTCTGTTACCAAGGTAGTACATATGGTAGAGTCAGGATTGTCATTTAGGTCTGCAGACAGAGCAACCTGGGCTTTAAATCCCTGTGCTATCCTGTATCCTCATTGTGTGAGGTAGGGTAAATTAATTTAACCTCTTCAGATCTCAGCTGCTCCCTTACAGAGGGGGAGGGGAGAAAACAGGACCTGAACCAAAGGGATTACACACACATTCTATAAAATGTGCAACACAGCTGCTTTCTGGTAGCTCGTAAGCCTCTCTAAATATTAGGGGTTACTACTACTTTTATTATCCTTTCTGCCTTCCTTTTCTCTAATTAAAAAAAAAAAAACCTTTAATGACCTGATACGCTCCAAGTTCAATAATATATTTTTGACTGAACATAAAATGTCATTAATACTGGTTTATATCAAGAGGATGAATTTCACATGCGGGGCAAACCTTACTCAGGATATTTCTTATACAAATATTTCCTTTAAAAATGATAATAGGAGCAAAAATCCTCTGTAGACTCAATTTAGTCTAATCTTCTTTAGTAACCTTTCTATTTCCTAAGTAACTCCTAATGATCCAGTAATGTGTTGCAGTGACAGCTGATGCCAGAGAAGGTGTCCTCAGTGGGCCTGACATTTTCCTTAATGGTAATTCTAGCTAGTTAAGGTAAACAATGTGAAATGTTTGGCGTGTTTCCTTCCACAAATGGTAGTGGAGAGAGGAAATTATGAACAGCATTATAAAGATGGCAGACTGGTACAGTGTAGCTTTGAAAACTTGTGGCTATTGTATTTTCAGTTACAAAGCAAAATGTTATAGTCAAATTTCCAGGAACCCTTACCTTTGGGACAGTTGATAAACTGAAGGCATTTTCTGATTGTGCTTTACATTAGATTAATAGCCTGGATACTTTCACGTTTAAAGAGCAAAGTTATGTATCATGTAAACATTGGGAAGACCTGCTAAAGTACTTGGTACCTAAATATTGCAAGTAATCTTTGTAACTTTATCTGTGAAAACAAATTCCTCCTTAACTTTCCATTTTGATTTACTTTAGTAGTCAGATGCTTGTGTGATATTCTTTGCCCAAAGATAACCTAGAAAAGTATCTGGTTTAAGATCCAGTTTCCAAGTAAAGAAACGATCTGGTATGGTAAAGCCTTCAGCTCAGTTAGTTCCCAGTAATGTTGCTTTTCTGAGTATTCTACACTAGCCTTTGTGATTTTTGCTTTTTTTCTTCATCATATTTCACTTACTTTTAACTTCATATGATGTGGAGGTTATACTGAAGTCAAAGACTGACCTCCTGAATTTTCCTCTAAATTAAAAAAGATGTTTTGTATATTGTGTGGCTCATGAATTAAGATCCTTTGGTCTGAATGACAGTTTGGAGAAGTCTGTCATGCCATATTTTGCTTGTAGGTATCTAGAAGTAGGTATATGATTGATTTGCTGACAGACCATCTCTGAAAGCAGTTATAATGATGGACTTGTAATTGATTACATCTGTCATTGAGAGCCTAAAATAACCCCCACCCTAAATTAAAAAAAGATAAATGAAATAAACTAGGCTGAATGTATAAGCTGACAAATCTGAGGGAATTTAATGAAACTCTAAATTACCACAGCCAACAGATAAGAGGAAGAGGTTTCTTTGTTACTGATTATAATACTAAATTAAAAATTATCCAAGAAAGAAAATAGAGGAAACAAAGATCTGTGGCCCATGTATCAAACTAAGTTATTGAAAGATTTTTAATAAGTGTATCTATCTCATGCTGTGGTTATTGTTGATTCCTATCAATCTTGTTAGTGCTGTTTGAAGAATAGTAAGTGTAGGACTGTCCTGTACTATACCTTAGATTAATGCTGTTAAAACAGATTTTACAATGAACGTGACCTTATTTCCAGACTACTAGGGCTCTGTATCAAATTCAGGTCATTCAAATGAGCTCTGTGCCTCAGTATATGAGTAATTTTATCATTAGTACTCTTTCAGCTACATATAAAAGAAGACCAATGGAAAGTGACTTAAACAATGGATATTCATTATCTCCCATAATAGGAAGTCTGGAGTTAAGGCAGCTTCAGGCCTGGCTGCTTCAATGGCCCCAATGATGTACCTGTGGTAGTGGTAGGTTGGCATTTCCTTCCATAGTTCTAAGATGGTTGAAGTACCTGAGTATCTCAGCTTAGTGTAAAAATATTGAGAGTTAAGAAAGGGTGCCTTTTTCTTGTCTTGTCTTGTCTTTTTTTTTTTTTGTCTTTTGGAGACAGGATTTCAGTATATAGTTCAGGGTGGCTTTGAACTCACTTTGGAGGTCAGATTTTCCTTGAACTTGGAACAGTCCTCCTGCCTTAGCCTGCCAAGTGCTGGGATTACATGTGTGTGCTACCACACTCAGTACCTGTTATTCTTTTTATAAGAAAAATATTCCTAGAAGGTCCATAGTGCTCACTGGCAACTTTTTTTCTGGTAGAAAGAGTTGAATTAGGAATTGCTATGATTTACTCAGGCAAGAACTGCTCACCCCCTCAAAAAGTTCACACCTACCTGCTGTCTGATTAAAATCAGTTCTAAGGCCAAATAAACAAATGAAGGTAGGTAACCAACAAACCCATTTTAATGGGCTACTGCAGTTTACCATTACGGTGACTTTATATTTTTGGCTAGTAACATGTAGTACTTTATTTCCTATCTAGTAAGATGAATGTGCTGTCATACTGATGGAGTTGCCATTTGTCTTACTTTTTTCTTGTTGCTGAGACAAAATACCTGATGCCCAAAGTTAAAGTGAGGAATGGTATATTTAGCTAGTTTGTAGAGGTTTGAGTCCATTATCAGCTGACTCCAAGGCAAGGTGGCTTGGCAGAGGGCCATCACAGTGAAGACAGTTCATGGCACTCATAGATACCAAAAGCAACAAGGGAAGACAGAGACAAGCTTCTTTCTCTGCCTTTTATTATATCCAGTCTCTTGAGATTAGCATGGTCCCAAACTAATCAGTGGACTGATCCAGCAATCACCTGCTCTTAATCCCTGCACCCTTAATACCAACATTGCATCATGAATCAGTAGCCATCTTGACAAAACTACAACCACATGAGGTTTTGGGGAGATATCTAGACACAAAACATTATATGTTCCTTATGCTATATTTTGCAAATTTCATTCTGGTTGATATATTTCTTATCTTTACCAGAACTCTGTCTACTAGTGATGATGTGGAAGACAGAGAAAATGAGAAGGGCCGCCTTGAGGAAGCCTATGAGAAGTGTGACCGTGACCTGGATGAGCTTATAGTGCAACACTACACAGAACTGACAACAGCCATTCGCACCTACCAGAGTATCACTGAGCGCATCACTAACTCTCGGAACAAAATAAAGCAGGTGAGCTTCTTTTCATCTGGTGATTGTGCCTAGTATGGATGTGCTTGGAGAGGTACCAGGTTGCTAGGTGATCGTCTTCAAGAGTAGCTCATGACAGTCTAAAATTCTAAACATGGAGATCATCCCAGGCTGGCTGCTGCTGCTGCTCTATGTGTTATCCTTGGAGTTATTTGTAGTTATTTCTCACTGCATGGTGAAATAGCCTCAATTTAAAGAAGACTGAAAGGAATGTGAATTGATGGGGTAGAACTTTTTACTATTAGAGGCTCCATCACACTATGGCGAATATATTTACTGTGCTCACAGCTCACCTTTTATCTGTATAGGTGTATTACCTTAGCAATTAAAAGATTTTTCTTTTAAATTTTGGCTTTACTTCTGTCCCTTAATTTGAAATTAGTTGTAATTTCTCTGCAATTATGTGTGTGCAATCGGTATTTTTTTTGGGAAGAAAATCTGACATGCAAATTATTTAAACATAGAATGAAATGTTCATAAAGTTTTTGAGTATGTTTGTTATGATGAGCTTGTATTTTTATTTTGTAACTATCTTGTAATGCTTTGGAGTTGTTTTTTCTCTCTCCCTCTCTCCCTCTTTCTTTCTCCGTTTGCCTTCCTGTCTCTCTATTGATACATGATCTTTACTTTCTTAAGAATCCAGCTCTAGAACCAGTAAGTATTTCACCTTTTTCAAGCATTGTACTGACCTCTCTTTACATTTTAAAAATAACTGCTTATAAAATTGTAAGCTCATGCAACGGATTTATCTATGAAACTAGGTAAAGCTGTAGATCAGTTCCTCTAGATTTAAAGTAAACTGTAGTCCATTTTGATGCAATATACTAAGCTTCAGAGGAGTCAGAAAATGAATGCATAGAGCTGCTGACCTTCTGGCTTTGCCTCGGGTAATCAGAGTGAAGGTGAAGGATCGTTTGGTGTTTGTGTTTTCTGATTAGTTTGGTTGACTGAAAAGACTTTGTCCTAATCTCAGGGGAAGCACCAATGCTGATTTCTGCTTTGCTTCCTACCACCCTGAGTCAATAGCATCCTTACTGCAGACAAAAGAATGTTCACTTAGTACTGAAAAAAGAGGACCTCATCTTGGGGATTGCACATTTATTTTAGTAGACACGCTTTTCATACCTTCCTCATTTTCTGTATGCTGGGGTTCTGAGCAAAAGAAAACAAAAGAAATCTTTATTACATAAGACAGTGTCAGGAAAGTAAATGCCACATAATTCATTGTTCTGAATTAGCTTCAGTATTGGGAAGAGAAATAAAGGGCTATAGCTTTTTGCTGAAAAGCCTTTAATAATTGATAGATAGGCAAAGGAAAATGTTGGGGCATAATGAAAGTGAATATATTTTTATTGTATAATTTGACAGTTTTATACTATGAAAGTCCATTTCTTTTTTTTGTTTTAAAATATTTATTTATTTGTTACAGAGTCTTGCTATGCAGCTTGGACTCCTAGTGATCCTCCTGTCTCAGTCTCCCTAGCACTTACAAGCATGCATCACCACACCCGGTTTGGGGGCCGGCATAGTGCACCTGGGGTTCCGGGGCTGGTACAGCATGCAGTACCAGGGATTGAATTCAGGTCCTTGTGCTTGTTAGGCAGGTGCTAAGACTGCTGAGATATCTCTCCAGCCTCCCCAAAATCCATTTTATATCACGAAGGAAATACTTAACATTTCCTCACTAACTTTTTCTTGTCTTTTTTGTTTTTTAATTGCACTGTGGATTCCATACAAAGTACAGGTATATATTTCTTAAAGTAAAAATGTGGATAATTTAGTCATTATTAGGCTACATTATTTTAGATCCAAACAAAGTGTTGAGGATGTGTAGAACTGAATTGAAATATTCTTTCTGTTCTCTACCAAAAGAATATAATGAGGATTCACTAATAAATATTTGCTGAAATCCCAGTACTTTTTTAGGTTTTGGGACTATACATGTGGAAGACAACAGTCCCTGTCACCATGGGGCTTATACAGGAAAAGAGAAAAACAAACAAATGATGTTTACTAACACTTATTGAATATCAGCTTTGTGCTAGAAGTATTGTTCTAGGCTCTGGGGTTATAGAAATGAAGAAAACATAGAAATTCCTGTCTTTGTGAGGTTTATATTCTAAGCTACATTCTAATCAGGAGAGACAGAATATAAACTAATAAATAATTAAATGGAATAACAGATGGTAAGATATGTTATGCAAAAGAAAAAAGTGAGAACAAACAAAAAATCACAAAACAAGGAAGGGAGACTAAGAAGTTGCTCTTTTCTTTAGGTTATCAGGGAAGGTTGCTGAGGTTACATTTGCGCTCAATACTGAAGGAGGTTAGGGTGAATATTAGGAAGGCTGCTCAAAAAGTAAGGATAGAACATGCAAAGATCTTGAGGCAGTGAAGATTAGATGTTTGAGAAGCAGAAAGGGGCTTAGTGGGGCTGGAGTACAGTGAGGAATTGGAGATGGTGGATGAGAAAGCTGATAGGTGAGGTATGGTGCAGTGGGCCCTGGCATATTAGATACTGTAGCTCACTGCTTAGTTACTTTCTCATTGCTGAGACAGATTGACACCCACAATTTAAAGGAGGTTTATTTTGGTTAACAGTTCTGTAGAGGTTTTAGTCCATAGTTTGTTGACTCTAAGGCAGGGTGGCATGGCAAAGGGGCATTAGAGGAGAGTCGCTTACGGCAGGGCAGGCTGAAAGTAGAGATCATAGGAGGACAGTGATGTACTCTTCCAGCCACACCCATAGCGACCCACCTCTACCCACCAGGTTTCACCTCCCAACATCACACTCAGCTATAAACTCATCAGTGGACTAAACCAGTGATCAGTATCACATGACTATGATTCAAACACCACCCTTCTAACCGCTACCCCCACCTATGAGGTTGTAAAGGTTTGAGAGTATGTCTAGATATAAACCACAACAGTTATTTAGAAAGACTCTGAATTTTTATCTTTGAGTAGGATGGGAAATCACTGTAAAGTTTTGAGCATCAAATGGTACAATGTGACTAATATTTTGAAGTGCTTTCTCTAGATGTTTGGTAAGGAATGGATTTTAGTGGGGAGAAGTGTGGGTGAATATGTTCATGTTTATGCATTACCCCATTTATCATGTAAGACCACAGAACTGTTTATACTCGCTACTTTTTATATGACTTTTATATATTAATTTATATTATATTGGTAGAAACTATATTCTTGAGATAAATGAGAAATGATAGATGTTTTTGATTTTTTTTCCAGATTCCAAACCTTTTTACACTGGCAAATTTAATTTGGAATCTTTTTATATATTAACAAATGGTGCATCCCTGGTACCACATGCTGTTCTCTTCCTGCCCCTGGGTGCGCTGAGCCAGTGACTGAGTCTGGGCTTTGTGGTGCATGTCTATAATCCCAGCCCTGGGGAGGCTTGAAAACAGTAGGATCATTATGAGTCTGAGCTGTGTAGTGAGACCCACAAAATACATTAAAAAAATTGCAAATAAAGTACCATATATGATTGATGAGGTTTCATAATGTGGTTAATAAACAAAATACAATGGTAATTCTGTTATTACTTGAGAGCACATTGTAAAATCAGTCAAAATGAGATACTATATAGCATTAAAAATTCTTAAAAATCCATGAATTCTGCCACTGTCTTTAATAATGACTGTCTATTATAATAGCAGCATCAAAGTAGATGAATATAAGTTGGTAAACTTGGGCCGTAGAGAACATTCTTGTTTGTATTTGAATTTGTGTTTTTCTATATTGTACTAGGTAGATGGGATAATGTTGGGTTTCTTTAAAATACTGTAGTAAGTTTAATGCTCTTTACAGAAGCAGGCTGAGGGGAGGACACAGAGAGTTGGTTGTATTGTGATCTGTATATACTTATGTTTTACCCTGTTTTATTTTTCTGTTCTTTTGTTACTAAATCAAATTCTGAAAACTTTTTCTTGCCTGTAACTAGAAATAACTACATTATTATTCAAGTGAAGTTGTTAGAAATTAATTATTCAGTAAAGTGATGTTCATTACTTAACATTTACCTAAAATAAGTTTTTTTTGACTTTATATGAAAGTGTATCTTGAAAGGTGGAATGAGAATGAAGAATAGCCTTAATTAATATAAAGAATGTCAGAGTAGAACAACATGGTTTTTGTAGGAATTTATTTATAGCCCAAATTATGATGGAAATTCCTAGTTGCTTAGAAAGGCAAAAAGATTACAAGTTTCTAGAAATGGACATGGTGAGTAGTGGGCAATAATGAGGTACCATAATTTAAAATCTGGAGTTCATTAATGTAGTCCAAGAATCATGAGGTAATCTTTGCATTAAGTTCAGCTCTTTCTGTATTGGTATATTGTTTCTACATTTCACAGCTCAAAAGAAAGGTACTGGCCTTGGTCAGACTTGTGGGAAGAATCTCAGAATTGAAGACCATAGAGTGGCAGCTAAAAAATAAAAAGAAAAAAAAATGGAAGTAAAAGTATGACTAATTTTAAAATGATCTATGATTCTAAAGAGATTTTAAGCCAAGCACTGAGCAGTGTTTCTGAAGTTCTTCCATGGAGAAATTGGGCTGGACCTGAGTGGTGGGCAGATACCTATGAAAGCACTTAATATACAGATTTGCTATTGAAATATTATGTACAAAATGTTATGCAGATTTACTACCAAAATATAAAAAATTAACAGCAAAAATTAATGTAAAGAATTCCAGAGTAGAACAACATGGTTTTTGTAGGAATTTATTTATAGCCCAAATTATGATGGAAACTCCTAGTAGCTTAGAAAGGAAAAAAAGACTACAAGTTTCAAGAAATGGACATGGTAAGCTGTGGGCAATATTTTATATTTTGAACCATATTTTATATTTTGAAAATTGAAAATAATATTGACTTACTAATCTTCAGTGTCTGTCCTTTGCTCATAGGCAAGTTTTCAGGGTTTTTCTGATCTGCATTTTGAATGAACTGCTTCCACATATGTTGTACTTTATTTAGAAAATATATAGACTTAGAGGTCTTTTCTGCCTTTCTTTCCTTTCTCTGTCTCTGTCTCTCTTTCTGTCTCTGTCTATCTTTGTCTATCTGTCTCTGTCTCTGTCTCTGTCTGTCTCTGTCTCTGTCTGTCTCTTGTCTGTCTGTCTGTCTGTCTGTCTGTCTGTCTGTCTGTCTGTCTCCCTCTCTGTCCTCCCTTTGTTTCTTTCTACTTGGTACAGGGTCTCACTAAGCAGCCTGGACTCTTAGTGATCCTCCTGTTTTCAGCCTCCCAGCACTGGGATTACAGGTGTGTGTCACCACGTGTGGTGTCAGTGGCCAGCTTAGTGTGCCTGAGCCGGTGTGGCGTGTGTGCCAGGTGTCAAAGCCTGGTCCCTGTGCTTGCCTAAATAGGCACTTAGTCCACTGAGCTAACTTGCTGGCCCTTGCCTCTTTATTTCTTCTTGATCTAAATTTATGACTTTCTTTTATGACTTGAGTGTTATAGCTTTCCATCATTTTCCCCATACTTATATCTCTCGGATCCTCTTAAGTATATCTCTGCTTCTCCCTTCATGAAAGATAAGGCAATGTTAGTTAAAAGCCCCATTTAGTTTTTTTTCATCTCTTTATTGTTCCCTAGACCGGACTGCAAACATCTTCACTTTTGCAGGCTGGATCATTTATTTCTATTCACAACAGCTTCTGGGGCCATGCTTTCCTTTTTTTTCTTCTTTTCTAATAGTCTCTAACTAGAGTGACTTGCAGCACTAACATATGAAAACTAAAATTCCTGGTACTGTATGTGGTTAGAAGCAAGATACAAAAATGTTGAGGAAGAAAGGAAACGTCTGTATATGTGCTCAAGGAGTTTTTCAATCTTAATTATCCTTTAAATAGAATGGAATGAAAATACTACTTTTTTTTTTTTTTTTTTTTTTGCTTGCTGGGCACCCCCCAGGCTTTTGTAATGCCTAACGCTGTGGCTTATGGAGGGGCCCAAGTCATCCACAGCAGCGTTAGTGATGAAGGTCAGGACAGACTCTTGAGTTCAAGAACTTGGGCATACACAATCAAAGAAAATATTTCTTATGGTTTCTGTAGTTTTTTTTTTTTTTTAAATTTTATTTTGGCAGAACTGGGGATTGAACTCAGGACCTTGCGCTTGCCACGAAAGCGCTTATTCCACTGAGCCATCTCCCTGGCCCTCGAAAATACCACTTTTATAAAAGCAGTTCAGGAATTTGAGAAATACATTTATATGTGTAGTTTGGTATTGGTGAGAATAACTTGGTTTTCCATCTTTTAAATGACAAAAATCATATTGATTATTTACAGTGTACTATTTTGAGGTGTGAATACATTGTGGAATGTTATGCTGAGTAACATCTTACCTCACATACTTAAATTTTTTGGTGGTGAGAATATTTAAAATGTTTCTTAGCAATTTCTTTTTTTCATATTGATTGATTGATTGATTTTGGTGCGCTGGGAATTGAACCCAGTGCTTTATGAATGTTAGGCAGGTGGGCTATTATCCATTAAACCACACCTGCAGCCTTAGATATTTTAGAATATGAAGTGTATTGTTATTACCTATAGTCACCCTGTTTTATGATGATTAAAAAATTTATTGTTATTATTAAACCGAAGTTTTGTGTCCCTTCACTAACTTATGTCCAGTCCTGTGTCTTGTTAACCATCATTTTTGGTAGTCAGGTTTTAAATTTTTATTTAGTTTTACTTTTTTGAAACAGAGTCTTGCTTTGTAATGCAGGATGACCTTGAGCTCACTATGTAGAACAGACTGGCCTTGAGCTCACTATGTGGTCCAGGCTGGCCTTGATTCATGGTAACCCTCTTGCCTCATTCTTCTGAGTGCTGGGATTACAGTTGTGTGCCTCCATGTCTGGCTGTAACTATCACTTTGATTCTTGTCTATGACATTGACTTTTAAAGATTTTACAGTTAATTGAGATCATCTGATATTTATCTTTTTATATCTGACTTATTTCACTCAGTCTAATCTTGTCTGGGTTCATCCATGTTTTTGCAGATTACAAGATATATTTTTTAAAAAACTAGTATCCTATTGTGTATGTAAATCATATTTTCTTTATATGTTTATCCATTGGTAGACATTAGGATTATTTCTGTTTCTTGGCTATTATGAATAATGCCTCAGTGAACATTGGAGTGCTGATACTCCTTTCTTACAGTTTTTATTTCCTTTGGATAAATAGATGTTCCTTGATTTATGGCAGGATTGTATCCTGATAAACTCATTGTAAATTAAAAATATCACAAGTCAAAAATGCATTTAATATACATAGTCCCCTCTTTATGAGTTAGATCTAAAATGTCCCCCCAAAATCTCACGTGTTTGAAAGGCAGTTAGATCATGGGACATCAGTGATTTTATCCATTGATGAGTTCTGTACCTATTTGTATTGTTAGGAGTTGGAGCCTGGTTAGAGGTGGTTTACTATGGTGTGACCTGGAAGGGTGTATTATTTTCCCCAGTTCTTATTTTCTTTCTTGATGCTCCTATGCAGTGTCCCTGTGCCATGTTTTTCCTGTTTTGGAGCCATTCAACCTGGATTGGTGAAAGTGACCAGTGCATAACTGAAAATTCTAGTTTGGGAACACAGTGCACTGTGGGAGATTGGCTGTTTCTTTTGGAGTTATTGCTTGCTGCCACTTCACAGTATTACCAGAGTATTATGCAGCATATCAATAGCTGGGAAATGATGAAAAGATCAAAATTTGAAGTAGGGCTTTTGTTGAATGTGTATTGTTTTCACACCATCATAAGCTGGGGACCTTCTGTATACTGAGTAGTAGGATTGTTGGGTCATGTGTTCTGTTTTCATTTTGGGGGGAACCTCAGCACTATTTTCTATAGTAGCAATGTTCCCTATCTTTACTGAAGTTTAATTTATAGTAATATATACATATTTTGAGAGTCAGTTCATTGAGTTGGGCACATGCATAAGTCCTGAAATGTATTATTGCCCCAGGGAGCTCCTTTCTGATTCTTTAGTTATTTTTCTCCCACATCCTGCTGCAAGGAACTTTAGTGATTTCAGTTCTATCACTGTGGATTAGTTCTGCCTGTTCTAGAGCTTCATGCCTTATATTGTTTTTTTGGATCTGGGCTTCTTTTGCTCATAAGAATATTTTTGAGATTTTTTCTGTACCTAGAAAGTAATTCTCTTTTGGAATTTTTAAAGGTATAAGGTTCCTTTGTCTTACAGATTTTCAGATTTTGGTGTTTCTGTTCAGGAAAGTCTAATGCTATTCTGATTGCTGCATAAAGCCTGCCTTTTAAAAATTTTAAATTTTTAAATTATTTTTTAAAGAATACAAAATGGTAATAGAAAAAATAGCATTAGAAGTGATATACAATTTCACTAAGCAAAGGAATAGGAATTCAACAATGGTTGCTATATTGTATGATACTATCTTCAAGTTAGTTGTTTAAGTTAACAGGTGTAAATGTGCAAGATTGGTTTAAAGAAAAAAACAAAACAAAATAACAAAGTTACAAGAAATTCAAAAGAAAAATAAAAGAAAATTGTGTAAACATTGTATTGTATTGCTGGTTTGAGAACCTGAAAGAGTTAATAAAATTAGAAAGATACAATAGATACTGTAAAATGGAAAGAATTTGTTCAGTGGGAAGGAAAAATTGGGATGAAGAAAAGGAAAAAAGAAAGAAGGGAGAGAGATATGTTTAGGTATACATGCAGGATAGTTTGGGTAATTGTACTGACGATTTCTGTTAGTCTGTTCAAAGTCTGCTTTTTTTATTGAAAGCTTTTGGGTCTTCTCTTAAGCTTGTGTTCCTTTTTTTTTTTTTTTTTTTTTTTTTTTTTTTTTTTTGTCTCTTTGAGTCAGGGTCTCACTATATAGTTCATGCTGGTTTGAGCTTACTTTGTAGCTGAGACTAGTCTCAAATTTGCGAGGATCCTCCTGCCTCGGGATTCTAAGTGCTGGGATTACAGGCATGCACCACTATCCCAGGTTACACCTGTCTTTTTTTTTTTTTTTTTTTGGTGGAACCAGGGATTGAACCTAGGCCCCTGTTCTTGCCAGGCAAGCACTTATTCCACTGAGCCATCTCCCTGGCCCCTACGCTTGTGTTCTTAAGGTGTCAAGATAGGTATTTTTCTCATCCTATCGTCTTGAGCACTTGATATGCTTTTTTGATATGGAAACTCATCACTTTTGTTTAGGAAAAATTTGTTTCTATTTTTTATGTTTTATTAGCTTTTTTTTCCCACTCTATTTTTATCTCCCCCCTCCTCCTGCCAGAATTCATATTTGGCAAGTATTGGACTCTTGGTTCAATTTTCTGATTTTCTTTTTATCCTTTGTGTGCATGTGTGTGTGTTTTTCTTCTTTTTGGAGAATTTGTCATGGATGTCTTCTAAACTTTTTACTTGGTTTAAAAAAGTTTTAAAGTGTAAAATTTTTTTTCTAAGAGTTATTTTTCATTTTCTGAACTTTTTATAGTTAACCTGTCTTGTTTCATTGATATAATAATTTCTTTTATTTTTCCTCAGCATCTGAATTACAGGTTTTTATAAATTCTGATTCCAACCTAGGCTCAGTAGAACATGCCTGTAATCTTAGCAGTGAGGGAAACTTAGGTAGTAGGTTTGCAAGTTTGAGTCCAGCCTGGGAAACTTAGGGAGATCCTAAATCAAAATAAAAAAATAAAAACAGATAGGGTTACCCCTAAATGGTAGAATTCTCCTGGGTTTGATCTCTAGTACAACACACATGCACACTTTCGTGTATGAATGCACACACACACATATGCGTGTGAACACACATTTTCTATATCATTTCTATCCCCCTATACTCTTTTCTACCTCAGTACTTTTTACTTTTTGTATGTGTTTTGTTGCTTGTCTTTCCTTGAATGTGTGGTGATCCTTGGATAAAAATTTGTCTGCAAGAGGGAAAAACTAATTGGAACTCATGGCATGTTATGGGATTTATCTATGATGATTCCTTCTCTTTAGAACTCAGTAGTTTTTTAAGTGAAAGCACTGATGTCACTATGTATCTTTATAAGTCTTTTCACTTGAATCAGGTCATTTTAGAAAGCTGTGATTCTTACATGTTTTAGGAGTAAGTCAAACTGCCACTATTACTTCAATCTAATAATTAAAAGAGGATGAAGGTCCAGAGGGGCTGAAAATTACACCTTTTAATTGGCTCCCCTTTTATTTCTTCCTATTTTTTACTTATTTGGTATAGGGTCTTACTGTACAATTCAGACTTGTAGTGATCCTCCTGTCTCAGCCTCCACATTACTGGGATTACAGGCATATGCCACCGTGCCTGATTTCAGTGTCCAGCATAACTTGAGGTCCTGGGGATTGAGGCTGGGTCCTTGTGCTTGCCAGGCAGGCGCTTAGACCACTGAGCTATCTCCTCAGTCTTCATCTTCCTGTTTCTTTATAGTGCCTCACATCCTTCCCATACTCATGCCTAGTATTTCTTTTTCAAATTCTTTCTAAATCTGCTCTCTCCAGATTTGACCAGTGCTGAGGAGGTGAAACTATGTGTCTATGTGGTTTGATAGGGGACCTGTACCTTAAAATACTTCTATAGAAAGTGATAGCTCTGTGCCTCTGCCTTACATATATTTGGTACACTCTTTCCAGGAATAGCCTTTCTCCAGGTCAAGGTGTTAAAATTTTTCTGGTCTGCAAACTTAGTTCCTACATTTATTTATTTATTTATTTGTTTGTTTATGAACCAGAGATTGAACTGAGGCCCTTAGTACTTGCCAGGCAAGTGCTTATTCTACTGAGCTATCTCCCTGGCCCCATACTGTTCATTTTGATAGCTTTCAGAATTTTGTTACCATGTCTTATCTGCTTTTCCTTCTTCTCCTTTCTTGATATTTTGTACTTAAAAAATTTCCTCTTTGCTATTAGTTTGTTGGGACTACAGAAAAGAATAATGATAACCATGTTCATTAGATTTTTTTCTCCACTGGGTCTATGAATCCTGATTTCCTCCAAAATTAACTATTATTCCAGTATGCTTATTTCTTGTGAAATATCACTGAGTCCTCTTATTCAATACTATTTTTATTTTATTTTTTTAAGGTATTGGAAATCACACTCAGAACCTTGTGCTTGCCAAGCAAGCATTTGTGCCACTGAGCTGTATCTCTGCCCCAATGCTTTATTTTTTAAATTTTTATTTTTTTGTTACAGGCTCTCCCTGTGCAGTTCAGACTTGTAGTGATCCTCCTGTCTCAGCCTCCCCAGCACTGGGATTGCAGGTGTGCACCACCTTACCCAGTTTTGGGGCCAGGGTTCCAGGGTGGGCACAGCATGTGTTACTGGGGATTGAACTTGGGTCCTTGCACTTGCCAGGCAGACGCTCAGACCGCTGAACTATGTCCTTAGCCAAGACTTTTTTTTTAAACATGGAAGAGTTTCATATAAGTATCGTGTAGGCCTTACCCTGAAATTATAGAAATGGGTTAGGTGGTTTCTCAAGAAAGCTTTTATCTTAGCATTCTATTTTTATATTTTCCATGCCTCATAGAAAAAATGTTGAAATTTAGTTTTCAAGTATAGTTTCAGTGAGTATGCATATATCACATCAGATCTCATAAAAGAGGAATGCAGATTTTCAGTGGACAAAAATGTGGTAGTCTTTTTAGGGTAATGGAAATGTTCTGTGTTTAATGAAGGCTTGGATTGTGTAAGTGTGCATATTTGTCATAACTCATTAAATAATACAAATGAAATTCATTCCTTCACAAATGTTACCTCAAGAAAACAAAATTGGAAACAGTGTTGAATTCTACATAAAAATGTGTTAGGACTGTCAAAAATCTCCCATATCTACATTGATCTGCAAGTAGATCTATGAATTATAAATGGTTATGAATCTTTTTATCTTCTCATGGTATAAAAGTTGTAAATTTTAATTAAGGTACAAAGTAAAAATTTACTTTTATCATGTAATTTTACCTATTGCACCCCTTTTTCTCTCTGTTTCAATTTTACCATGTTATATACTGTGCAAATCTACAGAGTGCTGTAGATTGTCTTATTTAATGTCTAATATTTAGAATGCAAAGCAAAAACTCTGATATGTCCTGTTGAGGTTATGTCTAGCTATACCTACTGTTTTTGGAAACTGAGGAAACAATTACTAGTTGAAAAGAACACTTAGATCCATGACTGTAAACTTTACCTACCAGCTGAGTAGATCATCTACAGGGAGGGCTGGAGGAAGAATAATAGCATTATCTTCTCAAATTGGTCATTCTCCTTTTAGACATATGGTGCTTTATATTTTCAGAATGCTTTATATCCTTAGTAATTATTTTTAGATCCACTCAAGGTATGTTGGGAGTACTTTGCTAATTTCATGGAAGAAAAAAATACAGACACAGAGAGGCAGAGATGCATCCAGTTTCAGAACCAGGATTAGAATTTTACAAACAGAACAAGCAAGGGGATTAAGTGGGACTGGGAATTAGGGATTGTTACATGCAGTAGTACCAATAGGAACATTAACTATATTATGGGTTTAGGCTGGCAAAAGTTTGAATTGACCCAAGATTGAATCTACTCTATTCTAGGTAAAAGAAAATCTGCTTTCATGCAAGATGTTGTTACACTGCAAACGTGATGAACTTCGGAAACTGTGGATTGAAGGAATTGAACATAAGCATGTCCTGAACCTGCTAGATGAAATTGAGAACATCAAGCAAGTACCTCAAAAGCTGGAACAGTGCATGGCCAGCAAACACTATCTCAGTGCCACTGATATGCTGGTAAGAGAACAGCATGTGATAGAGTTGTTTCCACTAAGATTTAAAAAAAAAATACTCTTTTTGTTCTTTTAATTCTGTAATACACATTAAAAACAGCCCTTTTGGGATTCAGAAGGCCTTATATATAGTTGAATTTCTCTTTCTTATTTCATGTTTGAAAGGGCAGATGATTATTACTTGTATTGCCTGCATTTGGAACAGTAGCAAGACATACTGTTTAATGGAAAGAAAGCAGTACAGAAATAATGTAGGAATCATAATAAGAGGTGTTTTGAAGCTTTAGAGGAAGATAATCCCATTTTTGTCTTTTTGTTTTTTGTTGTTGCAGGAATTGAACTCAGGGATTCGCCAGTGGTGGGCAAGTGCCCTACTACTGAGCTATATCGTCAACCCTTTTTTTCCTAAAATTTTATTTAGACAAGGTCTTATTAAATTGCCTGGGCACTCCTGAAACTTTAGATCCTACTGCTTCAGTCTCCGAAGTAGCTGGGATCACAGGCATGTGTCATGAGGCCCAACTGAGTACCATTTTAAAGAATGAAATCTACATGACCCAGTAAACTTGGTGTTCTGCAAATTATTTGAAAGAACTTTAACCTTAGGGCATGTTTGTTTTTTTTTTTTTCCTTTTTTTGTGAGAAAACATTTTGAACTATGTTATTTATTGTGACTTTTTCTTCTGTTTGAAAGTTTGTAATTCTTACCCATATTTACAATTGCTTTGATATATCCTCTAGAGTTCATCATATTAGATTTTTTGATTCGTAACAGTGGCTCTCTACTTTGTATTTTTAAAAAAATTAATTTTACTGAGACACAAATAGCAATGAGACAAGTTTCCAAATCGATTAATAGGACAGTTTCAATAATGAATACATTGCATATTGTTGTCTTCGTTGTGGTTATTTCATAGTACAAGATGCAGACATGATATCCTATCCAAACAATATCAGTACAAATCTTTCATCTCATTGAATTAAGAGAAAGCTGTATATCTATCCTAACTATTTTGTATATACAGATACAAAATGGTCCTTTATTTATATCCCCTTTTTTTGTTTATTTTGTCAGAGATGGGTATTCCATTACCATTTAAATATTGTAGGTGATTGCATTCAACAACATAATCCAGTGGCCATGACTCATCCACATTGCTGATATTAACAAAGGATGTACAAACTGCGGTATAGAGTTTCAGGGTAAATCCTGAGGGTGTTTGACTGATCTGGTCAGATACAAAAGTTATATTTCTTGTTATATAGGTCTTGCTTTATCTTGGTTTTAACCATCCAGCAGAAAAGTATTAATAATGAGGTATGAAAAGTAAAGCCATAGACCCAGTCCTGGCCCAGGTTTGGTGAGTGTGTGGAGAGCTTCCTGCTAACCTGCGCCGGCGGGACCAGTCCCAGCCCAGGTGCAGGATGGGCCGGACCCTCACCCACCCCCTCGGGCTGCGCCCCACCACTCCGC
>NW_004524591.1:24067399-24074856 GCF_000260255.1 Octodon degus | reverse complement strand
ATCTGTGTATTCAAAGTGGTTGGGATAGATATATAGTTGCATTCTCTTAATGAATAGAATGATTTTTTCTAATGGTGTTTGTAAGTAGGATCACAGGTATGCATCTTGTACAGCAGTTAACCACTGGGAAGAATGTATGCAGTGTATTATTGAAAAAAAAATAACATTTTTGGTCTAGAAAAAAAAAAAAGAAAAGTAAAGCTATATTAATATGCTGAGCTGTAAAGGGTTCAAGTCAACAACTTCTAACATTGCCAGTCCTATGGATAACTTACTAGTATTATGGACTACTGGAGTATATTGAATTATTTTGCTGAATTCTTTTTCCTTTCAGTTAATAACAATAATTTTTTTGAGTCTTATGCTAGAGGGATCTTGTTAAGCAAGAGTACTCTATAACCTATCCTTTAGCCTCTATCTTGGTCCATTCAGTTTTGGTACTTTTTGATTTAGTGATACTTTCTAGGAGGTTACAGTTGATAGCAAGTATGAAGCAAATGAATGAAAAATAAAATTTCAGATTTTACTCCCTAATAATCCTTACTTTCGCAAGGTCTTTGGCTCTTAAAGGAGGCTACCATTCTTCCTGTTTTACACATACACCCCCATACCCCCAAACCCCCACACCCACCCACCCATTTTGATCTCATTCAAAGTTGGCAGAGGACCATAATAACTCTCAGCAGCCTCATGACTATATTTGAATTACCATAAAAGGTAAAAGGCCTTTGTCTTGGTTTCTTTATGGTAGATTGGCTACTGGACTCTTTTGGAATATTTTGAACACAGGGAAAAACACTGAAAGGAACTGGTGGGAATAGAAATTAAATGTGCTAAATATCTCTAATTCATTCCAACTTCCAAGAAGAATTTTGCTATGTTTTTCATGAGGTGTTTTAAGGAAAATTGATAACCAAAGAGTGGGAACTATTATGATATTCTTTCATGTAGTAAAACCTGTGGAAGGTTAATAATAGTCTGCTCGTGAGAATTGCAGAAGGATTGGTTGAAGCATCTTACTCAGAGTGACATCTTCCTTAATAATGACTATAGTTCAACAGAAAAATACTACTTTTCAGCTTTAGTGTTGGGTGATACTTTCTGGGCTAAATTATGAAGATTCAGAATTCAAACTAGATAAGCACATATGTGTATGTTTGTATATGATATAAATATCCATTTGAATTACAGTTTTTGGCAGTGAGCCCACTTCCAAGTAAATGCCACATATTAAATTAGATTATTAGTGCTTATTTGTGTATAATGTTCATTCTAGTATTTTAGATTTTTAGTTTATGGTTCTATTAAAGTATAAGGCTAGTCAATAATGAATGCTTTTAAAATTTGTTTTATTTTTCTTCAGGAAGGACTTCATTGCATGAGAATTAAGTGAAGAAGAGGCTTGGGTGCTGAGAGAGCAGAGTATAGGCTATAATCTGTATCTTTCCAGCTCTGCATGAGAAAAAACCTTTTATTTAAAACAGAGTATTGCTTTGTAGAAGAAAATGACATTTTTTTCTAATAAAAAATATCTGAAATTTGAATAGAGCCAATTTCAGTACGATGATCTATCTGAAATCATTGGGTAGTGAGAAATGGGGTGGTCAAAAGAATAGTTGCCCTCAGAACAGGGTGTGTATAAGATATATATTCAAGAAGTTTTTTCCTTTTGGTTTTTATTTGTAGTTGTATATGTATTGCATATGCTAATCCTTTGTCTTTTAAGTGGATTATAAATATCTAAGTTGGTAGTATATCTTTTTACTTCGTTTATGATGTCTTATATTATAAAATTTTTATAATTTTAATGCAGTAAAATTTAGCATCTCTGTTTGTATCAAAAGATTTTATTTGCCCTAGTGTTTTACAGAAAAATCTTCTATATTTTCTTTAATCCATCAAAGGTCTGTTTTTATATGTAATATGAACTAGGGATCTAATGTTGTATTTCCACTTTATAGCCAGTTGACTTTCAGACATTTTATAGAAAGACTTTTTCTATTGATTTATAATTCAGTTGTGACATACCAGATTTTCACTGATGCATGAGTCTATTTCAGTGCTTTTTCTTTTATTGAATTGTTCTTATCTGTTACTGTGATCAAGGTGGTTTTAATTGTTACAGTTTTGTAATGTAACTTGATAGGAAGTAAAGTCATTCCCTCAATTTGCTATTTAAAATTATTTTTGCTGTCCTTGATCCTTTACTTTTTTGCAGGATTTTACAAAAAGTGTAATAGTATTTTGATAGGCTTTAAGAGCATTTCTGTGTGAGCTATATTGTACCTCCTATCAGTGATAAGCCTCATTTATTGAAACCTTCATTTATGTTTTTTAATAATGCTTGGAAATAGATTCCTTAAAAGTACAGTGTTACATGTATTTTTGTTAGATGTAATCTGGGCATCATATATTTTTTGAGACATTTTGAGGATAGTAACTTTGTTAATTATAATTTTTAGTTCTTTGTTGCTGGCATATAATATGTGATATATTTGTCTTTAAATTTACCATGTAGCTCCCTGAACTGATTTCCCAATTGTATCTTGTCTGCTTGTAAAATGCTGAGATAGTCTTTAAGACTCTAGTGAAATTTCTTCAACTCTATCAATGTTTCAGATACCTAGACACTTTTTTTTTTGCTGTACATTTTTTTTTAAATTTTATTTATGTTTGTGTGTGTGTGTGTGTGTGTGTGTGCGCGCGCACACGCGCGCATGGCCAGTTCCGCCCACCAGGGGGTGGGCTGACTGGCATGTGGTGCTGGGGGATTGAACCGCGGTCCCTGTGCTTTGCTAAGCTTGTTCTAAGTAGGTGCTTTAGACCACTGAGCCATGTCACCAGCCCTGCTTTACATTCTTAAAAACTGCATGTATTTCATTGTGACATAATTACTTTTGTTTGTGTGATATGTCCTTAAGTGTTGTGCCTTATGTACTTTTTTTTGCCTTATACCTAACGTAGTGCAGTTCATATAGTCAGAATTCATAAATCACTATACTAATACATGGAAGATTTTAATACTGGTACACATTTAAAAACCTTGTTTCTTTTCTAGGAATCCAGGTCTTTTTCTTTCTGCTCTGATTAGTATGTACTTTTTTTTTTTTTTTTTTTAAAGGATAAGCTTATCTTGTTTCTAAACTTTCTCTTTTGTAATATGTAAATGAACAACAATAATTTTAGCATACTTAAGTATGTGAGCACCTGCTTATACCATTTTAAGTCAATGATATTTGTTAACCTAGTTAATTTTCACAAGAACTCCACAGGTTTATGGAAGCACTGCCATTTTACTGATGAGGTAGTTATTTTACATGTTCTGGGGATATGACATATTCCCAAATAAGGATTGGTTTGTACATCTTAATTAACAAAGATTTCATAGAAATAGGATTTAAAGTGAGTTTAAGAGGTTGCCAGTACCCTTCAACTTGGTCTTTTGTATTTGAGTGAAGAGGAAGTTCTATAATTGTTCTTTCACTAGACTTCATATATAAAAAATAATCGCATTTCTTTTCCCCATAATTTCATATTATTAGGAGTACAATGCATCTTAAGGAATCTCAAAGGTCCAAATGGAAAACTTCACTAATTGACATCAGAGGAAAGTAAAGGCAAAACAATCTATTTTTTAAAAACCCCATAATTTTCTTGGATTTGTTTGTCAGAGACTTTGCATTTTTATTTTAAGGCAGGTGCAGATGCAGATATGTGGTAATTTGATTTCTACTCAGTATAGGCTAATAAATCTAGAGTATTAAAATCAGCAGTGACCTGTGGTTCTTGTCAGCTCCTGCTGTTCCTGTTTTTACATCAGACTGGTTTAGTATCTATAGGATGGGCTTATAGAGGGATATTTATTTCATCTTTTGATATGATAACCCAAGTATTGCGTAAGATAAATTTATTTGCAGTGAATGTCTGCAAATAAACCTGGCCTTTTGTTTCCTTCTTCAAAGTAAACAGCTGCTGTTGGCTTATGAAAACTGATCCAACAAGAAGCCTGTATCCGTCACACTGAAATCAGAAACTTGATTAATATTAGCCTGTAGTTTTGTGATATGTATGGTTTAAATTAGACCTTTGCAGTCATTGTGCTGGGTTGATGCAAGCACATTAATGACATAATTTCTGGTTACTGCATCACACTTCTGCAGTCTGTCCTTTGTATTCCACTCACATTAATTGAAGTAATTTTGTCAGTGAAGCGTGTTTCAAACCTCTGCATTTAAATTGAAATTTTAATTCCCTTATTGTCTTGAAAAGACGGCTGAAGATGCCTTGTTACAGGTTTCATTATCACTCAAAACACTCCAGCTGCTGGTTTTAATGTACAATGACTGATTAATTCTGGGAAGAATTATTAATATAAGAATAGAAGCTTCTCAGTGGTCTGAGCTAACATGGAACATATTTCATGATAGTTAATATTTTTATAAACTTTTTTCCCCAAGGAAAATTTGTGTGTAGAAGTCTGCATTTTACTAAAATTGCACAGAGAGCTTTGAAAACCACTTATACAAGTTGTGATTTACCAGCCCGTAGAAGTCAATTCATAATTGCATTCAATCACTGGAAACCAAGCTAGTGTGAGTAGTTTTCAGGCACTTCAGCTGACAGTCACAAGACTTGTGACAAAAATAGTTTTTTCATTTCTAAGCCTTCTTGAGATTATAGAGACTTAGAATGTCTCTTAATCGTTTTGCCTTGTTTATGTCTTTACAAAAAGAATCCATAGCTGTACAGTCAGGTGAGAATTATTATGATAATTATAATAATATTTATGTAACTGTAGTCTTCCCAGAGAATCTCTAAATGCTTTCCTGAGAGAATGATATGATGGAATTATTTCACTTATCTTGTGGAAATATTTTCATATCT
This sequence comes from Octodon degus, assembly GCF_000260255.1. NCBI lineage: Eukaryota > Metazoa > Chordata > Mammalia > Rodentia > Octodontidae > Octodon > Octodon degus. The sequence continues at coordinate 24,069,972 of NW_004524591.1, read as the reverse complement.
GGGATACAGAAAATAAGCCAGCTATTATTTGGTCAAATTAGTGTTTTAGAATCTTCTAATAAAATTAAGTATATTTGTAACATTGTCAATTACAAAGATCCTTTGCAATTGTTGGATATTGTTCTCTATTTTGGTTGTGATTGTTTTGTTTTGTTTTTTTTTTTTTTGCAGAACCAGGGTTTGAACTCAGGCCCTTGCGCTTGCCAGGGAAGCGCTTATTCCACTGAGCCATCTCCCCGGCCCCTGGTTGTGATTGTTACCATGGGTCTTAGCTTGGTTTGAGTGGACCTGTGCTTGAATTCCAGTCTTGCTATGTAGTTCAGACTGGCCTTAAACTCACTGTGTTGCCCAGGCTGGCTTCGAACTCATGGCAATCCTCCTACTTCAGCCTGCTGAGAGCAGGGATTATAGACATATGCCATTGAATTCCAGTTTTGACTGCTCTTGTTAGCCTGATGACTTATTGCTAATCATTTATCTTTGCTGAAAGTTGGAGTTGAGAATATTATATGTTACCAAAGGTTGTTGAGAGGATTAAATGAGGTGTTAAAATATGTACATAAAATATTCGCAGGATACATAGTGTTTTGAAATGTAATGTATTATTTGGTTAATTCAGTTGGTACTATACAAAAGGATATGGTGATTGTTTCAATGTTGCCATCTTAATAATTGGAGTGTAGTCAGACTTAGTTTTTGTTAGTAAAAGAGTTGAAGTAGTATTATATTAAGCATTTTTGACTCTTTTTTTTTTGCCCAACATAGAGATTACCTGAATGCAACTGTAGCCTACCTCTTTTTTTTTGTTTGTTTTTGGTACAGGGTCTCACTATGCAGTTCTGACTCATAGTGATCCTCCTGTCTTAGCCTCTCTAGAGCTTGGATTACAACTGTGTGCCACCATGCCTGGTTTCAGGCTGCACAGCATATGGTACCAGGGATTGAAATCAGGATCTTGCAGTTGCCAGGCGGGTGCTTAGACTGCTGAGCTATCGCCCCAGCTCACCCATGTCTTTTATTTTTATTTTTTATTTTTTTGGCAGAACCAGGGATTGAACTCAGGCCCTTGCACTTGCCAGGGATGCGCTTATTCCACTGAGCCATCTCCCCAGCCCCTCACCCATGTCTTTTAAAAAAGTATTATTAGCATTTTATTTATAATTAATTTATAGGATTGTGATACAAGTTTACAATTTGTGATCATTGAATCAAGATAGCTTGCATTTCCATCTTCTTAAACACTTACAGGATTTTGATTAGCAACATATTGTACTTATTTATGATACTGTGATATTTCAATACAGGTATATATTATGTGCTGATCAAATGGGATAATTAACATTTCTATTTTGTCGTTACTTTGTTTTCAACTTTAAAACTCTTCTATTCATAAGAAATAGGCTATTTTCAACTTGATTGTACTATAGAACAAGGAGAGCTTACTACTTTTATCTAGTAGTATTTTGGTACCTTTATCCAACTACCTTTTGTCTTACCACCCATCTTTCAATAGTCATGATTCTTTATTCAGATTAACATTTTGATGCCCACATATGAGAGAGAATATATGATATATTTTTTAATGTGTCTGACTTAATTTACTTAACAGTGTTCTCCAGTTCCATATATTTTCTGCAAATGGTAGGACTTTTATGTATCTGAAAAATGCTTCATTTTGTTTATTAACTACATTTTCTTTATCTACTTAGCCATTGATGTACAATAGATTGCTTCCATATCTTAGCTATTGTTAATAATGAAGCAAAAAACATGAGCACGTAGGTGTTTCTCTGATATGCTGACATCACTTCTGGATATATACAGAGAAGTGTAATAGTTGTTGGGTCATATGGTAGATTTTTTTTTTTTTTTTTTTTTTTTTGGTAATAGGGCTCTTGTGATTTTGCTCAGGTTGGGCCTAAACTGAGCTTAGGTGATCTTTCTGCTTCAGCCTTGTGAGGGCTGGAACTATAGGCAAACCACCATTGTGCCTGGCTTACTTATAGTTTTTTTGAGGAATCACCATATTGTTCTCCATGTTGGATATATGAATTTTATATTACCACTAAACAGTTGCCAGGATTTGTTGTTAAGGTTGTTATTCCTGTCTTTTTGCTATTGTATCTGGGGTGAGATATCTTATTATGGTATTGATTTGTAGTTCATTGACTGCTAATGATATTGAGCAATTTCCATAAGTTTATTGTGGTCATGTGAATTTCATCATTTTTTTCTTTTGTTGCCTGGAGATTTGGGTATTAAACCTAGAACCTTACTATTGCCAGGCAAGTGCCTACCACTGTGCTGTATTCCCAACTCCTGAATTTATTTTTAGAAGTATATATTAATTCATTAATTCTATATTTTAAAATTGGATTAATGTCTTTATTACAAGTATTTTTATATTCGAGATACTAATTCTTTGTCAGATGAGTTGTTTTGAAATGCTCCCTCTCTACTATAGGTTGTCTCTTTACTCTGGATTATTTTTTATTGTGTAGGAGCTTCTTTGATCCCATTTGTCTGCTTTTGGTTTACTGTGCTTTGGGGTGTTAGCCAAACAATTGTTGCTT
>NW_004524591.1:24060744-24062283 GCF_000260255.1 Octodon degus | reverse complement strand
GCCCCTATGAACACACTGAGTCACAATATCTTTGACAAAGGGGCCAAACATACTCACTGGAAGAAAGATAGCCTCTTTAACAAATGGTGCTCGAAAAACTGGCCCTCTACATGCTGAAAACTCAAAGTTGACCCAGGTCTATTACCATGCACTAAACTAAAGTCAAAATGGATTAAAGATCAAAACATTAAAGCAGAAGCACTAAATCTCCTGGAAGAAAAAGTGGGAGAAACTCTTGAAGACATAGGGCTAGGCAAACACTTCATGAACAGAAATCAAAGTGCACGGGAATCAATTGACAGAATTAACAGCTGCTACCTGCTCTTACTGAGGTTTTTTTCACGTCAAAAGAAATTACCAACAAAGTGAAAAGGCAACCCACAAATTTGGAAAAATCATGACAACTACGTACTCAGACAAAGGTCTGCTCTCTAGAATTAGAAAGAACTAAAAAGCAGTAGGGCCTCAAATTTTAAAGACCGAATCCAGAAATGGGCATCCGAGATGAACACACACTTCTCAGAGGAAGAAATTAAGGAAGCAAATAAATATATGAAAAAATGCTCCACATTACAAGCCATCTGTGAAATGCGAATTAAAACAACATTGAGATATCATCTCACCCCAGAAAGAATGACTATCATAACGAAATCACCCAAAAACAAATATTGCAGAGGCTGTGGGGGAAAAGGAACCCTTCTCCACTGCTGGTGGGAATGTAGACTGGTGCAGACGTTATGAAAATTAGTGTGGAGACTCCTCAGAAAAGTTGGACTGAAAATCCCATTAAAACCAGCTATTCCTCTACTAGGAATTTTCCCAGAGGATCTGAAAAGATCATATCCTAGTGATATATGTGTGCCTATGTTTATAGCAGCACAATTTGTGATAGCGAAATGTTGGAAACAACCAAGATGCCCATCGCCTGAGGAATGGTTGAAAAAGATGTGGTATTTTTACACAATGGAGTATTATTGAGCCATTAAGAATGATAGACTCGAAGCCTTTATATTGAAGTGGATTCCACTTGAACATGTGCTCATAAGTGAAATAAACTAGCGTCACATGTGTAAATATCGTATAGTCTCCCTAGTATAAGAACTCAAAAGAAGAAGTACTAGTAGAAGGGTATAATACAAGTAAAAAGAAAGCAGAATGTCAAGGACTAACTAATCAAGAGAGGGAAAGGAGAAGAGCTAGGAAACATGAATAAGTCAAGCCATACAGTTAAATGTAGAAGATGGGCAAGGCAATGATCCTGAGAATCTTCAGATTTTTTAATCTGGCAGTTAATTGGAAAGATTTTTACTCTGACTAACTATGTGAACTATGCTAGTGCAGTGCAGATGTTAATTTGTAATAGTAGTTTCATGCTTGGAGTGCCTTTCGTGCTGGCCTTCTGAATATGGACTGCTTCTCATGACATGCCAGTTGCTGCTATGTTGTCTCTCGGGTAGATGATTGTTCAAAAAAAGTGGGTGGTGATTGAAAGCAAGAGACAGGAGGAGGAATATTGTGAGACTGTCCTGCTTCAAGGTT
>NW_004524591.1:24045196-24060644 GCF_000260255.1 Octodon degus | reverse complement strand
TTTTTTTTTTTTGGTGTGTGTGTGTGTTCTTTTAGTAGTTTTACAGTTTTAGGTTTTACATGTAGGTCTTTGATCCATTTTTAGCTTATTTTTGTATAGGGGGAGATATTTGTTGAGAGAGAGAACTAGATATTCTATCTGTGACGATTCAATTTTTCCAGCACCATTTATTTAAGAGGTTCTTCTCTAATGTATGTTTTGACACTTTTGTCAAGAATCACATGAGGTTATTTCTAGACACTGTTCTTTTTAATTGGTCTGTATGTCTTTTTTGATGCCAGCATCACATTACTTTGCTGTGACTTTGTAGTATATTTTGAAGTCAGGTAATTTCATTCTTGTAGCTTTGCTCTTTTTGCTCAAGGTTGCTTTAGCTATTTTGAGATTTTTGTATTTTTAGGATTTTGTTTTTTAGTTTTCGAGACTATGTCATTGGTGTTTTGATGAGCATTACATTTACTTTGTAAATTTCTTTGGGTAGAATGGAGATTATAATAATAACTCTTTCATACTATGAACATGGGAGGGCTTTCCAATTTTTGTATCTTTTTCAATTTATTCAATCAGAGTTTTATGATTTTCATTATAGGGATTTTTTTTCTATTTTGGTTAAATTTATTTGTAGGCCTTTTTTTATTTATGACTATTATGAATTAAATTGCTTCCATAGAAGTATTCTGGTGTGTAAAGTGCTGCTGATTTTGGTATCTTAACTTTTGTTTTTATCCTGCAACTGAATTTATCAGTTTTCACATTCTCTTGGTAGACTCTTTAGGTTTTTCTGTATAAAATTGAGTTATCTTCACATAGGGATAATTTGACTTCCTTCCTTCCTACTTACATGCCTTTTGTTTCTCTTGCCTAATTGTTCTTGCTAACTCTGTATGATAAGAGTAGGGCAGAGTGGACATCTTTATTTTGTTCTAGATCCTGTATTCAATATATGTTGAACTTTTTTTTTTTTTTTTTTTTTCAGAACCGGGGATTGAACTCAGGCCCTTGTGCTTGCCAGGCAGGTGCTTATTCTACTAAACCATCTCCCCAGCCCAGTATATTCAATATATGTTGCCAGTGTTTTCTCCTACCTTCTTCTTTCCTCTCCCCTTCTTCCTTTTCCTCTTCCACTTCTTCCTATTCCCCTTTCTCTTCCTCTTCTTTTTTTCCCTCTTCCTTCTTTCTTCCTCTTATAATTGGCCTTTATTATGTTGAGATGTGTTTCTTGTATGCCTAATTTATTTAAGGTTTTTATTATGAAGGGGTGTTCTACTTTTGTCAAATACCTTTGTTGATGTGATCTGTCACATATATGAGCTTATATATGATGACTATTCTTGTATTCCTGAGATAAATCTCACTTGATTTTGATGATTGGTTGTATTTTTTGTTGTGTGGCTAGATTTGACTTTGACTTTCTAGTATTAGTTTGCATCTGTGTTTATGAGAAATTTGGTCTATAATTTCCTTTTTAAAATTTTTGTTTTATCCTTACTTGGTTTAGATATCAGGATAATGTTGGCCTGATAGAATGAGTTCAGAAAAATTCTCTCCATTTCAGTTTTTTTTTTTTTTTTTTTTTAATAGCTTGAGAAGAGGTCATTAGTTCCTTAAAAGTTTTAAAGACTCTGGGCATGGTGGTACACACTCTGATCCAAGCAGTTGGGAGGATTGCTCCAAGTTCAAAGGTAGCCTGAACTACATAGTGAAACCCTGTTTCAAAAAAAGAAAACCAAAACCAAAACTAAGAAAAAAAGTTTAATAAAATACATCAGTGAAAGCATTGGTGCTCAGCTTTTCTTTGTTGAGAATCTTATTACTGATTTAATCTTGTTATTTGTCATTGGTATGTTCAAATTTTCTGTATCTTCAGGTTCCATTTCTACTAGGTTTTCCAATTTATTGGTATATAGGTTTTTTCTGACCCTTTTCATTTCTGTGGTGTTCATGGTAATGTCTTCCCTTTTCATTTCTAATTGGGTTTACTTATATATTTTTTCACTTAGCTAGTCTAGCTAACATTTGGTAGCTTTAACTCAAAAACAAGCCCTACTTTTTGATTTTTTTGTTGTGATTTCAATTATAGTGGTCCCTCACTTATCGTGGAGGTTACATTCCAGACACCCCCACAGTAAGTGAAAATCACTAAGTAGCGATGTTGTATTTATTTCCGTATTTTTATGTATTTTAAGGCTTGGGCTGGTCTGATAGCTCAGCGGACTAAAGTGCCTATTTAGGCAGAACTCATTGGCCAGGGTTCCACCCCTGGTGTTCTGTGTCAGCCCCGCCTGTGGAGCTCACTGATACTGTGATTGAGACTGGGTGTGGTGGCGCATACACATGCCCCTGTAATCCCTGCCCTAAGTACAGAAAAAAAAAATATATATATATATATATATATATATATATATATATATATGCTTCATAAGTTCTTCCCACATTCTTATAAACCTTTCCTATACTTTTAAAAACTCTTCTAATGTTCTTAACCATTTTTAAAAACCATAAACCTATGTAATTTTAGCACCATATTATGCCGAGTGGTACTGCAAAATCCCATGATACAGCAAAAAAAAATCAACAATAAATAATTTAGATTAGTATTTTTTGAAAGCCTGTGATACAAAGTTTGTGAAAGTTGAACCGTGCAATAGTGAAGAACTACTGTATTTCTGCTCCAATCTTCATGTCTTTTTTTAATACTAATTGTGAGTTTGCTTTATTCTTGCTTTTCTTTTTTTAAAGAGCAAAATAGTAAAAAAAAAAAAAAAAAAAGAGAAATGACACAATTTTACTACACAAAATGATAGAAATTCGCTAGCTGCCATCTTGTGTTCCCACGTGTGTTTGTGTGCCTAATCTCAGCTGTTCTGCCTGAGACCCCCTGAGTGCCAGCCCTAGTCCCCTGTGCTGCCCCACTTGGAAAAAATTACTGAGACCTGCTGTTTTATATTATGACTGCTTTTGAGAATTGTTTTTGTTTATGAATTTGATAAAATCTAGATCTCTAATATTTTTTAAGCCCGAGCCCTTTAGACACTGCAGCTCTTTTTAGTTTTTGCTTACATACAATTCATTCTTTGCAGCCAATTAAGCTGGAGAAACCTGGGAATAAAGTTTGAAACAGATTAATAAAACAAAACAAAACAAAAAAGCAAAGAAAATGATAGGAATTCAACCATGGTTGTTATATTATATACTGTTTGTTGTCTTCAAATTTGTTACTCTTGCTTTTCTTGAACTGCAGTTGTAGGGGTTTTTTTACTGGAAACCTTACAGGGTGTAGATGTTTATTCCTTTTATTAGTGTTTTACTATATTAAGTTTATATTTTGTTTTTCTTGTACTAACTTCAAGAAAAAACTTATTTCTCCTTTGATTTTTTTTAATATGGTAGAATGAAACTCCCAACCTGAAAGATACCTGTGACTAGTTCATGTTCTCTAAAACTGAGAAATAAATTTTACAAACAGTGGAGTTTAAGAGCAGAATATATTTATTGAGGGAAAGAAAGCTCTGTCTGAGACAGGGACAGAAGCAGACCCAAGTGAGTTGCCAAGGAGCTTGTCTTTTCTAGGGATTTTTATAGAGCAAAACCACAAGATGAGGTAGGTCCAAGGTGGGAAATATGGGAACTCACTAGGTAGGCATGTGGTGGGACAAAACTATGGCCAACCAATAAGATTACAAGCACAGTTGCTCAGGTAAAATTGCTTAAATAGAGATAAAATGGGGAAGCAAGTCATATAGCACACAGGCATGAATATAGAACAGGCTTTTCTGTAAGAGGTTGGATTAGTGACTTCCTGGCTTTTTCAAGGTGATAAGAGACCTATTTAGAGGGTCAGTCTCTGATGTTTATCCTTAGGGAGGTATGCATTTCTTTGATCTTTTCTCTTGAGGTCTGGCCCATAATAAAAGTATCTTTCCCACAGTTGCAAGGCGTCTTGTCTTTCTTACTGGCTTCTGATTGTCTAGTTCTGACTTTGTTCATTCTATAGAATGCTGTTTAGTTCTGTGAATGTGTGATTTGCAAAGTTTTCTTTTTTGTTTATTTCGAGTTTATTTCATTGTGATCAGAAAAGAAACATTTTTTAAAAAATGTGTTTAGTACAGGGCCTATTGGGTCTCACTATGCAGATTGGACTCGTAGTGATCCTCCTGTTTTCAGCCTCCCAAGTGCTTGGATTATAGGCACATGCCACCATGTCCAGTCTCAGTTGCCTTGTGTCCCCTGGGGGTAGAGCTGGGGCTGGCATGGCAGGCTGGGGATTGAACCCTGGTCCCTGTGTCTGCCTAAGCAGGCACTTTAGTGCGCTGAGCTACCTGGCTGGCCCTCCATCATGTGATTTTTATTATTTAAAATATTTTTGATAATTGTGGGCAAATTAATATATAGACCATTTTAGTATATGTTTGTTAGTATAAAGAATGTATAATCTATAGCAATTCTTTAGATGTTTGTTAGGTCCATTGGACCTACAATAAATTCATAATATAGTATAGTTTAGTATGTTCATTTTTTGTTTTTAATTTTAAGGATGGGATGGATGAGCTGGCCATTGATCAGAGATAGGTGTTAAAATCTTGCAGTATTATTGGATTGTATCCTACTTTCCTCTTAGAAATACTTAGTAATACTTTGTATAATTTTGTAAATTTGAGTTTAGTGTTCTGGCATTAGAGGTTGTATCAGTTAGGGTTTTAGTAGAGGAACAGATATAACACAAGATATACAAACATATAAGGTATTATAAGATTGACTTAGGATGGTCAGCTACACAGTTGGATGAAGAAGTGTGCAAAGAGCATCTGCACACTGGAGAATGAAGGATTTAGTCTGAGCTGTGGAGCTCACTGTAGTGTTTTGTGTAAGTCTGTATTAGGAGGCTAATGAGTCTGTGACAGAAGGCTATATCAGGCCAGTGGGTCTGTGACAATAGCCCTACTGATCCACCAGCAACATTTTTTTTTGCTAGTTATGCACAGGACTTGTGTTCTACTGGACTAGAAGTCCTCGTTTAGAGGAAAAAAAGGTTAAACCAAAAAGCACAACAATGATATCATTAAACTAGAAGCTAAGATTTCTTGGTGGTCATTTTGGTTTCATGCCTCAGAAGAAACAAGCTAAAAGATCCAGGACAGAGGCCACACTAAAAGCCAAAAAACTGCATCCAAGCTGACTGGAAGACTGGAGCTCCTCCAAGGAAATGGACTGCTTTGTCCTTTTTTCAATATCCTCTGAGATAGTGGGGCCTTTATGCCCTAAGGTATGGCCTCAATGTCTCAGGTTGTATGGAATTGTTGAGCTGATTTAGTTAAGTGTTTAGCTTTTCAAGTTGACACAGTGTATCAACCATTACAGAGGCATATTTACAATCACACCCAGTAGTCAGCCATTCACTCATTCATTCATTCATTCATTCATTTTTAGTACAGGGTCTACAGGGTCTCACTACACAGATCGGGACTTGTAATGATCTTTCCTGTTTTTCATCCTCCCAAGATCTGGGATTACAGGCATGCACCACCATACCCAGTCTCCTTGGCAGTCTCTGCACACCTGAGGGGTGGGGCCAGCACGCAGGCCATGGATCCAAACCCCAGACCCTGTGTCTGCCTAAGCAGGTGCTTTAATCCACTGAGCTATCTGGATGGCCTCTTGTAGTTCTTAGAATTTTCTTTTTGTCTTATACTTTTGACAGTTTGACTATAATATACATGATGAGGCTCTTTTCTGGTCATGTTTCTTGGCCTCTTGTACTTGGGTATCTACATTTGGGAAGTTGTTAGCTGTTACTCATTGTGTAGGTTTTTATGCTTTTTTCCTTTTGCTTTCAGATACTCCCGAAGTTTGAATATGTTCATTTCATGATGTCTCAGAGGTCTTAGAGATCATTTTTATTTATTTTTTTGTTTATTTGACTAAGGTATTTCAAAAGACTTGGGCTTTAAGTTCAGACCTCACCTGGTCTGCTATTGAGGCTGTCAAGTTTTTGAAAAATGTTTTTACTTTTAATTCAACTTTTTGTGTCCTTCATTTCCAAGGTTTCTGTTTGGTTTTATTAGTATCTCTGCACTGAATTTCTCATTAATATCTTTAAAAAAATTTTTTTTAAGACAGCATCTCACTGTGTAAGGCTGGCCTGGACTCCCTATATAGCTCAGGCTGGTCTCAAACTTGTGATGTTTCCTGCCTTAGCCTTCTGAGTGCTGGGATTATGGGCATGTGCCACCATTCTGGGCTTATTTTTCTAGTTTTATTCAACTATATACTATTTTCTTAAATCATCTAGTTTTTTTTATAATGATTATTTTGAATTATTTTTCCGGTATTTCAAAAATACCATCTTTGGATTCTTTTGCTAGAATTAATGTTCCTTTGGAAGCATCATGTTACCTTGTGTTTTCATATTTCTTGTGGCCCTACATTGAGATTTTCACATCTGGTGAGTGAGTTATTTCTACCACATTTAAAGTGTAGTTTTAAAGATGAGTGGCTTTTTTCTAAAGATGTGTCTCAGGCAGTCAGTTTGGTATGCATTCAACAGTGATTCCAGTTGGTGCTCATAGTGTTCTGTGTAGCTTCTTTGACTGTATTTGGTGGCTATAAGTACGGTCTGTGTGGTGATGGTGTTGGAGAGATCCAGTATGTTCAAGGGCCACGTGGAGATGGGGCCATTGTAGCAGACCTGGTGGATGTGGTACACATAGCATTGTGGGCTGTGTATCTGATATATGTCTACTCCAACAGTGGGAATGATGGTCCTGTGACTGTACTGGATATTTCCTCGGATACTGCTCTGGCAAGTGAGGGGACCCACCAGCATCTTTCCTTAAGCCCAGTGTTGATGTAGACACCCAAAAGCAAAAGCTAGTCATGGAGTGGAGGAGATGATAATGAGGGCAATACATGCTGTCAGACTCAGTTTTGGTATAGGGATATGGTAATTGGGAAGTGATGCATTTGCCCTTGGTCACAGCAGTGCTGTGATTTGTCTACCTCTTCCAATTTTTAGTCATAGGAACTCCTTTGGGAGAAATAGTTTTTTTTTTTTCAGAAGTTCTAGGTTGCTTTAACATACGTACGTATAACAGATGTATGATCAAGACTCATAGTTCCATGCTGTAGTTTGGAGATTTGTCATGCATAAATTTCAGGTTCTGTGTCATTACTTACTATTCTGCCTATAGAAGTATACGTTTATAAAGGATTTACTGATTTTGATAGTTGTAAACAGTGTAACTGTGTCATTAACAAGTATGTATCCACTATCAAATGATCAATGTATAAGGGTTTCAGAGGTTGCATAGAATTATTTTTTCTCACTATTCTGGGAATGGTACTGATGTGAAAGCAGTGTGAGTGTCAGGAGCTGGGACATCTTCTAATGAGTTTATTGGACTTAATGTGAAAGAGGTTTAGTGACTGCAAAACTATTCCAGTGTTGCATACACATTTCTTCATAACATGAGAAGAATGTACCAGTGGTCAGTGATGTAATAGCCATTGCTAATGTCCTTATGCTTCTAGTGTAGAATATCAGTTTGAAAGACTAAGACAAATCATTTATAGTAATAATTTATCAAGAAAGAATCTAAGGGGCCGGCAAGATAGCTCGGCAGACTAAAGTGCCTGTTTAGGCAAGCTTAGGTAAGTGCAGGGACCGTGGTTTGATCCCTGGTTCCATCCCTGGCACCGTAGGCAACCCCAGCCCCGCCCCCAAGGGTGGGCTGAGCCTGCCATGGAGTCCCAGCATAGTGTAGCACGCTAGTAATCCCAGCACTGGGGAGGCTAAAAACAGGAGGATCACTATGAGTCTGAGCTGCATAGTGAGACCCTGTAATAACCAAATACATTAAAAAAAAAAAAAAGAATATGAGGGCTGGGAGGATTCAGCTCAGTGGTGCAGTGCCTACGTGGCAAGCATGAGGTCTTGAGTTTGAGTTTTGGGTACTGAAAAATCTGAGACATAGTTTGAGGACAGAATAATGATTGAGTCTTTAATGTATGATGATGCCCCTTTTGATCTCTTTGGTTGTTGGTCTATATTTTCTATGAAGATAGTATTAGCCTTGCTGGAGTTGACATGCTAGTAGGGAAAGACAAATAATTTCTCATGTCATGGTAAGTACAATGAAGAAGCATGTAATAAGAATAGGAAACTAGCTGGGTGTGGTGATGTAGGTCTATAATAGTAGTATTTGGGAGGCTGAGACAAGAGGATTTTTGTGAGTTTGAGGCCAACTTGGGCCACATGGTGAGACACTGTTTAAAAAAAAAAGAGAAGGAAACTAAGATTACCTGCCTTAGGAGTATGCTAATGTGGTTTGCTAGCTAAATGAACTGGTCAGCTCTAGCTACTTCTGGTTGCATTTGGAGACCCTTCATTTCCTGAAGCATCTACATCTGATATCTGTAAAATGAAATAAGAAAATCTGAAAATAAAGTTACTGAATGAGTAAACTTAGTTTTTGTGTTCCAAATTAATTATACTGTGACAGCTTTATTTTTCTGTTATAGAATTTAAAAAAGCATTAAAGTAACTATTTTTCATGCTTTGTTTGTATTTTTAGGAAAGGGGCTACCAGGTGTTCACTATTAGATCAGACTCATAGTGATCCTTCTGTTTACAGCCTCCCAAGAGTGGGATTACAGGCGAGTGCTACCACACCCAGTCTCAATGGCTGTCTCAGCGTGCCCCGGGGGCCAGACTGGCATAGCAGGCCCGAGGATCGAACCCTGGGCCCCCGGGCCTTCTTGCAGGTGCTTTAATCTGCTGAGCTATTTGGCCGGCCCTAATTTGTTTTTGAAAGCTGAGGTTTCTAAAAACCAGATTGTTTGATAGATACATGGTTATTATACTAGTTTTCTTTTCTTTTACTTTTTAAATCTGCTATTCATTTGCCTCTTTTATTTTGTTTATTTTTTAATCGTTGTTTAGTTTTATTTATAACTATAAACTTAATTCTGCAATCCAGGTAGGTACATTTGTAGGGGAGCAAGGAAAACGTGGAACTCCGAGAACTACGATAAGAGCAGAGATAATAGGGCGTTTTGAGCAGGTAAGGCGCAGGGTGCTCTCCTTAGCTAGAAGAATGGTCTGGTCTGGTGGTGGCAATACAAACAAGTCACGCGTGTTAGAGCTGTCCACAGTTGGTGATGGTGATCTTCTTGCTGGTTGTGCCATTCCTGGACCCGAAGCGCTCCATAGCCTCCACCAGTGTTTGTGCCTCTTTCACCTTTCTGAAGACCATGGGCTTGCCGTCCAGCCACTCTGTCTTGGCAGCGCAGATGAAAAACTGGGACCCCTTTGTGTTTGGCCCAGCATTTGCCATGGATGAGATGCCTGGGCCTGTATGCTTCAGGATGAAGTTCTCATCATTGAATTTCTCCCCATAGATGGACTTGCCACCAGTGCCATTGTGACATGTGAAGTCACCACCCTGGCACATAAATCCTGGAATAATTCTATGAAAGTAGGAAGCCTTATAACCAAATCCTTTCTCTCCAATGATCAGAGTGTGAAAGTTTTCTACTGTCTTTGGAACTTTGTCTGCAAACAGCTTGAAAGAGACATGGCCCTAGGGCTCGCTGTCAACAGTGATATCGAAGAACATGGTGGGCTTGACCATGGTTGGCAACAAATTACTTAAGAGGATGGGTAGAGGCGTCTGAAAAGTGACCTGCCTCTTCTATTTTAAAGCTGATAAAAATTCTGTTTTCTTGCATTATGCCATATCAAGTGCAAGAATTTCACCTTGGTAGGCTGTAGGGCAGTGATTCCTAAAGTGCACTGGGGGGGAGGGTCTTTGAAGAATTTCAAAGTCTAGGTCACATCCCAGATTGATTTAATCAAAATCCCTGGGGTTGGGCTGCTGGCTTCCATAAAATTTGACATTCCTAGGTGAATTCAGTGTGCAGACAAATTTGGAATTGTTGACGTAGGGTTTAGCTTATGCTGTACAGTGGACCAAAAGTCATTGTTCTTGTCTTTGTTTTATATCCTCTCTAAGTAGTTAGAAACGAACCAGGTATTTGTGCATGATACATACCATGTGGTGATATTTACATTTATTGTAGAAACAGTGTTTGGAGATGCTTTGCTGCCATCCTCTATTGTAATTTTGGAATACAGCTGATAAGCACTTGTTTTTTAATTTGTAGCCTATTTGGTCAAAATGAGTTTGTTTTACTAATTGAGTTTGATAATTCTGCAGCTTTGGACTGATTTAGAACTCTTTAGACCTGTCAACTTGATCTAATTTTGTGCATCTCTTCTGTGTCCTCATCAGACTTCACACATTTATTAATTGAAAAGTGGTGGCTTTGTACACTGTGGCAAACTGGAAACAAAATTGATTTAAATGCAGAAAATTCTTACTAGTACAATGAAATAAAAAAATAAATATTTTTTCCTAACAACTTTTGGTATTTTTATCTGTGTGAGGGATGTACAAACACTCTGTTACTTCATTGAATGATTGTGAGAATGAAAGTGGAATAGTGTATGGAAAGAGTACTTTGTAAAGTATAAAGCAGTATATACATTTAAGTGGTGTAAGCGTCATCTTTATCATTTCCATCACCCAGTGACAAGTAAAAAGAAAAGGACTTTTATAATAAGTGCCTTGGAATTATTTATTTATATTATTAAGCAGCATTTCTATTCCAGTGCTAGCTTCAGTAATGTATATATGTTTTTTAGTGAGATAGACCATGTATGTGTGTTTACACATTTGAGTCTCCAGGTAGAAAAATAATATCTAAGTCATTTGTTGTTATACATCATATTTATGATTTTAGCTTCACATATGGATTTCTTTGCTTAGCTTGGCAAGATAGGAGGAGCTTATTGAAGTCTTTTTTCTGTGAGAGTCATCCTGATACTGATTACTTGTTGCCTGATTCTTAAATTAAAAAAAAATTGCATTCCTTAGTGAAATTTTAAGAGTTCATATTAGTAAAGAGCTGTGTATGAGCTGAGCATTTCTAGTGGCTTTAGGGTTCTTGCAGAGTGTGGGTGAGATTGTCTTGATTCAAGTGTGGGCTTAAAGTAGCTTTCAGAGACTTCTTTTGCTACCTGTTATAAGAAAATTGTTACTCTCTAACTTCCCAGAAAAGCAAGTAAGTTGATAGGGTAAGTGACTTCCTGACTCTTTTTAAACAAAATGTCTTTCCTAGTGGTCTCTCGGAATTTTGGAGAAGAAACCTAGGTTTTAATGCTTTCTTAAAAGAGCACTGATATGAACTAGTAATTGAAGGAACCATGAAGTTTAGAACAAGGAGAAATTTTGTTTCTGAACTTTGCTTTATTCATCTAACAATTCTTTTATTTTTTTTACGTTGATAGGTATAGTTTAATATCATTAAGAAAGTAATTGGAAATAAAACTATTATAAGGACTTCTATAATAAATAAAGCTCTTATTTTGATATTGTGTCTGAGAACATCCAATGAAGTACATAACTTTGGACTTGAAATTTTGCTCATAGAATTTAATGTTACAGAATTAAGGTTTTTATTACAGTGTGTTCAGAAATATATTTGCATACACATACATAGATATTTATTACAGTAAGATATACAAAAGTAAAAAAAAATCAGTGACTTTAAGTATAATGACTTTTAAGTCATTTGTTTATATTCATATTGTGGTTTAAGATGAAAACACTAAAAATCATATTTTTATGGATGGATAGATGTTTCTAAGGTATTGTCAAATGAAAAAAAAAAACCGTTTAAAAATAATCATTTTTGCAAAATGAGTTGCAAGATGATTTCAGGGAATAGGTTAAATATTATATATTATTACATCTGATGAGGGAAGTTATATGTCCTTTAAGTTTTCTTGGTTTAGTATTCATTACTTTTGCTATTTAAAAAAAAAAGCTTAAGAAAGTAGTAATTTAGAAGGCTGGGGTGTGGCAAAGCTGACTGAGAAGTAGGTGTGACTTGTGCATTACAAAATCCTAGACAAACCTGCTGCACAGTTCCCAAAGCCACTTGGAATTTTCCTGAGAACTGAGCAGATTTTCAGTAGGATGACCTAGACATGACTTAAGCCTGAGATATGGGATCCCAACACTGCTTATCAGAACCATTCTTGTGGGTTTCATCAAGATTTGGACAACATAAAAGAAGAAGCTAAGCGTGTGCTATATTTCCCAGATGCAATTTGTACTTTTACTTTTGCTTTTTAAAGTTTATTTATTAGATACAGAGTCTTGCTACACAGTTTGGACTTGCAGTGATCCTCCTGGCTCAGTCTCCCCAGCACTGGATTACAGGCATGCGTCACCTTGCCTTTTTTCAGGGCTGGCACTGTGTACTCAGAAGGGGATTGAATTTGGGACCTTGTGCTTGCCAGGCAGGCATTTTAGGCCACTGAGCTATCTCCTTGGCTCTTATTTTTGCTTTTAGCTTGTTTTGCTCTGCCCAAGCTTGCTTAAAAATTTTGTCATAGGTTGTTTTTGTTTGCTTTGTCCAATTCTTTGTTTCTGATGGAAGAACTTGGAATCTGACTCCAGAGGGAGAGGGAAGCAACTCAGAATCCAGCAATGTTTAGTTAGTTGGTGAGCCACTTTCAGAAGCAGGCTACTGAGTAGCTGATATTCTTGGTCTTATCTTTTTTTATTAAGTCTACAAAATTGGGGTGCAACTCTTTTATAGTCTTTAAAGATCTTCTGCGATAGAAAATTCTTACATTTAAGCTCTCCAATATGTAGGCCTTCTGTGAATATCAGGCTGATGGATTGATTTAGAATACTTATTAAAAAAAACAAGGACAGACCCAGTCCTAGCCGAGGTCGGTGAGTGTGTGGGAGAGCTTCCCACTACCCTGCGCCAGCGGGACCTACTATTCCCACTACCCTGCGCCAGGCGCAGCGTGGGTGAGACCCTCTTCCACCCACTTAGGACACCCCCCACCACTCCGCAGCACCTCCCCCACCCCGTCCACCTAGTAGGAATTTCTGCCGCATTCCTGGAACCCCCAGACCCAGTCCTAGCCCAGGCCCGGTGAGTGTTTGGGAGAGCTTCTGGCTACCCTGCACCTGAAGGACCTATTACTGGTCCCAGCCCAGGTGCAGCATGGGTGAGACTCTCTTCCACCCCTTTGGGACACCCCCCACAACTCCGCAGCACCTCCCTTACCCCGCCTGCCGAGTAGGAATTTCTGCCCCGTTCCGGGACCTACCCAAGCCTGATCTGCACCTGAACTTCAGTAAATGCTAAGGTTATAACTACAATGAAGATGTACAACAAAGGTCAGAAGACAGTGCTACACAAAATGACGAGAAGGAAGAAAATGCAACCTCAGAACCCAAACTCACCAGTAACAAGTGCAGAGGACACTAACATAGAACAAGTTGGGAATCACACAGCTGAAAGCCATGAATCAATGGCTTCTGAAATAAAGAAACAGCTGCAGAAAGGTATGGAGGAACTCAGATTGGAAATAAAAAAAGAAATCCCTGAATTAATAACATCTGCAGTAAAGAATCAAACGCAGAAACATATTGAGGAAACCCAGTGCCCACCGAGAACAAGTGGAGAGGACACTAGCTTGGCTCAAATGCATGAATTAATAGTGTCGTTAGTAAATAAGCAATAGCAGAAAGTAATAGAGGAGTAGCAGAAAGTTATAGAGGAACTCAGAGCGCACTTCTTTTCTGAAATAAAAAAAGAATTCTCAGAACTCATAGCATCTGAAATAAAGAAGCAACTACAGAAACATAGGCAGGAAACCCAATCTGAAAAGAAACACTGGAGTAAATAAATTTATAACTGCTTCTAAACAAGATATTGATAAAAAATTAGAGGAGATTAGAAAAATGACAGATTCCTTGAATGAGCAATACAGCAAAGAAATAGATCGCATGAAGCAGAGTCAAAGACATAGAGGAAATTAAAATCTCAGTCACAAGCTTGCAAAACCGTTTAAGTGGAAGTGAAGACAGAGTTTCAGATCTTGAAGATGCTGGTGCAGCTAGTGAAAAGGTAAGAAAGGATCTGTTAAAAACAACGAGGATGCAGCAAAGAATAATCCATCACCTGCAAGATGATGCAAAGATGAACAATGTGAGATTAATAAGCATCAGTGAGAAAGAAGGAGTCATTACAAATGACAGTAAAAAAATATAGGCAGAAGTAATAGCAGAAAACTTCCCAAATATGAGGAAACGATCTGACATTCAGGTAAACGAAGCATGCAGACGCCAAGTAACCTCAACCCAATGAAAAATACACTGAGACATGTAATAGTTAAGATCCCAGAAATTCAGCACAATAATAATATACTGAAAGCCGCTAGAGAAAAGAAGCAGATCACATTCAAAGGAAAACCCATCAGAATTACGGACGACTTCTCTTCACAAACCATGAAGGCAAGAAGAGCACGGAGCAGAGTACTTCAAGTCCTCTATGAAAACAAATTCTAGCCCAGACTACTATACCCTGCAAAACTTTCTTTCGAGTTTGATGGAGAAGTGAAATACTTTCATGACAACAGCTAAAGACTTTTGTGATGATAAAGCCAGCCCTACACAGGCTACTGAAAGATGTTCTAGAGAGGGACCGAAATGATCAGAACGCCATGAATGAGATCAGAAGCAACCAACTAAATAGGGAAAACAATTAAACACAGGAGAAAAAGGACTAAACAACAACAGGTAAATAACATGTCAATCGTAAGTCAATACATCTCAATTCAAACCATCGATGTAAATGGACTCAATTCGCCAATTAAGAGAAACAGACTGGCACAGTGGACTAGGAAACAAAATCCAACAATGTGCTGTATACCAGAAACACATTTAACTCATAAAGACCTTCATAGGCTAAAAGTCAAAGGATGGAACACAATACTGCAAGCCCCAGCACCTCAGAAGAAAGCAGGGATAGCAATCCTATTCTCAGACAGTCTCAACTTCAAACCAACAATGATCAAGCGAAATAAAGAAGACCACTATATACCGGGTAGGGGAAAAATTCAAAAGAAAGAGGTAACACTCATAAATATGTATGCACCGAACACGGAGGCACCCAACTATATAAAGCAAATCTTAACGGACATGAAAAATCTAATATCCAATACCACAATTTTAACAGGAGACCTTAACACCCCCTTATCTCCAAAAGATAGGTCAACCAGACAAAAACTTAGCAAAGAACAGAACAGAACCAGAGTTTGAAACAAATGGACTTGGTGGACATATACAGAGTGTTCCACCGAAACACTGCTGAATACACATTTTTCTTAGCTGCACATGGATCATTTTCTAAAATAGACCACATACTGGTCCATCGGTCATGCTTAAGTATATCTAAGAAAAGAGAAATTATCCCATGCACATTACCTGACCACAGTACAATGAAACTGGAAATAAATGACAGAAGAAACCAGAAAAAAAACCTTAAATACATGGAAATTAAATGACACCCTACTCAGCAA
>NW_004524591.1:24039507-24041542 GCF_000260255.1 Octodon degus | reverse complement strand
TAAGTTTGCAGACTAAAATTAGAGAAAAAGGAGGGCTGCAAGGAAAGCCAACATTTTGGCCCTAACCTTCTAAGGTCAATTAAGACTCAGGACATATGTGAACTTGTACTGTAAGGTCATGTAACTCAGTAGTGTCCCAAATTTTCTGATCAAGGAGATTATGGGGCCAAAGAGGAAAGTGATTGATGATGTAGAGTATGCTTCAGGAGAGTCACCTGGAGAGAAAACATTCTTTCTGCCTTTCACAGAGAGCACATTGGCCAAGCATTGGCCGTGCGTCATCCACATGGCTGACACTGACAAAGGTTCTACAATTGGAGGTACAGGATCTCAGGATAAATCCTGAGGGGATTTCACTGACCTTATCATACCCAAAAGCTACAACTCTTGTTGCATTGGTCCTGCTTTTTCTTGGTCTTAACCATCCAGCAGAAAAGTATAATAATGAAGTATAAGAAGTAAAGCCATGTTGTTATGTTGAGCTGTAGTACAGGACTCAGGTCAACAATTTCTGACACTGCCAGTCGAGAGGAAGACCCAATACTATTATGGGCTGCTGGACTCTTTTAGAATATTTTGATGAGTTTACACACCTATAATATTCAAATAATGGAACTTAACAAAAAAAGGGTATACCGATGTATATCCATTTTGTATCTGTGTATTCAAAGTGGTTAGGATAGATATATAGTTACATTCTCTTAATAGAGTGATTTGTTCTAATGGTGTGTTTAAATAGGATATTATGTCTGTATCTTGTACAGCAATTAACCACTAGGAATAATGTATGCAATTTGTTAATTATTGAAACTGTCCTACCAATTTGATTTGAAACTGTCTCATTGCTATTTGTTTATCAATAAAATTATGGGTACAAAAAACAAGGAGAGAAATTTTTTTTTTCTTAAATAAAATCCAGAAATTATGTGTGGCAGAATGCCTAATGTTATATAATAAAGAAAAATTTTAAAAAGGTACATTCGAAAGAAAGCTTAAGAATAGCTGCATGAAATGGAATGCTTTTAGGAATATATCTTTTTTTTATGGTAGTGATAGGGTGAGATCTTTGATGAACCTAAAAAGTCTTCCTTGATATCTTTTCAGTTTTATTGTCTAAGATAGATTTGAAGAAACTTTAAAGAAGAAATCTATAAGTGAAAGGTGTTTTCTTTGTCAAGATTTTATCTTACAAGCCCCTTTCCTGCATTCACTCATCAATAACTTCATCTCATTTTCTTTTTCCTATGAATTTCATTATCTCCCAGGCAATCTATTGCTTTAAGCTGTTAGTGCCTAATATTGCCTTATTTACATTGACACATGCTTGACCTCAGCCCTTCTCTCTTTGTTAACCAACAAGCAGTAATTTTTCTCTGGAGCATTATCATTTGGGTGTTAGCTCAACTAATAGCAGGCATTCATTTCAGCTGATGAAAGTTTATTAAGTAAAAACATGGCACAATGGAGTTACACAGCGTCCTGTTTTTAATGATGGGCTCATGCTGAGTCTGCATTATAGGTAGTCCTGTTGGATCTTGAGTGAGATGGGGTGCCTGAATCGATCTGATCAATATTCTCCTATCAGATTGATTTAAGAATGGGCATTTTTGATTGACTGATTTGATTGCTGTTGATTAGTGTACAGGCTGAGGAGCAAAGAGGGGAAGAAGTTGTTTTTGCTCCCGGCACTTGGCCTTGCTCAGTGTTGTAGCTATCTTGGGAAGCCTGTTTTAAGCACTAGACTGTCAATACCCCCGAGGCATTCAGACAGTGGCAAAGCAGAACCTCAAGGAGCCAGAAATATTTTCTTAGTCTTTTCTAGTGAAGTTGGGATCAGAGATCATTTTTGCTATAAATCCCCCAAGATTTCCCAAATCCTTCATTAGAAACCTGAGCCTTAAATGGTTTCCCTTTATTCCTTATGTGTCGCACACCCCTCTCACCCCAAAGTTTCGCATGAAGACCTTTATAGTGCTAGTGCTAGCTGTTGTCATTGCCATAAAGTTAAGTGGGTGATATTATTAATGTATTTTTT
>NW_004524591.1:24029859-24039407 GCF_000260255.1 Octodon degus | reverse complement strand
AGATTCAGCCTTCTTTTTTGAGTCTTGGTAAATTTCCTAGGTGGAACTTATATCTTGCCTCAGCCTTTCAGGGTGCTGAGGTCACTTACAGGCATGCACCCTTATCCACTCATTCCCCTTTATTCTTTTTTTTTTTTTTTTTTGCGGAACCGGGGATTGAATTTAGGCCCTTGTACTTGCCAGGGAGCCGCTTATTCTACTAAGCCATATCCCTGGTCCCTTGAGTTTATTTTTAACAATTGAGATTTTTGTGAAACTGAATTCTTTTATGGTTTGTATTTTTATGTGATATATAGATAGATAGCTATTCTAATAATAAAATGATTTCCAATTTATCTGGTATAATTAAGTACACAGACTTGTATATAATTCATAATGTTCTCAAGAATCCTTTTATGTTCCACATACACCAAAGCTTTCAGATTTGCTTCTAAAACTGATATCAGCCTAAATAACATTGAGAAGGCTCTCTCAAGAAATGAATTTGGGCTGGGGAGATAGCTCAGTAAAATAAGCACTTGTCTGGCAAGCATAAGGGCCTGAGTTCAATCCCTGGTTTGTGGAGTGGGGAGGAAGAAATGAATTTATTCAGAGATAAATGGAGGATTATAATCTGGGATGCATGTCCTGTGACAAATCATAGGGACAGTCAAAGTACAAGGGAAGAAATGACGAAGGTTACATAAGTTGTTCTGAAATAATTACCTTTGGCCACAAGGATTAATAGTAACAAAACAGTTGATTGGGTAGGTGTCCTTGCAGAAGAATTCTTTGTGTAAAATTGTAGTGGGTTTTGTGCAAATTGTGGTTTTCGGAGTCTGTAAGTTTATTGCATTTATTGCTTTTGACTCCATTTGGTTAGAGTTTGACATAAGTGACTTCATTTTATTTCTGACAGATTTTGTATATTGAACCATATGAAATAAATAGTATTTGATCATTTATGACCTGTAAAAGTATTTTTGTATGGTTCAAATTAATACATGAAAGATATTGTATTTCATTTAAAGCAGTATTCAGTTTGTATTACCAGTCCTGCCTGATAAAGATCAAAATTTGTGCAATGCAGTAAAGCATAGAAATGTAGAAGTGTTTGATGAGAAAGGATCTAGGATTCTCACAAATGATAAACATCTTCCCTGCTTGCATAGAGGTGGGTCTGAATTATAGACATTCCTCACCTAATGGCTGAGTTCACTTTCTGAGACTTAACTTGTTAAATGAACCAATCACTAAATGAGAAATTGTACATAGTATATATAATATTCAGAACAAGGAGATGGTCAAAGGAAACCCTAATTGGGTAACTTTGCTTTTATTTGCTTAACTCTTTTTTTTTTTTTAATTTTATTTTAATGTATTTGATACAGAGGCTACAGGATTTTCCAGGTCTCACTACTTAGCTTGGACTCATAGTGATTCTCCTGTTTTCAACCTCCTAAGCGCTGGGATTACAAGAGTGAGCCACCATGCCTTGAATCGCTGTCTCAGCTGGCATGGTGCACTGGGGATCAAACCCTGGTTGCTGTACTCTGCCTAAGCAGGCATTTTAGTCCCCTGAGCTATCTGACCAGCCTTTATTTGCTTAACTCTTAAATACAGTGCTGTAATGTATAACAGAACATAAAACTAAAGTACTGTACAACACAATAAAAAATTTACAGTACTCTAAACAAGGCATACCCCCACCAAAAAGGCACTGATGCTATACAAATAGGATGTACAGCACTTTACAAAAAATAAAACCCAAAACAAAAAACAAACCATAAATCCTAGTGTTGGGTCATAAGTCCAAGTAGTCATTAAACAGATAGATTGTTAAAGAGGGTAAATTTGTATTCTGTATTGAGAATTTTAGAGGCTTCTTGTCCTTATCTGGAATTCTCTGAGCCTGAAGGTAATTACTTGAGGGTAGAGGGCTGTCTGGGAGAGGCAGGCCTGAAGCCTCTAGTGGAGTCCTGGCAAACCTTTTGGAGTGTTCGATGATAGACACAACCCACTACAGCATACATGCTTTAGGTTTGCCACCATAACTCTATAGAGATTGGTTTCTAGGATTTTAGGGGCAGAGTGACAGCAGTCTTGTAACCTAAGTAAATGTGGAGCTTCAAGGCATGTGTTCCTCTGTTGTGTTAAGTAAATCTTTAGTTAGATGAGGCTATTAAAAAAAAAACAAAAAACATGTTTATTTAACTTGTGGCTTCTGAAGTAGCCTAATTTGATATCCTTTTACCACATCTGTAAGTAGGGCCATGACAACATTTTTAGAATGATTATTGTTGTCTTACTAGAAAAATGCTTCCTTTAGGGAGACTCACTGACCTATTGAAAAATGGTAAAAATATTTTGGAACCGTAAAATTATCAGAATGCTGAAGGAAATATTTGTTTTGGGCTCAACAGTGGCGATATGTTTGCTTTCTTGGAGAACACTGCTGCCAAAATAAGCATTTTCACTAGCTGGCAGATGGTTTAGTTATCAGGCTGTTTTTTTGTTTACTTATAATTTCTTCTTTTTTCTGCCTTGATATTTAGTTCATTTTAGAAATATTTACTAATATCATTTATCCTTGTGTGTTTCACCTTCTCCAAATTAAAAATATCAGTATATTTTTACTGCAAGTTTTTCAATGGAGCAGCAGCTGAGAATGGCCAATTTCATTCTTTCAAAATGTTCTCATTGGTTTACGTTAGAACACAACTGTAGATCAATTTAAATAAAAACTTGAGTAATACTGGCTAAAGACAGGCACTTAACTATCAGATAATAAATTCCTGTACTTTATACTAAAATGAAATTGAGAAAAAAATGAAAAGAGTATGGGTATGCTTATTTCTAATTATGAAGATTTTCCCATTGTCATAGACTTATACCTCAACTTATGGCAAAATTTTTTGAATTCTTGATTATGTACATTTTAACTAACTTGGCCTAGTTTTTGTGTTATAAAAATGTTTTGAATTTCTGTTTTCTTACATGTACAGGTTTGTAGTAACAAAATGTGCTGTCCTTTTCAATATTTTATGTTAAAATATCTTATAAATGTTTGGTTATTTTTGTAATGTTAAAGGATATACTTGATTCCAACTTTTAAACCAGAATTCTGTTATTTCTATGAGTGGTTTCAAACTGTTTTAACTAAAACAGTAATATTCTATTAGGTGGTAATAATAGAGTTCTTTCTTTCCTGGAAAGTTTGTTGAATATATATGTAAGAAAAATTCTAAGTACATTTAGTTGACCCCTATCAGTATGTAGTACTCAAAGAAATGATATGGCATACGGGATAATTCTAGGAGTTCATATTCGTGATCATAGTCTTTGTTTTGTGAAAAGATGTATAGATGCATTTACCAGCTGGCTGTACTCCATATGTTGTCTGTTTTATTCTATATTTTAATAAATATTTGTGACATTCAGTGTTGCCTTTCACACTTATGAATCTGATTGTAGTAATTTATCACAGTTGAGGAACCACTTTGTTGGTGTCTAGTTTCATCCAACTGAATTTCTTAAATTCCTTGTATTTGATCAATGTATCATTTAAGAAGTATGGATAATTTGGAAAACCCACTTTTATGGTTTGCATCTTGAATACCTTCCAAAAGCCTATATATTTAAGGGTTTGGTTGTCAGCCATTGGCACTACAGGAAGGTGTTAGAATCTTTGGGAGGGAAGTCCAAGTTGAAGGAAGTTAGGTCATTTGGGGTGCGCCTTTGAAGGGCAGATTGGGACCCCAACCCCTTCTTCTCTTTCATTTCCCTGACATCATGAGGTAAGCAGACCTTCTCTGTCACATGCTCATGCCATGATGCGCTCCCCGGGCTGGCACAGGCCCAGAGCAACAAAACCAAGTATAGACTGAAATCTTTGAAACTGTGAGCCAAAATAAGCTTTTGCTCCTTATAAATTGTTACTTCAAATATTTTATGCTGTCAGTGGAAGACTAATACATGGGTGAAATAATTTATAGAATAATCATTTCCAGTATATTAAAAATGTTTTTCAAAAATGTTAGCTGAGTACATTTTTTTTCTTTTAGTAAATCCCACATATTTAGCATATCTTACTATATTGAATATTTTGAAACCAAACACCACAGTACAACAGAAGTGATATCAGTGATGGTCTCTTAAGTTGACTGTGATTTCACCAAGTTTTGTTTTATGTGTAAACTTCATGGTGCAAGCTGTTCAAAATGTGTGAAAAAAAATGTCAGGTCCTTAAATCAGTGTCCTAGAGATCAAATGTTACATTGATAACTGTTTTTTCAAATTGGTTTGAGTACCACTTAGTAATGTTAGGTGAGGGCAAAGGATGCCCTTGCCTAACTTCTGTAATTTTAGTTTTACAAAATAGACTTTTAATAAGTGAAGACCAGAAAATTCATTACAGTATTTTCTTTAAAAATGAGAGACTCTTCTTTGTGTTTGTAGTAAGGTTTTCAAACTTTGAAGTTTTAGGGCTATCATTGATTAAATGCAAGTTAGTTGTACTTGTTTTTTGGGTCAAAGAAGCAAATTGAGAAATTTTATTTAAATGATTAGAGTGGTTTAATAAAGGGAAGTATTGTTAAAATGCTGCATTAAAACACCATGGAAATCCTCTCTCAAGTTTCTTTATCCACAGAATAAATAGGTATTGTAAAATTAATTTCTGTGGGTACTTAGTATGTACTAAGCCTTGTGTTATGTTTTTCTCAAATTTCTGAAATTTGAGGGGCTGGGGAGATGGCTCAGTAGAATAAGTGCTTCCCTGGCAAGCACAAAGACCCGAGTTCAATCCCCGCTTCCAGAAAAAAGAAAAAAAGAAATTTGATTTGTCCTTCTGGAAGTTGATGTTGTCATGTAATTTTGTATTTGGAATATAAATAGTTTGGGTAAAAGATGTTCAAGTAAATTCCTACAAACAAATCAAGTGTGGCTGTGCAGTGGGTGTTTTTTAGGCTTAAATATCTCAGCTGGATTTAATTACCTTAAGGGATAAGGCTACATCATGGGCCAGTGGCTTTACCAAATTATTTTTCATTTTCTGGATCTTGATGTCACCGAAGGTTAATGCATCCTCTTTTCTTTGCTAGACACCCAAGTTAAAATCCATTTTTAGGGCATATGTATAAATGAATTTGTTGTTCTTTTCACTCCTTGGGGACAGTTTGGTCATTTTGTGAGTCTGCCTTTACATCTGGAATTGTTGGCAGCTTGCACAGAGCCAGAGGCTCTGGTAGCAGGGGCAGTTTCGAGTCAGTATGAAAATGAGCTGGCAGGCTTCAGAGGGCATAGCTGGCCCAGGGCTTGTCACACTTCCATCTCTTGCTTCTTTCTTGCTTAATGTAAGGAAGTATATTTGCTACTGACATTTGATTATAGCATATCACAAAACAAGTGATGTGTTTGTGAGTCAGCCAGTGCTTTCTTTTTTGTTGTTTTAACTGTTTCATGCCGTTTGTATTTAGCAGCTTCCACGCTTTCTGTATTCAATGTTCACAAACATCTAAATGAGTCCTTAGAGTGTTATAAGGATTGTAATCAATGTTTTTGATCATCAGTGTGTTTCAAGGCTTGTACTGTTTATTGTTTTTGTGTAAGTGCTTCATTTTTAGGGTCTTTCTATTCAGAATTACTTTAATGGTTTTACCCAGAAGTAGATAGTGTTATTAATTATTGCCTTCATCTGTACATCTTGAGAATATATACATGTGTAACCTGAGTAGGGAATAGTCCCAGGCCTTAGTCCTTCAAGTGTTTGGGCTGTTGTTTGCTAAATTTACTTTATAATAATTTCTTTCCTATTTTTGTTTTTTCTTTTACATTCTTTGTGTTTGCCACTTTATCTTTTTTTTTTTCCTCCCAAAGAATAGTACTCAAAGTATTTGCTTTATGTTTTTGTTTGAAATGTTAGAAAACATTTTTATTCATTGACAAACACAAATACAGTTTTATTTACATGAATTGAAAGGACCATACCATAAATGCTTTTTTCTTCTTTTAGAGAGTTTCAAAGTCAGTTGCTTTAGGTTCCTAGCATTCTTTGCTTTTCCTATTTCTTAAGAGAATTCCTACCCCATTTTGATTCGTCATTATTCTTTGGATTTTTTTTTGTGTGTGTGTGTGTGTGTGTGTGTGTGTGGCATTCGGAATTGAACTCAGGACTTGTTATTTGCCAGGCAGGAAGGAGCTGCACCACTGAGCCTTGACTCATTCATCATTCTTATTCTTAAATTTTTCCAAACTACTTTATACCAATTATATGTTCCTTTATATACTTTGCCTTTGCCTTGTATTCACAATTCAAGTCCTGTTTCTTCTTTCATAGTAGATCAGCCTAAGAAGTGGGATAATTGCTGTTTTGTACTTGTAGCATTCATGTAAAAGATGTACTTCCCTTTGTGTGTATGTGCCATTTGACAAGTAGTATGTATAAAAATAAATAGTATATGCAACTTTGTTGTGGTACTTTACATTTTCATGTTTATCTTTGTCAATCATTTTTTTACATTTATCTTTTTTAGATAAACTTTTTAAATGCAAGACTAGGTTTGTCTATGTGACATTATGCAAAACCTGATGTTTGCTGATAGGTTCTCGTAAACATTCTTTTGAGTGAACCTTAAATGTCTTCTTTCTTATGTATAATATTGCTAGATTATTTAGCTATACTTAATAGACATGTTTGCCTTTTTAGGTATCAGCAGTGGAATCTCTGGAGGGTCCCTTGCTCCAGGTGGAAGGATTGAGTGACCTCAGGCTAGAGCTTCACAGCAAGAAGATGAACCTACACCTGGTTCTCATAGATGAACTGCACCGGCACTTGTACATCAGATCCACTAGTCGAGTTGTGCAGAATAACAAGGAAAAAGGCAGAATGAGGTTGGTTAAAAGGTCTTTTTGCTACAGTTTCTTGGGGCTATTATTGAAAGAATCATTCTGTTTTTTTCTAGAATATTTTAGTATATCTTACTTTTTCTTTAATGTACTATGTTTGAAACTTGAACACGGACTTATAATAGCAGATGCTTCATGTTTTGAGAGACTGACATCAAAGTTTTTCTGTTAATTCATTGTACATTTACTGTAGTACTCTTCAGTAAGGATATGTAAGAAAAATTTTCTTGTGGACCTCTTATGTACAGCATATGAGACACACTTGCATGTCTTAGAGGGAAATGAAAAAACACCTGTGAATTGGACAGTGAAGTCAGTGAAGCCGAATTAAAAAATAGATATATGATCTAAAGTTTTAGTGTCTTTGTTACTTAGGGATATGTTCAGCTTTAGGTAGTTTTCCTACTGGAATAGTTGAGGGGAGGTTCAAAGAAAACACTTTTATCCTGTGGCTGATTGTAGTGTAGAACTTACAGTCTGGATGGGCTCAAGAAATTCATTCAGTTAGTATAGACCCAGTAGAAAGTACAACTAGATTTTAAACTAGTAGAATGTTGGGGCTGTGAACTATCTCAGATAGTTGTGCATAAGAGGTATCCTACAACATTTCTTTAAATAGCCATGCAGTCTTTTCTGAAGGGATTTTTAGCACTGTCCTCTGAAATACATGTTTATGCATCCAGCATTATACGAAAAGAACATTAAAAGTAGAACATATTGGTAATGGTGTCTTTCAAGTGCTATGCTGTTTGAACAAAAATTCAACTTTGTGCGTGATTCTTCAGGGTACCTTTAAGACTAGATCTGAATAGGGAAACTGTTGGTTATCCCGTTAGTGGAAAGTAAAGAGAGAGAGACAGAGAGAGAGAGAGAGAGAGAGAGAGAGAGAGAGAGAGAGAGAGAGAGAGAGAGAGAGAGAGTATTGTTAAAGAATTTTTTTTGTAGTGTCTGACCTTAAACAGGAAGTCTGAATAGCTTTCTTCCCATGTAAGGATAAATAATAAAATCATTCTCAGTCATGTGTAAATTCCCATATCATAGGAGAAAATGAATATTACTTTGAGGTTGCAG
This sequence comes from Octodon degus, assembly GCF_000260255.1. Taxonomy (NCBI): domain Eukaryota; kingdom Metazoa; phylum Chordata; class Mammalia; order Rodentia; family Octodontidae; genus Octodon; species Octodon degus. The sequence goes on along the minus strand of NW_004524591.1, from coordinate 24,031,451 downwards.
AGGAAGAAAATTTACTTGAAGAAAGGGTTTTGTAAAGTACACAAGAGAAATCCAGGAGATTTAAACTTGAGGTTTTTAAATTTTTTTTTTTTTATTTTAGGGAAGGATCTATAGGGTGTTCAGGATCTCACTACTAGATCGAACTCATAGTGATCCACCTGTTTACAGCCCCCCAAGAGATGGGATTACAGGCATGCTCCACCATGTCCAGTCTCAATCACTGTCTCAGTGTGCCCCGGGGTCGGGGCCGGCATTGCAGGCCTGGGCCCCCGGACCCCAGTGCCTACTTGCAGGCACTTTTTAAACTTGAGGTTTCTCAAAAGATGCGAGAAGCATGATATAGTAGATTTGATGATTGTTCATAGCTACTCCTTTATTTGCTGCCCTTTTTTGTGTTTGCTTTTGTGATTCATTAGAACATGTGTCTAAGCAGACTCTTGAAATGTGCTTATACTGGTTGGTATTTGTCCCAGGAAGAAGACAGATGCACTAGGAACCAACAGATCTACCCCATGTTGGATCAGTTACTCTCTAAAACAGAAAATAAGTTCTTATTCTTGAACATCAATGAGCTAGTGTTACTGTGTGCAGCAAGCTATAGCTTTTATGAAACAGTAATGGACAGCAAGCAGAGTGCAATAGGGAGAGATACTAAGAGAACTGAAACATGAGCATAGTGTAAGAAAAACAAAAGGTGAAATGACGAAATTTAAATATTTAAAGCATACAAGAGAAGAATTGAGTCAGTGCTGGGTAGGGAGAGTTTTTCCTTCTCATGAAGAAGAAAAAAAAGATGATGCAAGAAAGATAATAAATATGAAAGATGAAAAGGAGTAACCAATTCAGTGATTATAGATATTTCAGAGGGTCACAGTGAAATGGCAATGTTATGGGCTGAATTATGTTTTTATTAATGTAGATATTTATATTTAAAGGGTACATAATTTTTAAAAATTACTAGCGAAGGACCCAGTCCTAGCCCAGGTCTGGAGAGTTTGTGGAGAGCTTCCTGCTACCCTGCGCCTGCGGGACCAGTCCCAGCCCAGGCACAGCGTGGGACAGATGGTCTCCCACCCCCTTGGGATGCCCCCCACCACTCCGCAGCACCTCCCCCACCCCGCCCACTGAGTAGGAATTTCTGCCTCGTTCCGGGAACCCCCAGACCCAGTCCTAGCCCAGGTCCCGTGAGTGTGTGGGAGAGCTTCCTGCTACCCTGCGCCGGCCAGACCAAATACTGGTCCCAGCCCAGGCATGGTGTGGGCGAGACCCTTTCCACCCCACTTAGGATGCCCCCCACCACTGTGCAGCACCTCCCCCACCCCGCCTGCTGAGTAGGAATTTCTGCCACGTCCGGGAACCCCCAGGCCCAGTCCTAGCCCAGGCTCAGTGAGTGTGAGGGAGAGCTTCCTCTCCCCCCTACTCCACCTTGCCCCCTCCAGGCACAGCTCAGGCTTGGCATACATGCCTGGCGTGTAACCTGCAGCTGCAATCCCTGCAGAGAGTGTAGAGGATAGATCCACCCAGCTAGTCTAGGAGCAGAACATCTTGCCACAGGGGCACAACAGGTTCACCCTCAAGGGCAGCAGCAGGAA
>NW_004524591.1:24013552-24026199 GCF_000260255.1 Octodon degus | reverse complement strand
CCTATGTTTATAGCAGCACAATTTGTGATAGCCAAATGTTGGAAACAACCAAGATGCCCATCACCTGAGGAATGGATGAAAAAGATGTGGTATTTTTACAGAATGGAGTATTATTCAGCTATTAAGAATGATAAACTCAAAGCCTTTATATTGAAGTGGATGCCACTAGAACATGTACATGTAAGTGAAGTAAAGCAGACACATGTGTAAATATCATATAGTCTCCCTAGTATAAGAACTCAAAAGAAGTACAAATGGAAAGTAAAAGTAAAGCAGGATCTCAAGGACTAACTGATCAAGAGAGGGAAAGGAGAAGAATTAGGAAACATGACAATGTCAAGCCATACAGTTATATATAAAAGATGAGCAAGTCAGTGATCCTGAGAATGTTCAGAAGATTTTTGAATCTAGCAGTTAAGTGGAAAGATTCTCACCGTGAGTAACTATATATACTCATATCTGTGAACTAAGCTAGTGCACTGCAGATGGTAATTTGTAGTAGTAGTTTCATGTTTGGAGTGCCTGCCATTCTGGTATTCTGAATATGGACTGCTTGTCATGACATGCCAGTTGCTGCTGTGATGTCTCTCGGGTAGGTGGATGTTCAAGAAGAAGGGGGTGGTGAATGAAAGCAAGAGACAGGAAAAGGAGTATTGTGGGACTGTCGTGCTTCAAGGTTGTATATGGTGAAATTTTTGGACCTATGTGCAAACATGAGAAATATATAATTCTTTATCATATTTTAAAAATATAATTTTTTAATGTTTTTTATCATCTTATGTAGGGACTTAAAATTCAACATATCAATATTTGATGAAAAATACTTGTTCCTTATTATGCCTAAGATGTTTGGTATGCAGACAGATAGTGAGGTTAAGCTTAATAGCCAAGTTGTTTGACAATAGCAATAAGTTTGTCTTCTGGATGGTTAACAACCTAAGTTTGCAGACCAAAATTAGAGAAAAAGGTGGGCTGCAAGGAAAGCCAACATTTTGGCCCTAACCTTCTAAGGTCTATGAAGACTCAGAACATATGAGAACTTGTACTGTAATGTCATGTAACTCGGTAGTGTCCCAAATTTTCTGATCAAGGAAATTATGGGTCCAAAGAGGAAAGTGATCAATGATGTAGAGTGTGCCTAAGGAGAGTCACATGGAGAGGAAACACTCTCTCAGGCTTTCACAGAGAGCACATTCACCAAAAAGTGGCCGTGAGTCATCCACATGGCTGACACTGACAAAGATTCTACAATCTGAGGTACAGGATCTCAGGATAAATCCTGAGGGGATTTCACTGACCTTCTCAGACCCAAAAGCTAAAACTCTTGTTGCATAGGTACTGCTTTTCCTTGTTCTTAACCATCGAGTAGAAAAGTATGAAGACGAAATATAGGAAGTAAAGCCATGCTGTTGTGTTGAGCTGTGGGGGACTCAGGTCAACAATTTCTGTCATTGCCAGTTAAACAGAGGACCCAATGCTATTATGGGCTATTGGACTCTTTTAGAATATTTTGATGAGTTTACTTACCTATGATATTCAAGTAACGGAACTTAACAAAAAAAGGGTATTCAGATGACTGTCCATTTTGTATCTGTGTATTGCAACTGTTTAGGATAGATATATAGTTACATTCTCTTAATGAATAGAATGATTTGTTCTAATGGTGTTTGTAAATAGGATCTCAAGTCTGCATCTTGTACCCCAATTAACCACTAAGAAGAATGTATGTAGTGTGTTAATTATTGAAACTGTCCTAGCTGTTTGATTTGAAACTGTCATTGCTATTTGTTTATCAATAAGATTATGAAAAAAAGTTAGTAGCGAAGACACATTCACAGACGAATATTTTATGTCTTAAACGATAATGCATCAGGTAAGACTCTTGATTGCAAAAAGCAGGAATCCGTCTTGATAGCTAAAAGAAAAAAGGAGTTTATTGGAAAGTTCTTTGATATTTTACAGAATCTATAGGAAGCCTGTGAAGTCAGGTTCTGAATTTTAAGGAAGAAAGCATATAGGCAACTGAACTCACAATGTTTGCCACCGGAAGGATTTGTTAGGGTTACTACTACAGCTGGCACCAGGCCTATCATGGCTGGATTTAAAATCCCCTTTAGATAATCTCTAAGTGTTCTTTTTCCTTTGTCTCCTGAAAATTTAAAAAGTCTTCTGTAGAACCATCCATTTGCTGAGAAGTCTGGCCCATATTTGGTGTCCTTCAATTTCCACAGTAGGAAGTAGAGCTTTCTTCATTTTGACTCAACAATCGGGATTTGATCCATATAAAGACAGAATATATACATTTATAGTCAGGCAATTGATTATGTACAAATAACAGACACCCAACAACAAATTCCTGTTACAATAGAAACAAGGAAAATCACCTGAGTCATATCCATATAAAGAACAGAGCTTTTGAAGTAGGAAACAAACCACTCATAGAATTGATACTTAAGAGAGTATACATGCTCATTCATGATTTAGATACTAGTGAAATTCCAGATGATTTTTTTTTTTTTTTTATATGTATTTGGTACAGGGTCTTTCTATGCAGCTTGAACTTAGCGATGTTCCTGGTTTCAGCCTTCCCAGGCCCTGGGATTACAGGTGTGCACCACCACGCCTGGTCTCTACATAAGGTTTTTAAAACTATTAAATGAAATCTGAAGTTGATATAGAAGAATAAATATGGTAATGTAAGAATTGTTTAAAAAATTCAGAAGATTGTATAAAAGGGTAGTTTATTGTGTGATGATTAAGATATATTGGAAAGCTACTTGAAGCAATACAGTGCAGGCATACATAGGAAATCAAATTGTTGGGACTACATAGAGTTCTGAAACTAATCCTAGGAGTCATAAGACTTTAGAATTTTTTTTAACCGTAGTTCAGTTGTATGGAAGAATAGGAGATAAGGGCTCTTTAGTAAATAGTGTTACGCCAGTTGGTTGTTGATTCAAAGAAAATAAATTTAGATGCCTATCTTTGTTATATACAAAAATCCTAATTAGATTTAAAAACCACATGATGAATCTTTTAGCAATAGAAAAATAACAGAGAAGAATATTGTGAAAGAAGCTTTCCATTGCCTATCAGGAAACATAAAGACCAGTATTAAATAATTTAGCTATTTAAACTCAAAGAGAATTGACAGTATAGAGGACTCAAAAGGTAAAACACAGTCTCAGAAAAATATGTATAGCATTTAAAGATGTAGTATCTAAAATGTAAAAGGAATAAGAGGCAATGTATAGATTTAAACAAATGTAAATGGCTAAATAACAGTAAATTATATAATATCATGAATAGAGATATCTGGCTTTGAGAAATCAAATGAAGTTTTTGATCATCAGATAATCAAGTTAGGCACATTCACAGAATGCTGCGTTTGCAAGGAGAAAGGAGAAATGAATTCTTTGTGATTGAATAACCAATGTCTTTTTTTTTGTATTTAGTACAGGGTCTACAGGGTCTCATTATGTAGATCGGACTCATAGTGATTTTCCTGTTTTAAGCCTCCTAAATGCTGGGATTACAGGAGCGCGCCACCATGCCCCATCTCAATCACTGTCTCAGTGTGCCTTGGGGCTGGGGCCAGCAGGGCATAGCGGGGATTGAGCCCTGGCTGCTGTGCTCTGCCTAAGCAGGTGCTTTATTCCCCTGAGCAATTTGGCCAGCCCCAATGTATCTTTTTAGAAAATAAATATTTGCCTATTCTTTGACCATGGAATTTCATTTCTGAGTCTATATGCAGCAATAATAATACATATTATATATAATGATATATAAATATATGTTACATATACCTATATATGTGTGTGTATATATAGAATAATATAAGGATATTGATTATTTTATTAAAATATATGCAGCAAGCTATTTATTACAACATTATTAGAACAAAAAGCCCACACAACTTTAATGTTCATTAAGAAGAGTATGGTTATATGAATTATGGTGTAATCTTGTTTTTTTTTTTTTAAATATGAGCAGAATATATTTAGGGAAAGAAAGCTCCTGTCTGAGAGATGGACAGGAGGGGGGCCCGAGTGGGTTGTTCCCCCCAATACTGAATCTTGTAATGAATAAGAAAGATAAGAAAGATTTCTATGTGTCAATATTGTATGATTTCTAAGATGTGTTATTGAGTCCAGAAAACAACTATGTTATTTGAACTCATTGTGCAAAAATTACATGGATAGAAACTTCAACATGTATCTTCTATATACAGACATAAGTCTTTGTGTATAGAAAATTCCTAGAAGGATGATGCCAAAGCATTCATAAGGAGTTCGCTGTGGGAAGTAGAAATGGAGAGTGGAAACAGGAAAAGACTTCCTTTTTTGCATCAGTAGCATGTATTGCTTGAATAGCACAATAATTATTAATGATGAATCTGAAGATTTTTAAAATGAAGTGGAAAATGTTTAGACTATAATGTTAGAGTACTGGCCCCGCCCTTAGGGCATGCAGATGTGGCAACTGAGACTGGGCGTGGTGGCACAGCATTTGGGAGGCTAATAACAGGAGAACCACTATGAGTCTCATCTGTGTACTGAGACCCTGTAAACCCTGTACTAAATAGAAAAGGAAAAAAAAAAAGAAAGAAAAAGAAAAGAAAAAAAATATTGGAGGGGAAAACTAAGATTCAGAACTATGCAGGGTAATTCAAAGAAGGTTGAAAACAGTATGTGCCTTTCCTGTGTGTATGGGGGGAGATAGACAGACTTTTTATGTGAAATATTTTGAAAGGGATTACACCAAAATGATCTTAATGGAGTGCTTTTTTTTTTTTAACAGAGTATTTTAAAAGGACATATACCTGTAAGATATATAAAATCAATCATATTATTAAAAATAGTTAATCCTTTTACTTATTGCATGCACTCTGGGTTACTTGATTGATTTCACATCTTTGGATATCCTGTAGCTAGTGAAGGAGAATATTTCAAATCTATGGACTTACTGTCCATGCTTGTCTCTCAGTGTGTAAAGAGTATTCAGGACTCTATTGCATTATTTGATTCCTATTTTATTTTTAAATTATATAGTTTTCTGTTTACAAATGTGTTTCTTTATTGTTTAGGTCTTTTCTCTCCCTTTCATTGCCTCGACTGAACAGCCCAGTTCATATTCTCTGTATATTCAGTCAGAGCTTACAACTCTGTAGCATTATTATGTCAGCCATTCCTGTATCATTATTCAGTCAAATTTTCTTATTAAATGTGTATTATCTTCAATAGATATTTCACAGCTCAGTCTTATTCAGTATACCTTTATGAGCATTTGTTCTTTGACAAATACTTTGCCAGCTATTCTGGTTGCAGTTGAATATATTAATTGCTAGATTTATAGCTTAAAGTTCTACTCATCTCTCTCAGTCTTTGGTTGATGATAAAATCAGCCAAATGAGCTGAGGTTATAAATTTTAGACATAGTTGGAACCATTTACTACTAAGTGAAGGAACAGAAAAATGCTCTAATTGAAAGGCAAATGCTTAATAAGCTGTTAGCACATCTAACTTTTTAAAAAAGAAACAGTTTTCATGGATTGAAACTTTGAAATTGAACATATTTAGAGGCACATCTTACCTAGTTAGATTGTATATTAATGGTAGAAAGTCCTTTGGGTTAGTGGCAGTAGTTGCTTATTGTTAGTGCAGGTTAATTTTCTTTATAGTTTTCCTGTCCTTCGCTATGTTATTAAATAGAAAAACACAATCACTCACAATATGTAATTGATGATTTTGGTGCAACTACTGTTTCTTATTCTATGTGGGATTTAGTATATCTCAGCCATTGTTTAAAAATAAATAATATTAAGAGATTTAAAGTAAATTGTAATCATGTATTTAAAAAGAAAGTAGCTCTCAATATTTCTTTTGAAACAAAGCAGTGCAGAACATTCATATTAATTGCAAAGTTAAAAAGAACAGTATATTTTTATCTTGTTTTCTAAAATATTTACAGATTCAAAACTCTTTGAAGGAATTAGTATTTTCTAAATTTCATCTATGATTTGTGATAAAAGGAGGCCTTTTTTTCTCTTCTGAAATGAAAAATATGGTCCTTAATATTTTAGTATGATACTGTTAAGTGTATGAATACCTACTTTCTATTGAGCTTCATTCCTGTAGTCACTAAATGACTGTGTGTGCCCATTTTTTTCTGGAATTTTTGAAAGTGAATCCTTCTGTAGAACAATAAAAAAAATAAAAGCCTAAAAATTATTTCCAGAGTTACTTGCTTTTGTGTTAGTGTTCATGAAGGAGAAAATTGAGGCCCAAAGGAAAAATTTAGAGATAGGAAGAGAAATGATTCTATGAAAATACTTTTTCAGTAAATTTACTTTTTTGAAGTTTATTGATGCAGTTGGAGGACACTTCTGGCTCTGATTATAAGGTTGAGAGGTTATACTTTTCAAACTTGAAATGGCAAGCTGTTTATCACTCTGTATTTAACTGAAATACATTTTTTAGGTTAAAATAGAGAAGATAAGCATAGGTTTTCATCTAATGTGAATCATATGCACATTTGTGTTCATAGAAGTATGTGCTGTTATACCTTTGTGTGCACACATATCATTATATACTAACTGTATTTCTGTATTATTAGGCTTGTCAGGCAGTATTCCAGCTATACATATATCTTAAATTTATTCCTGTTATTCTCCTCGATAAATAATTCCTCTACTTCATTATTTAAATATTTGTAAAATAAATTTTACAATTTTCTTATCATTTAAAATTGAAATTACTTTTTTTCTTAATTATTCAGTAATAGCACTGTATAGTTCAGTGATTATTTTGTTTCCATAGTTATGCATTTTCAGAGGATCGAAAAATGTATTAAAACTGCTTTTCTAATTCTGAGTAAAATTCAGGTAAAAGAGGAGGATGCAGTTGAGAGTAAGAAAATGAGACAACAAAATTATGCAGAAAAGATGAAAGATGATAAATCTGATCTAACTGATTTTATAAGTATATAAATTATATACTTGCTTTGGCAGCACATATACTAAACTTGGAACAATACAAAGAAGATTAGCATGGCCCATGTGCAAGGATGACATGCAAATTTGTGAAGCGTTTCATATTTTTGAGGAAGTGTGAGGAGCTGAGCAATATACTGGCTGCTATGAGGAAGGCAGCTGCCAAGAAGGACTCAGCCCCTCTGGAATAAAGCTTTCCAGAAAAAAAAAAAGTATATAAATTATGATATACCATTGGATTTGAAGACTTGGCTTTTCTGAAGATAATTTAGATGTTAATTTGATAGAAAGTTACTGGAACTAAGTATGCCAATTCAATTTCTGCTAATTGCTGTTTTTGTTACTTTTATATTTTATTTTTCATTTGAGTTTTTGTCGGCCTATAAGTTATTATAACTATTAGAATATTGTTAAGTTTGGTTTAGTGCATGTCTTTCTCATGTTTTTTGCTTTAGGACTAAGCACAGTGCAGAGCAGTAACTGATGCTCAAGAATTGTTTGAGTAATGGTTCCCTCCTTCTTGGAACAAGGAAAAAGGAACAAGTTTTAATGATTGAAATCATTGTCAAGGCCTAGGACAATGGTTCACACATTATTAACATTTAGTAAAAATATTAATATCTGAAGTGATAATTTTTCTTTTCAATAAAGCTTGTTTTTCAAAATTTTCTGAAAACATGATTTTTTAAAATTAATGTAAAAATAAACAATGTTGACAATGTATTCAGTAGTACACTGCTCAGCTACCATATGCAGGATGAGGCAGGATGTGACAGGATGAGGCAGGATGAGGCAGGATGAGGCAGGATGAGGCAGGATGAGGCAGGCTTTGGGTTTGATATCAAGCACTGGACAAAACATAAATGAAATAAAATGTACACATATCAAAAGCACCATACGAAGGAGATGGGACCATATTTACTTTGGTGAGAGGGTTTCAAATGTACAGAATTGTTATGCTGGCTTCGGCAGCACGTACACTAAAATTAGACCGATACAGAAAAGATTAGCATGACCCCTGTGCAAGGATGACATGCAAATTAGTGAAGCATTCTATATTTTAAAAACAAAAACAAAAAACAAATGTACAGAACTGTGCACATCTCTTCATCTTATTTGGAGAGATCCTCCCCATGGGTGTGGGTGGTCCTTCTACCTGTGGCTTGCTCTACCTTTATGATCTACTTTGAAAATCAATTCTACTGGTGCTGTGTTTTTGGACTGAAAAGGTGAGACTTGTGGCCTTGGCTTCCATACTGTTGGGATTGGAGTTAGATAAGCCCCTTTGTGATAGCTGCAGTTTGAATAGATAAGATTGAGTTTCTTTAGGCACAGGACCCAGGTTTCATTTGCCTTGGTGTTGCCTACATTCTTGCACTTAACAAGTGCTTTTGGATAACAAGTTACCTTGAAAATTTAATTGTGTTTTGTATAATCTTTGCATAATTTAAAATCAATCTGGTTTAATCAATATGAGAGGCTGGACTGTTATTGGAAAAGGATGTACTAAACTTGTTAGATACATATATTTTTTAACTTTCGTCTTGTTCTTTTATGTTAGGTATTTCTTAAACCAGCTTTTATTATAGTGTTTCTCAACTTACTGAAGTTGATGAGCCTCTTTTAGAACAACTAAAAGTAGTGAACTCTCCAAATATATCAAAAACTATAAGTTGAAAAGCACAAGTTAAAGCAAGGTTTAAGTATTGTTAAATCAGTTCTTCTTTTGCTAGGGATAGAGTAATCTTTAATACAGATACAAAGGAGGATAGAACAGTTTGGCATGGTATATCCTTACATGATGGTCATTCACATGCTCTATGATATCCTTGTACTAATTCCGTTAAATGTCGCATCAATACGAAAAGAAAAAAATACTTGGAGCACTTAGAATATATCTTTATACCCCTGAATACAATGTTACCACTTAATAGGAATATACTAGAGAGATGTTTGAAGTCACAGAGTAAAGAGGGGTCGTAATCAAAAGGAAAGAGATAAGGGTGTGGAAGAGTGTTTCTTTTGCAGAAAGTGGTAACTGCTGCTCTTTCTCTCCTGCAGCTCCCATGTGAAGGATACCTCTCCTGGCCCTCTGATTGATGTTACAAATCTCCCTACTCCACGAAAATTCCTGGATGTTGCTCAGTATTCTGGTGGAAGCTCAGTTGGTAAGTTTTTCATTCTTCAGTCACTGAACTTTCTATTATGCTGAAAAGCCCAGGAAAAAACTGTGAGAGCTGGTGGGGCTGGGGCCAGGAGGGCCTTGGAGTCTATGGGGAGCCCTCTGTGACCTTCACAGAAAATACAGCATATAATCATTGGCTGGCCTTGTTGCATTATCAGGGTTGAAAACTGGCAGTTAACTAAACCCTGCCTCTAGATTCTAGCTGTGATATTTTATTTTACCAGAACTGTTTGAATTGTGAAAGTTGCATTTGAGTGCTTTTTGGTAGAGCAGGTACTTTCCTGGTTTCTATAACCTGTGTTATTCCTATGTGCATTTACCCATTTATTTCATGTATTACATTTCATGCCTAATTCTTCAGTTTCTGAGTGTGTCACTCCTCTCCTCTGACTTGTGTTTTTGGTATCTTCTAGTGGCTTCACTATTTTCTAATGTAACTGTTCATGTGCACAAATGGAACACATTTGAAGAAATATCCATAAATTTTCCTTCTTTTCTTTCTTTTTTTTTGGTGTGTGTGAGGCAATAGTATCCTGCTGAATAAGGCAAGACAGAGCCATTTTGGCTTATGATTAAGGTTAAGGATGTGAGGGGCTTACCTTGATGGATGAATGTAAAGATGTAGAGGAAACTTCTGGAGTATTTTAAACTTGTCCCATCTGTGAGAGGTGCTGCCCCTCAGCGAGACTTACACAGTGTCTCTGCCAAGGGTCTTTTTGTCCTTGCAGCTTTTGATTGGAAATGTGAGGATTGTATGTACCTTGTGTGATGCTCATCTGGTGTTCATGCAACAGGCAAAATCCTTAATAGACACAAAATATATTAGTGTCTATTAGTCACCATTCTAGATAATAGTTTGTATAGTTGTTTTATGATTTACAGTTTTATAAAGCCTTACATAAAATAGAAAAGGAAGAATAATTTGGATTCAATCAATACTTTATATTTGTTTTGAAAGCTTAACAATATATTATTGTTACTAGGGCTTATTTCATTAGCCCTTAAAATGTCGTTTAATTAAGTTATTTTAGAGTTATTTAGGCTTGGAATCCTGAATTTTATTACTTCTACTAGACAAAATTAGAGAAAATATTTTGTAATAGATTTCTCTTTTGTCAGTTTACCTAGTTAAAGTCCTTGAAAAAAATCCCAAACACTAATTTTTATTATGATACCTTAAAAAATTTTATAGGTAAGCTTCTCATAAAGTTAGAAAAGGCTTATTCTTTAAAATCTTTTTCTGCTATACTGTGGCTTTTCTGCTTTGACAATACTTTGAGCTTTTGTAGAGTACAGAGTTATGAAATAATACATTAATATTTTTGATTTATATTTTTCCTTTATACATCTTTGTAAGTTACTACTTGTTACACCTTTGAATTTTTGTAATGTGAATCATTGCTGTTTAGCCTGATTATGTTAATTTGTATAAATGTTACTGACCCAAATAAAAATTTTAATTGTTTATGAAGAAATGATTGGATGAGCTTTTCAAATGAAAGTACTGTATAAATGTCACATAAAAAAAAAACCAATTATAGCCAATTCAAGTAGAAACTAGTTTTGTTACAATTCTTGTTTTTAGTAAGCAGTCTTCACTTTTGGATGGGTATTTTTTCTGTCAGATCCTGCAGTAGGCATTTGTCACTTGGTACAGTTCATGGTGAGACGTTAGCTTTTATTAGAAGCAACTTGATACCATTAAGGAAATGGCTTTTAGCAATATGTACGAACATTTCTCTTATTTTTTTGTTTTTTTTCAAACAGAATTTCATTATGCAGTTCAGGCTGGCCTCGAACTCACAGCAATCCTCTTGCCTCAGCCTCCTGAGTACTGGGATTGTAGGCATGTGCCACCACACCTGGTTCAAACATTTCTTTTTAGAAGGGGTTACTTCCATGACTATTTTGTTGATTTCATTATTTTTCTATTGGTTAATGAAAAAGAAGACAAATCTTATTGATTAAAATCTGTGTAGCCCTATTTTATAGAGGAGATAACTGAGGCATAGGAGGTCAATAATTGGCTTAAACTTATAAAGCTGGTATATAGAGAGGTGAATTTAATTCGAGACCTGGACTCGAGAGCATGCTCTTCTAATCAGTTTGTTGTGCTAAAAATAAGTTAGATATTCTTTGTGTATAGTTTAATATTCACACAAATGTGGTGGCTTAAGCAGTATGCATTTTTTTTTTATCTTACAGTTTTGTAGATCAGATATCAAAGAGAAGACTAACTAGTCAAAAATTAAAGTATTGGCAGGGCTGTCCTCCTTTCTGGTGGTCTTGAAGAGAGATCTATTTGTTTGCCCTTTTCAGCTCCTATAGGCTCCCACTTTGCTTGGCTCATGGTGTCCTTCATGCATGTTCAAAACCAGCAACCACAGGTGACGTTCTTCGTGAATTGCATCTCTTTGACCCCCTTTTTCTTTTTTAAGGATTCTTATGATTAATTTAAGTCCATCTAGATAACTCAAGATGATATATCCATCTCAAAGTTTTTAAACTTAATCACAGCTGCAAAGCCTTTAGGTATAAGGTAATCTATACATAGGCTCCGGGGGTTAGGACTTGATATCTTTGAAGAACTGTTACTCTACTTAACCACTGTACATTGCTGACTTTCTGACTTGTTATCTTTAGTACCCAATATGTGAAAAATTTGACTTGAAATTATGTAGTGACGTCTTTTTAAGTCATTTCTGTTCTGGTTTTTAGGACTTTAACAATCTGGATCACATTATTGAAGGAGATTGTATAAATGATGATGTAAATTATGTAGATACTGAATAAGATGCCACTAGGTACATGTAAAAGCATGGGGCTGATGAAATATACTATAAAAAAGGGCAGAAATTTAGTCTTATTCTTAATAAAGAACAGTAAGTCCTAAGAGTCTATTTGTGCAATGCTGTGCAAGTCAGTCTTGAAAGTAATAGCCATTTTCAGCAGGGAGCTCAACTTAGGCTCTTAAAGCTCCCCTCTCATCTTGTGAAACAGTGGAATTGAAGGTGTAATCCATTAAAATTGACACCTTCATAGTGGAAGTTCCAATAGGGAATCCCTGGGTAGAACAGATTTCACACTGGGGTGCTATAAATTAAGGTTGGAGGTGATTCCTGAGAACTTTTAGGTTATTATTTATTGAGAATTTTGATGGCATGTGAATGAGTCGTCTTTTAGATATCTTTTTTAGAGGTAGAATTGTGATTAACTTTTTTTTTCCTTGATTTTTTTTTAATTGGTACATTTTATATATACATAGTGATAGCATTTATCATAGGGGAATTGTACCTTGCTTCAAACAATAGTTTCAAGCATTTTTAAAAAAAGATTTAAAATTTCTGAATTTAGTTCAACTTATAATACCACATTTCCAAGAAAAATGAACCTTTTGCAAAGACATTTAAATAAAATCATACCAAGATGCACAAAAATGAAATGGTCCAAAACTTCTTGTAAAGAAAAAAA
>NW_004524591.1:23997774-24012146 GCF_000260255.1 Octodon degus | reverse complement strand
CCTTCCTTCTCATTGATGCCTATTAGTCTCACATTGTTCATCTTTGCATTGTCTTGCAGGTATTGAATTATTTTTTTCCTGCATTCTAGTTGTTTTAAAGAGATCTTTTCTTACTTTTTCACTAGCTGCAATGCTGTCTTTAAGGTCAGAAAGTCTGTTTTCACTTTCCCTCAAACGGTTTTGCCAGCTTGTGATTGAGGTTTTAATTTCCTGTGTATCACTTTGAACCTGTTTCATACATTCTATTTCCTTCCTAAATTGCTTATTCAGGGGTTCCATCATTTTTATATTCTGCTCTATTTTTTTTATCAGTGTATTCTTTAGAAGCTCTTAGTACTTCTTTGATTATAGTTATCACTAAATTTTTTAGTTCTGAAATTATTTCTGATCTGATTTCTTCTATACTTTTCTGCAGTTGTTTCTTTACTGCCAGCGCTATTATTTCAGAGATATCTGGTGTGTGATTTCCAGTATCCTCAGTGCTAGTGTCTTCTGCATTTGTACTGGGTGGACTCGGGGCCTGAGACTGCATTTTGTTCCTTTTCTTTGTTATTTTGTATACCACTGTCTTCTGACCTTTGGTGTAGAGCTTAGATAGAGTTATTCCCTTAGTACCAGGTCCGGATCTACGAAGTTCAGATTCCTCCAGGTGGGTGTTGTTTGGATCTTTTTGCTGTGCTCCACTTCTTTCTGCTGTAGGCGTTAGAGTTGAACCCTTTGTGTCTCTCTGGCAAGATGTTCTGCTCCTGAATCAGCTGTGTGGGTTTTGCCTCTAGCCTCTTTGCAGGGAGTTCTGCTGAAGGGTTCCGTGCTGGCCTGCACTCTGGGTCTAATGACGATCCGCGGGGCCTGGGTGGTCTCACTCACATGCCTGGCCTGCGCTCTGGGTCTATTCAGGATCCAGTGGGACCCAGGTTGTCTCACTCACTCACCGGGCCTGTGCTCTGTGTCTGTTCAGGATCCCACGGTCCTGGGCAGTCTCACTCACTTGCTGGGCCTGCGCTCTGGGTCTACTCAGGATCCAGAGGGCCCTGGTCGTTTCACTCACTCACTGGGCCTGCTCTCTGGGTCTGTGATTAACTTTTCTGTGAGAGATTTCTGTCATAGTTTATAAGTGATAGTTTGCTAACTTTATTTTATTTAACAGATGCAGCAATCCTATGAGGTAATTGAAGCTAGTGCTATTGTTATTACAATTATAATTATTGTATTTTACTCTTATATGTAAGTGTTTGGTCACTTTTAATGTATTATAAAAGTTGTATGGACTGATGTATATGTCTGCATCATTTAATTAGAAAATGAAATATTTACTTCAGAATATAAAGTTAAGTCACAGGTTGGCAGAAGCAAATAATAAGTTAACAAAAAAAGATTAACATCTGTTTAGCTTTCTTACTACATACTAATGAAGAAAAGAAATAACAATGAAAACTGGGTATGTACTAAACAACTGCCAGAAAGAAGAGTCTTTATGCATACCATTTGTCTGTAGAGGTTAGATATCTAGAATATACAAAGAGTCCATATAAATCAGTATAACAAACTCTTAGACTAATGGGCAGAAATAGAGTACAGTTTGCTTAAAGTGTTGACATATTTAGGAAAAACTGCTTATAGTCTACTTAATTAGTTATTGTTTTAAAAATCATTTTAAAGTCTGGAAACTGACTCTAGGCACTTTGAATAATTGATATACATTTGATCAAGGTGGTTGTCAGTGGAACCTGGCTTCATGCTGTTACTACTCTTAATTTGCAGGTAATGCATTTTGCAAGCTTTTCTCTTATTTTTCTCATCACTCATAGTATTTTGAAACATACATGGAAACTATTTCTTATTTGGATGTTGTAATTCAGCTATAAGTCAGGTAGATGGGAGAAGTATGGAAAAGCCAATTGTCTCAGTTACTTTTTTCTCATTGCTGAGACAAAATGTGCACACCCAAAATTAAGGAAGGAAAGGTTTTGTTTAGCTCACAGTTTGGTGGAAGTTTCAGTCCATAATCAGCTGATTACAGGGCAGAGCTGCAGCAGAGGGCAGCAGCTCATGGCAGTGGAAAACACTGAAACTGCAAGAGCAAAAAGGAAGGAGCAGTGGCTACAGAGAGCAAGCCTCTCTCCCTTCCTTATATTTCATTCAGGCTGTCAGCCCCAGGGTTGGTGCAGCACTCACATCCACAGTGCCAGCATTGGGTCATGAATTACTCACAAACTCTAGAAGCCTGTCCCATGGCTACATGAGGCTTTGGGGGGATAGCATAACACCAGTAGTTGTAATACAAATGTTGTTGTTCAAGATTTTGGACTGCCCATATGTCCTTTTGTTTGGCCAACTGCCTTTGGACCATTTTCACTGAGCAATTACTCCTTAAGTATGTAGACATTTGACCAGTGGATTTTAAAATTCATTCTATTCATGTTCTTGCAGGTATTGTGGTATAACCATAATGAAACTGGATTCCTTTCTTTCCTTTTTGGTACCAGCATAAGTTAAGGAATAAACTAAAAAAACCCCAAAAAACAAACAAATAAACAAAACACAAATTTAATGACTTTTTTTCTTTTGCTGGCATTTTCCTGGTATGTATTGCATTCCATAAAGTCTTATCTCAGGCTCAATATTTATTTTAAGATTCTCTACATAAAGTAGGTACTAAGTATGCTAACATAAGAGGAGGTGAAATTACTCCTCTTCAAACTCATGTATATAAGTATATATTCTGACTCTCCAAAATAATACATATGGGACTTTTTGAGTTACTTCTGTCTTTTTGTTAGGTCCTCCATTGGCATTTTAAATCAACTGTTTCGAAAATATCTTTCTATATGTTTTTATTAAATGCTGTTGTTGATTTCTGTTTGATCATTAATACAGTTGAGTATATATGTGGAAGACCAAAATTAATAATAATTAATAATTGTGTATTTCTAAATAAAAACAAAATAATTTTATTATTTATAATTATTAAAAATTTTAAAGTATTTAAAATTTATTGTAGATGTATTATAAAATAACACATTTTTCATATTTTAGAGATCTCTATTTCCATCACCTGATATATTTCTCACTAGATTAATAACATAATTTTTTTTCCTTGTTCACTTCAAAGTCTTCTTTTAAATTTTGTTTATTTTAGTTGGTTTGGTGCTAGGTGATGAACTCAGGGCTTTCACAAAGAGAAACAGCCCCCGCCCATTTTCGTTTTTTGAGATGGGGCTCTTTAAGTCACTAAGTTGTTGAGGCTGAGCTTGTATTTCTAATCTTCCTGCCTTTCCCTCTCAGAGAGCTGAAATTATCGTCCTGTCACACCAGGACTGGCTCAACTGAAGACATTTATAAGAGCATGAATCTTTCCCATATGTCTTCTGTCTTCTGTCTGGCTTTTATTTTGAAATCATTCTGTATATCTTTTCCCTACATGTTTTCATACTTCTATGTATATGTACATATATATATGTATGGGTTGTAGGTGTAAATATAGAAACTGATTTATATTACATATGTATATATAAATGTTACATGTTTTTATAGACATGTACAAACTAATATTTTGAATGTTTTCAGTCTTCAAGAAATTATGTTAATAGTCTACACTATTTTACTATATAGATTTTTTACTCAACATAACATGCAAAAATTTTTCTTGTGTGATACATAGTTTTCACTTATTTTAACTGGTATATATTATTTCACTATATAATAAAACACAATTTATACATTCCCTATAAATAGATAAGGTACACATTGTTTTTACTTTATTATTGTGAACCTTATAGTAATGGTATTCTTATATATATTCCAGCAAGATGGGGTTTCCCAACCATTGCTCTCTTGTGTTTGAGTTATAAATATATGTGAGGTACCAAACCCTTCATTCAGCCTTGGGAACAGTCAGAAGCCCTAGTCAAGTCATCTCTAGCCACATGCAGCCACTTCCATTTATCTGTTTGAGCTGCATTTGTGCTTTTATTTTTATTTTTCATGTGTGTTACACTGCCCGAAAGTTAGGGAAACCTTACTCCTACATTGTACATGTGTTTTGTACTTATAGGAATGTTGTGCATTTTAAACCTTATTTTTGTAATTTCTTTAAAAATTATTTTTTACAAAAAAAGTAAGTTGTTTTACCTAATGCATTGAAAACAAAAATGTACATAATAAGGTGCTGTGTGATACTTAGATAATGTATACATTTTCAGTGTTTAATTCATGTTAAACATATGTGTAACCTCAAACATTTATTACATTCCAGATACTTTCTTCTAATTAAATTTTTTAAGAGCATATAAAATAGTATTAAAACAAAAATTACAAGTGATACAGAATTTCACTTAACAAAATAATATAAATTTCACAGTATTGTGATGTAATGCATAGTGTTGTCTTCCAACTAGTTGTTCATATTACCAGATACATGAATGTAAAATTGGAAGAAGAAAAGAAATATATAAGAAATTAAGAAGAGAAAACCCCCCGAGAATTGAAAAAAAGAGTCAGATTGTGTTTTGAAATGATTATGAATGTAGATTTTTTCTGAGCAGTTGTATGAGATTTTGTTTTTCACCTTGCCCTTTCTGTTGCTTATGTTACATTTTAATTTTTGCACGTGTTTTTCCATGTCTGACAAACTTGATATTTTTTATTTTATTTTTGCTTATTTTAATTTGTATTTTCTGGTTTCTAGTGGGTTATGCATCTTTCGATATATATAGACCATGTTGTTGTGTTTTGTCTGGTTGTTTTTGTTTCTTTGTTTTTGTAACCCAGTCTCCCTATGCAGTTCAGGTTGGCCTTGAACTCCCCTTAGGTATTTCAGGCTGGTCTTAAACTCTTGGTGGGCTTCCTGTCTCAGCATCCCAGTGCTGGGTTTTCACGTGTGAACCACTATGTCTGGCTGTGGTTGGTTTGTTAACTCAGTTTATTAGTCTATTTCTTTTGTCCATTAAGATGTAAGGAAACTAAGTAAATACGAGTAATTTTCTGTAAATGAATTGCTTGCATATATCTTCTAGTTATAGCTTCTCTTTGTTTATATTTTTATTGTTATGCAGGTTTTTTTTTTTTTCCTAGTGTATTTGGTTGTTGCAGGGTCTCACTATGTAGTTTGGATTAGTGGTGATCCTCCTGCATTCATCCTCCCCAGCGCTGGGATTATAGGTCTGCGTACACCATTATACCCAGACTCAAAGGCAGGCTTAGTGCCCCTGCTCTTGCCTAAGCTTGCCTAAGAAGGCGTATTAGTCTGCTGAGCTAGCGCACTAGCTTGTTATACAGCTTTTTACAGTTTTACTTTGATGTAGCTAAATTTGTCATGCTTTGGTATATAAGTCTCATTTCTTGTCTCATGAAATCTGTTTCTACTATAATTTCATAAAAGATGTTTCTTGTGTTTTTTTTTGCATAAAGTTAAAGGTGCCTTTTTTGCATGAGTTTTTTTACAGACTTTTTAAACTTCTCTTAAGCTAGTTAGAATTCGTTTTTATCAATAATTGAATTTTGTTTTCCTATAAAAATAGTTATTCCAGTGATTGATTCTGGTGATTCTTCTGCTGTTGATTTTTTTTTTTTTTTTTTTTTGGTGGTACTAGGGTTTGGGACTTTGTACCTGCCAGGCAGGTGCTTATGCTGCTGAGCTATCTCCTTGGCACCATTGACTAAACGTTTTTTAAAAATGCTTTTATTTTACAATAGTTTTTAAATTGACAGGAAAATGATAGAGACAATACAAAAATTCCTCACAGGTTTTTAAAGTTTTCATTTTCATATTATGTGGGGTTTCAGTCTTTTGTTCCACTAGACTTTTATCAATCTCTGTGGTAATACCATACTGCTTTAGTGTCTATGGCTTTGTATTTTGATACCTGGCAAGGGAAGTAGTCCCATATCACTCATTTTTGTAAACTGTTATTGGGCTTTTTCTTGCATTAAGAGTCTCTTTAGGATGTTTTTGTTTTCTATCACAGGGTATTCCTTGCTAGTTCATACTGGACTGTTAACTGTTATGTAGACCAGGCTGGCCTATTTGTGGCAGCCTTCCTGATTCAGTCTCTTGACTGCTGGGATTATGGGTGTGTACCTCCACACTTGGCTCCTGTTGATATTTTGCTTAGTACTCTATTTAATTCATAGAATTAGGGAGAATTTGCATCTTTTGTGGAATCTTTCCATCTGTGAAGTTGAGATAGCCTTTTCATTTAACACTTTGGATCCCTAGGGCCAAGGGCCAGGAGATAGTTCAGTGCTGTAAGTGCCTGCCCAGCAAGAGGAAGGTCTTGAGTTTGATCTCTGGTACCAAAAATAAAAAAAAAAAAAAAGTGCATCTTTGGATCCCTGTATATTTTGCTTATTTTTCATTAGATGCAGTACTGAGTTCTTTACTTTTTTTGTGGTTATATGAATGATTTTTCTGTTTGTTATACATTTTCTATTTTGTTATACAGTTTTTCATGTTGATTTTTGTACCTACTAGTTTAGCGGAATTGTTTAAAAAATTCTAGTGCTTTGTTTGTAAAAGAAATTTGAATGGTTTCCTGGATTTTATATGTAAATGATCAAAATGCATAGTTAAGATCAATTTTGTCTGTTTCTTAAACATTAAACATTTCACCTTTTCCTTTGTGTTTATTAATTTTTCCATAGTTGAGAATGTACAGTACAGCAGAATGTAGAGGCAGTAATGAGTTACAGGGGAAATACTTCAGAAATATCACAACTGAATATAATACTTGCTCTTAGCTTTTGACTGATTACCCTGGTACTGGGTGAAAAACTAGACTGGATTATTTTTATTTTTATTTATTTTTTTGTACTGGGAATTGAACTGAGGACATTGTGCTTTCCCGGCAGTCATTGTGTTGCTGAGCTATATCCCTTGCCCAAAAGCAAACCTTTATTTTTGGTGGTGCTGGGGATTGAACTGAGGGCCTTGTGCAAGTACTGTACCATTGAGCTATCTTCCCTGGCTTTTGGCAGAACCCGGGATTGAAATCAGACCCTTGTACTTGACAGTGAAGCTCTTATTCTACTGAGCCATTTCCCCGGCTACAAGAATATTTTGAAACCAAAATGTGTGTTCTATTTATATATCATATATATTTGTATACCACAAACACACAGAAACATAGACACAGATCAATATCTATTTCTACCTGCATATATATAAAACATAAGTTCAGTTCCGAATCAACCTACTTCACTTCTAACCTTTTACGTGTGCTTATTTCTAGCTCTTTTTTTAAATGAGAAACTTGGTTCTGATTTTAAAAATTTTCAAAATAGTTGCTTGTATTATAAGATATAGGCATACAAAACTGATTAAACAATATAAACACTATTCCTTTCCATGAACTAACAGATTAGTAGTACAGTTAACTTACCTAGCTCGTGTGTTAATGTGTGTATGTATATAAGAACTTAATTTTCCCATCTTTTCTCCTTTTTTATACTTTGCTGTTTTCACTGAAACAGAAAAAAAAAAAAACAAAAAAAACCCAAAAAAAACAGCACTTGGAAAGCCCTCTATATTATTTCATAGAAATTTGGATCTTTTTTCTTAAATGTCAGCATAGTATTCCATTATATTGATGTACCATAATTTTAGCCACTCTGTTATATATGGCTATTTAGATTGTTGTCAGTATTTTGCCACTATAATCAGTGATGCAAAGAAAATATGTGTTTATTTTCATATTGATTGAAATGTATTATGAGAGCGAAATGATAGAATGGAGATAGCTGAACCACTAGGTAAATCCATATATAAGATTTTCCAAACTTTTTATTGTTAAAAACGTACAGCATAACATTTACCATAACCATTTATAACTGCAGTTCAATCTTATTACATTGGTTGTGCAGTCCATCTTTAGAGGTTCCTAATTGTAAAACTGAATTTTATATCCATTGAACAGTTCTTCCTTTTCTTGTTCCCCAAACTTGGCAGCTAACTTTATACTTTCTGTTCTTGTGAATTTGGCTACTGGAGATAGCTCAGAAGTGTAATCACATAGTATTTTGTTCTTTGTTACAAGCTAATTTCACTTGGTTTAATATTATCAAGGTTTATCCATCTTGTAGCATATGTTGCAATGTTCCTTCCTCTCATTCAATTTTAAGCATGCCACTTTTTGTGTATTTGATGGACACTTTCATTGTTTATGCTCTTATATAGTAGTGCTGTTATGACTGTACAGATATTTTTCTTGATAACTTACTTTTTATTCTTTTGAATGTACTGTACAACTAGAAGTGTAATTGCTGGTTCATCTGTAGTTTTACTTTTTAAATTTTTTGGTGAACTGCTATAACTTTTTTCAGCAGCTGTACAATTCTACATTCTTACAGTACACAAAAGTTCCAATTTCTTTTTTTAAACAGTAAGCACCCTAATGAGTATGATATTACATCTGATTGTGATTCTCACTTGGTTTTCACTAATGATAAGTGATGTTGAACATTTGTTCATGTTGTTACTGGTTATTTGTGTATTGTCTTTGGAGAAATGTTCACTCATGTCCTTTGTTTATTTTTTCCTCTGAGTTATTTATTTCTCATTATTGAGTTGTAGACATTTTTATTCTAAATTAACTTATTTTCAGTTATATGCTTTTAAAATCTTGTCTCTAATTTGATAAGTTGCCCTTTCATTATGTTGTATTCACTGAATCACAGCAAGTTTTAAATTGTGATGTAGTCCTTTTGTCTGTTTTCTCTTATTTTTGTTGGTGCTTTTTGTGTCATATCCAGTAATTCCTTGTCAAATTAAAATTTTGAGGCTTTCTTCCTTTGAGTTTTATAGTCATAGATCTTATTTAGGTCTTTGACCCTTTTTTGTGTTAGTTTTTTATATCTGTTATAAGTTAAGGGTCTGTACTATTTTATTAGATATTAAGTTCCCTGAAAGAATAGTGCTGGTCTGCATTCCATTAGTATCAATGTATAGTAGTAGTTTTCCTGTAACCTTGTCAACAACATATGCTGTCATGTTTTTACTTTTTTGTTTTCTAAACTGATAGGTGAAAAATGCTATCACATTATTGTGTGCTTTGCATTTCTAAATTCTGAATGGGCTTGAACAGTTTCTCATGTGTTAGGATAATTTTGTTTTGTCAATTAGCATGTCCCCTTTCATTTATGTTGTATTGTAGATTTCCTCATCTTGAACCAGTTTGCATTCTTCACACAAACCCCTTTTGATCATGGTGTGCTCTTTATGTGGCATTGAATTGTTTGGTGATTTTAAGTTTGATTTTATTGTCCTTTGAGCAGTTACCCATGTGTTACTTGCCCTGCCAAAAGGCAATCAGTGGATATAGTTTCCATTGCAAACCTTGTTGGGTAGAAGATCTGATTAACAATGAAGAGTTGCTTTTGTCTTTTTTTTTGTTGGAGTGTGACCCAAATAAATGAGGCAAGCAAGCTCTGTTTTACTTCTTCAAACTGGCCCTGTATTTTCTGATCTGTTCCTTGTTATCTGTCCCCAGACTAAGATGGCAACTTTGGTGGTCCTCTTCTGT
Organism: Octodon degus; assembly: GCF_000260255.1. Lineage (NCBI taxonomy): Eukaryota > Metazoa > Chordata > Mammalia > Rodentia > Octodontidae > Octodon > Octodon degus. The sequence goes on along the minus strand of NW_004524591.1, from coordinate 24,002,628 downwards.
TTAGCACATATGGGTAGAATTTTGGCAGTATTTTTTATCTGTGATGAAGTCTCTTGAATCAGTAACTTTCAAAAATAAGTGTCTGCAAATGTTGATTTAAAATTTTTGCATTGATGTTCCCTAGTGCTTATTGTATAGTCTAAATCTAAGCAGATAGGGTCATGTAAATAATACTATATTATCTAAATTTTAGATTTTAAACCATAGCAAGTTTTGATTTCAGTGAACTAATTTGATTCATAAAAGAAATTTGGAAGTTTAATATCAGTGTTTTGGAACAGTTTATGGAGCATTAGGACTATCTGATGTTTGATGGTTTGAGAATTTCTCTTGAACTATTTGGACCTGGCAGTGTTTTATGTTTATTATTATTATTATTATTATTATTATTTCCTTTAAAGGTTTTTTCTATAAAATGGGGCTATATTTTAAGATCTGTATTTTCCTATGAAATCTGTTACATGTAGTTTTTCAATTTTCTTCACATATTTTTCTACAAATTATTTAATTTTTGTTTAAATGTTTTTCTTTTATTTCCTATTTGTCTCTTTTTATGTTTGTTTTATTTCCCTATTTTCCCTTATTAAAGTACACAGCAGTTGTCTGTTACTTTTTTAAAGAAATAAATCAGGATTTGATTTATTTTATTCTATTTTTTTCTGTTTTCTGCTTCTTTAATTTCTGCTTGAGCCTTTATTATTTCTTACTTTGTACTTTCTTTTGGCTTGTTTTGTTACTTTAGAAAAATGAGCTCGAAATTTAATACATATTTAATGCTTTCATTTTTATTTCTACCTTAAATATAGTCCATAGATACTAATATGTGTTATTTCCACTTAAAAATTCTGTTCAATTTCAGTTTGTATTTCCCCAAATATTTATGATAAAAATTTAAATTTAGAGATAAATGTCATTTATATTTTTGTTTCTCAATACATTCTAGCTTTACTTCAGAGAATAGTTTGTAATACTCTTTTTTTAAAAAAATGTATTTGGTACAGGGTCTCACTACACAGCTTAAACTTGTGGTAATCCTCCTGTTTTCAGCCTCCCCATCGCTGGGATTACAGGCATGCACCACCATGCCCTGTCTTGGTAGCCAGTTCAGGGTGGGGGAGAGTGGACCAGCCCAGTAATATTCTTACTTTATAAATTCATGTTTTATGGCTTTATGTAGAATGAGTTGTTGGTGAATGTTCCGTTGATACTTGAAGTGAAAGTGGTTCTGTTTTACTGGTTAGAGAGTTTGATATTTATTCACATGAGGTCCCTTTTTCAATTGCTCCTTGGGTCTTCTCTCTCCTTCCTTATTTTTTGATGGTCAAACATTTTTTATTAATGATGCATTTTTCATTATACTTATTTATATCTCTTACAGTTTTTGCCTACAAAGAGTGATTTGGTATCTAAATAGTCAGAAATGTGATAGTGTCATTGTGATTTTGGATTTATAGAAGTCCTCCTTTTTCTTGATTAATGCTTTTAACTGGCATACCTTTGTTTACTTCATAGTCTTTGATAATTACTTTATTTTAGATGTGTGTATAGTATGTAATTGGGCCTTGCTTTGTATGCTAAATTCAGAATCCTTTTTTTCAGTTGTGAGTTGAATCCGCTGATATGATTAATATGCCTGGCCTTACTCTGTCCTAATTTATCAAGATGTATATTATATTTGTTATGTTCTTTTTCTCTGAGACTGTATTTTCTACTCCTTAATCTTATAAATTTTTGATATCATAGGATAGAAAAAATAGAACCTTTTCCTGTTATTTAAGGTTCATGGCTGAAGCTTGTATAATGAAAGATAGATTAAAAAATGAGCAGATTTATTTAACCTGAATTTTATATGACACATGTGCTTTCAAATGTGAAGACCCAAAGAAGTAGGGAAGTCTGTGTGTTTTAATGGAGAGTTGTGTGAAACTAAGATGGAGGACAAAAGCTGTGATCTGATGATGATAATCTAGAGGCAATTTAGCAAAGTTTTTTTGTTCATATTCTTCTTAGCGTCCCTGTGTAACATTCCTTTTCTCCAGGTATGGGACAGATTGTCAGATTTTCCAAGGGAGAACTGAGGGAGATCACAGAATGACCTTCCTGGATCTTATGGTTGCTTCAGGGATGAAGGGCCATGGGGAAGGTGAGAGTGACCTTCCGGCATCTTCTGTTTCTCAAATGTCTATGTGCCACATTTTGGAGTACCACATCCTGATACATAGCAGTTTTTAGAGTACTGTTTTTGTAGTGATTTTCTTTAAATTATATTTAAAAAATATTCTTAGTCTTTTGCTTTCCTATTTGACTTTTACTCTCAAACTTATCCATTCTTATTTGTGTCCTGTACTTCCCATCTGTTTGCCTATGTAACAAACCTATTCTGTTTTCCTCATTCTTCTCTATGCCTTTCACTTGTATAACTTTTAACTTCTCAAAACATTATTCTTATGCAGTTATGTTTTATCCTCAACCTCACCTTTGTTTTTATATTTAAATATTGAAAATGCTTAGCATGATCTCTTTTGTTGAATTTTTTTGAGTCATCTCCTGTGAAATTCACCATGTAATATGTTCCTGGAGGACTCCTGGGTACAACTGAATACTTAATTTCTATAATCTTAATATTAAACCTCAGTGGATATAAATTTCTTAGTTTACTCATTAAGTTTTTAAAAACCCTTCCGTTGATTGTCATATTCCTTTGTATGTTTTATAGAAATTTCAATACTTTTCCTCCTTATTGTTATCTTTTTGCCTACAGGCCTGAAATATTTTTTTAAAAATTAAATTACTACTATTATTATTATGATTGCTGCTGCTGTTATTATTAAACCCCAACAATGTTTTTGCATGTTGGCCCAGGCTGACCTCAAAACACCTAACATCAAGTAATCTTCCTTGCTATCTAGGACTACTGATGTATACCACTATGCTTGACTAAAGACATTTTTTTAACCTTCAGAATTTAAGGTTTTAATTTTACCTAGAATACATTTTGGAGTTGATTATTTTGGATTAATTTTCCCAGATACACAAGGAGTTGTTTCATTTTTTAGATTCAAAAAGTTTTTATTTTCTAGAAATTTTTCTTGCCTTTTAAATATTACATACTAGTTCTTTTTTAATAGCAGTTTTTTTTTAAATTTTATTTATTTATGTGTGTGTGTGTGTGTGTGTGTGTGTGGCCAGCTCAGCCAGGGGGCGGGGCTGGCTGGCATGTGGTGCTGGGGGATTGAACCGCTGTCCCTGTGCTTTGCTAAGCTTGTTCTAAGTAGGTGCTTTAGACCACTGAGCCATCTCACCAGCCCTACATACTAGTTCTATTCCATTGTTTTTCTTGTTTCTCTGCTGATGTGCTATTTTTCTCTTTGCTTTGCTTTCTATTTCTGACACTTGACCATTTAAAATATATTTCATGATTCCACATTATTTCCTGTTTTTATTCCTTTCTGTCCCTCAATATTTCTTATGAAATATTCTTTGGGTTCGTTCTGTCTTGAGCATTTAGTAACTTTTTCTTCATGATGTACAGTGGGTTTGTCTTCGGCTTTCACTTTCCTGAGTTCAGTTACTTTTCATCTTTCTACTTTTTTGTTCATGTCTGTTCTTAGTTTTTGGATTTCTGAGTCAAGATACTTTTTCCTATCAACAAACTCTTCTTTGAAGAATCAAGAAAAAAAATGTCATAGGACTGTCGTGCTACAACGCTGTACATGGTTAGATTTCTAAATTTTTATGTAAAAATATGTAATTGTTTACTTCTGTTTTTTAAAATAGTTTTTAAGTTCGTTCCTTCACATTCTGCAGAGACTTAAAGTTTAACAAATCAATGCTTGATGGAAAATACCTGTTCCATGTTATGTCTAACAGGTTTGATATTCAGATAGATAGTGGGTTAAGCTCAACTGCCTACATTCTAGGGTAATAATATTATTAAGCTTCTCTTCTGGAGGGTTAACAACCCAAATTTATAGACCAAAAATTAGAGAAAAAGAAGGGCTACAAGGAATAGCCAACATTGGGGCCCTCGCCATTCAAGGTCAGTGAGGACTCAAGACATGAAAACCTGTACTGTAACATTCTGCAACTCAGTGGTGTCCCAAATTTTCTGATCAAGGAGATTATGGGGCCACAGATGAAGGTGATCGACAATGTATAATGCGCCTAAGGTAAATCACCTAGAGAGAAAATATTCTCTCAGACTTTCACGGACAACAAATGGGTCAAGCGATGACCGTGACTCATCCACATGGCTGACACTGACAAAGGATCTACAAACTGCAGTACAGGGTTTCAGGGTAAATACTGAGGGGATTTGACTGACCTTGTCGGTTACAGAAGTTACATTTCTTGTTATATAGGTCTTGCTTTATCTTGGTCTTAACCATCTAGCAGAAAAGTATAGAAACAAAGTATAAAAAGTAAAGCCATATTAATATGCTGAGCTGTAAAAAGCTCAATTCAACAACTTCTGATATTGCCAGTCCTATGGATAACCCACTACTATTATGGACTACTGGACTATATTGGATTATTTTTGCTGAATTCATGCACCTATAATATTTAAATGGCAATGGAATACACATCTCTGACAAAACTAAACAAAAAAAGGCATACAAATGAAGGACCATTTTGTATCTGTGTGTACAAAATAGTTAGAATAGATATATAGCTACTTTCTCTTAATTCAATGAGAAGAAAGATTTGTATGTTATCTGTAGGACTGGCAGTGTCAGAAGTTGACTTGAACCTTTTATAGCTCAGTATAATATGGCTTTACTTTTCTTTTTTCATTTGTCCAGCAACAATTTATTAGTCATTTATTAGGCTATAGAGTAAATTAATGCAGTACAT
>NW_004524591.1:23976946-23996930 GCF_000260255.1 Octodon degus | reverse complement strand
ATCCCTGTGCTTTGCTAGGCTTGTTCTAAGTAGGTGCTTGAGACCACTGAGCCATCTCACCAGCCCTCCTAATGATTTTAGAGTGCTCTTACTTTCACTAATTCTTTTCATCGGAGGTTTCCATATTCCACCTTTGCTGGCTACAAAGACTTGTGGCAGAGTAGAGATATAGCCAATGTGTTGATAAAGGGCAGAGAAACTCCCATCCTGAAAGATATCTGTGATGAACTTGTGTTTTTTAAAATTGAAGAATGAATTTTAGGAACAATGGAGGTTAGGAGCAGAATATATTTGTTGAGGGAAAGAAAGCTTCTGTCTGAGAGAGGGATAGAAGGGGATCTGGGTGTGTTGGTAAGGAATCTGCCTTTTCTAAGGATTTTACAGAGCAGATCTGTGAGGTGAGATAGGTCCAAGGTGAGAAACATGGGCACTTTCTAAGTGGGCATGAGGCGAGACAAAGTATGTTCAACCAATAAAATTATAAGTATGACTGCTCAGGTAAAATGGATTAAATTGGAATCAAATGGGAAAGGAAATCATACAGTAAGTGGGCAGGAATTCCAAACAATGTTAGACCAGCCAAAGAGCTCAGTGGGTTAAAGTGCCTGCAAAGAGACACAGGGGCCAGGGGTTCAATCCCTGGGCCTGCCATGCTGGTCCCCACCCCTGGGGCATGCTGAGATGGCAGTTGAGATTGGGCGTGGTGGTGCATGCCTGTAATCCCAGCTCTTGAGATCCTGTATACGGGTGGATCAGTGTGAGTCGGATCTAGTAGTGAGCCCTGAACACCCTGTAGACCTTTCCCTAAAAGAATACCAAAAAACCCAAAACAAAACAAAACAAAGCAAAGCAAAACAAAACAAACTCAAAAAAAAAAAAAAAAAAAAAAAAAAAAAAAAAAAAGAAAACAAACCAAAACAAAACAGTGGCTTTTCCTGTAGGGGGTTGAGTTGATGATTTTTCTTGGATTTTTCAAGGTGTTAGAGACCTATTTAGACGATCAGCTTCTGTTGTCCATCTCTAGGAAGGTATGTGTGTATATTTGCTTACTTTTTTGTCATGAGTTGTGGCTCAGAGCAGAGGTGCCTGCTCTACATTTGCAAGGCATCCCGTCTTCTGCTCTGGCTCCTTCGAGAGTCCTGTCCTGTCTGGCTGCTTATAATATTTTTATCTAACTCAGCTGCCTACAACAATGCAAGAAATCAGTTGCTGGACTTAGGTATTCTTTTAATTTACAGTTGTTTTGAATTTTAGGCAATTTCTGTTTTCAAGTTATCTTGATATCATTTTATGTAGTTTTATTTTCATTACTGTCATGTACAGTATTGCTTTTGGAGAACATATTGAGAGGCAGGGATCTAAGCAGCCACCTTTGTGAATCCAAGAATTCCCACAGTTTGTCATTTTAAGATTTTGTTATTTTTAATATTTTTGTTTGCAGTTTTGATGCCATATAATCTCATTTAATGTGCATGACTCTGAAATAATATTATCTGCATTTAACTGAGGTAGAAAGAAAGGTCCAAGGAGATAAATGACCTGAGGGAGATACAGTTGCACATTTGGTATACATAAAATCATAAAATCATATGACACCAAACTCTTGTTCTTTTCACATCATGTCATTTTCCTGCGTAATTAAGCTTAAAAAAAGTTAACAGCCTAATATATTTTAGTGATTTACCCATATAAACTATCAGTTTATCATCTATTTTTGTCCCTCCTGTTATCCTTTACCCTGTTCTAGTCTACTAACCTTTTGTCCACCCAGTGCTATTCCTTGACCTTCTGAAATACCTATTCTGTGCTCTAAATGAAAAAAATTAATATACCATAAGTTTTAGTTTTTCCCAAAAGGAACTCTCTATTCTGCATTTTTGGAAAGCTAATTTACTATCATTTTTCTCTTAGCTTACTTTTACTTATGAAAGACCAGTGTATACTTGTAGTGCTTTCAAGACTCATTGCACTGTGGGGTTCTCTCCATGCCTGAATTAAACTATGTCTTTTATGTATACCATTGCATTGTATTGTTCTGAAGTCATGTAAACTTCTCTACTCATGGGAAATTATAATCCAAAATCGCAGTTGGCAACTTTTGGCAGCCTTTTTTCTGGAGAGGGGTATTATATTGTCTGTGGTTTTCTTTAAAGTAATTTAATCTGTACTTTAGGGGTACTTAGTTAACATTTTAAATATACCTTAATCAGGAATCTACACTCCAGGGGTAGTTAGTTAACATTTGAAAGAACACAATCAAGATTCTATACTCCTGAGGCAACCAGTGCATCAGATGTTGCTCTGTTTGTGTCAGTGGGTACACTAATTAGAATAAAAGATGTAAGAAATACTTTTCACTGGTGAAGGGATGGTATTGTACTTGACTAACCATTTGCACAGAGGCCGAAATAGAGGATAAAGATTGGGTGAGGTCTGTAGCCTTCCAGCCCAGTAAGAGCTTGATTTGGTCTTGGTCTTGAAGCCCTTCAAGGTTGATTTGGGGATCGATCTCAGAGCCTTGTGCTTGCCAGGGAAGCGTTTATTCTACAGAGCCACCTCCCCAGCCCCCTCAAGGTTGATTTGGGCCAGTGGGTCTCACTAACTGTTACTGAGCCAAGTCCAGCTTTGGTTGGCCCATTTTTTCACTCAAAACTAATTTACTTATATTCTGGCTTCATTCATTTGTTGTCCACATGAGTGTAGCTGTCCAATTTTGAGCTACACTATTTCTTTTTAGTTTCCTAAATTCTATTTTGTGTGTAATTGTGTTTAAAGCAGATTTTGTATCTCAGTAGTTTGAATTTATAGTGTCGTTCTGATCAGAAGCACCCAAGTTATTTTTAAGTGGTAACTGTTCTATTATTTTCTACTTATATTGTCTGAAGCCAGAGTCCATCTATAGGGGTAGCATTGTAGATAAGTAATTTGTTTGATGCTGTACTAGTAATTAAGTGTTTTTGAAGGCTTTTTATATTTAATTTTGTTAAATACTGGTAGACAGTTCTCTAACAGATACTATTTCTTAATATGTAATTTAAATTATGTATATTGAAATATTATGTCATACAAGAACTTTGCATGACTTGTAAGCATGAATAACAAAAGGAATGACATCTTTCAAGAGTGTTTATAGTAAATACTACTACTGATATAGGGAAAAGAAACTCCCACCCTGTTAGATGTCTGGTACTGATATAGGGGAAATAAAACTCCAGAGCTGAAAGGACCAGTTCATGTTCTCTAAAATCGAAAAATGCATTTTAGGAACAAATGGAGGTTAAGAGCAGAATATTTATTGGGGGAAAAGAAAGCTTCTGTCCAAGCAAGAGACAGAAGTCACGCACCCTGTAGGGTAAAACCCTGTGGTGAGGTGGGACTAAGGTGGAAACAATGGGAGCTCCCTTAGGTGAGCTTAAGGTGAGACAATACTATGGTCAACCAATGAAATTACAGGCACTTTTGCTTAAGTAAAATTGATTAAATCAGAATCAAACGGGGAAGTAAGTCTGGAAGCAAGCAGCCTGAATATAGAACAAGGTCTCTTCCTGTTTGGGATTGTGTTAGTGACTCTTTAGGGCTCTTTCAAGGTGATTGATATCTATTTAGAATGTCATTCCCTGATGTCCACCCCTAGGGAAGTATGTGGCTGCATTTGCTTACTCTTTTGGCTTGACGTCTGGCCCATAATAGGAGTGTCTGTCTCTTTCAAAGTTGCAAAGTCACCTTGTCTTTCATATTGTCTTGTTGAAGGCCTGGTCCTGTCTGACTGCCTATAATGTTTCTGTCTAATTTAGCTGACTAGAACAGTGTGAGTTTGTGTTCTCTAAAACTGAAGAATGAATTTTAGGAGTAATGGAGGTTAAGAGCAGAATGTGTTTATGAAAGAAAAAAAAGCTTCTGTCTGAGAGACAGAAGGGGTCCCCAATGGATTGCCAAGGACAATTTCTAGGAATTTTTATAAAGAAAAATTCATTAGGTAAGGTGGCCCATGTTAGGAAACAGGGAACTTGCTAGGTGGGGCATGAGGTGAGACAAAACTGTAGTCAACCAATAAGATTACAAGGATCAATTGCTTAGGTAAAATTGATTAAATTGGGATCAAATGGAGAAGCAAGTCACAGTGCAAGTTGATAGTAATTTGGAACAGGGGCATTTCCTGTAGGGCGGTTGGGTTACTGACTCTTTCTGGCTTTCTCAAGGTGATGGATACTCATTTAGAATATCCTAGTGTTTATCCTTAGAGAAATATGTGGGTGCATTTGTTTTATTTTTAGACTTGAGGTCTAGCTCTCAGCTGGACGTCCCTGTCTCTCCCGTAGTTGCAAGGCATCTCTTGTGAACTGGCTCCTTCCAGGGCCTAGCTCTATCTGATTGCCTATATTTTATCAATGTCAGTTGCCTATAATATTACTGTCCTGTATCATAATTAACATATATAAATATATGATGCATATAATAGTATAGAGTATTCAATAAAAACAAAGTCCATTACCAGAGATCTTTTCTTCTGCCATTTTGTGATACAGGTGTATAAGCTTCAGCACAAGTAGTTGTCCTGTCTGGCTCTGGCTCTGGCTCTGGCTCTGGCTCTGGCTCTGGCTCTGGCTAGCAGGACTTGAACTCAGGACCCTTTACTTGCCAGACAGATACTGAGCTATATTCCTGGCCCTACTTATTTTCTTCTACCAAAAAGATTGAAGAAAGAAAGCAGCCAGGGTGTGGTGGTCTAGATTGTTTTCTGTATTCACTGGCAAAGTAGTTTTAAAAAGAAAATACTTAGATTCATGAATGTATTCTTCATTTTATGTATTATTTTTAAAATATGCTGTCTGGCTAGCTATACGCCACACTATCAGAGATGTATAGATTTAAAATTTAGTTAGTGGGATCATGGAATCCTGGAGCTTGAAAGACCATAGATGTCATTTAGTTAATCCTTACATGATTTCTAGAAAGTCTTAGTTAAACCATTCTTATATAATTCATACTTAGCCCCAACTACAGACACTATATATCTACTCCTAAATATAGGCACCTATATACATAAGAGAATGTGTATTGTGAGCAACACTTGGAGCCAATAAGATTTTAGTAAAAAAATAAAATTTACACATTGAGTACATAATACAGTTTGGGAGAATGATCTGAGTTTTAGTAGTTTAGAAATATGTAATTATGTTCTAATTATTGTGTGAGACCTTACTGAATTTCATTTAAATTATTTTTGAACAAAGCTTTTCCCATGATGCTCCAGTAATTTTATCTTACCTCATAGAGTTTTTTGGTGGCTATTAGACTAGTCATGGCTGATTATAGTATCCTTTTAAATTGTCACTTAATTTTCAGCTGATACAAGTGAAATAGATAATATAAATTAATTAATATTGGATATGTTCACTGTTTATGCTCTAGGAGATTTCGGGAGAGAAACAGATAAAATTGTAAACAAATGTGCCATTTGGAGCTGTGGCACTTTATTATTCATACCTTGCTTATTTGTTGCTTTTTAACGGGGCTATTTGTCATATTACTGTGCCTATAAGTAGCTATATACCATGTAATCTCAGGCCCTATTGATTTAAACTACAATTATCACCAGTCACCCTTGTGGCAGTAGCTCTGATGTTTAAGTGGTTGGCTGTATGTAGCCTCTCTGTGACTCAATATGTGCTCTTTTTTGAAGCACATTTTGTGTCAGCTAAGCTTTTCTTACAGTTAGTTTCATTTTCCCTTGTAACTTGCTGAATTTGGATGGCTCCTTTGCTGCTAGATGCTTTTCCCCACCATGCTGTGGGGTTGATTTTACTGGATGGAGTGCCTCTGTGCCTTGAGGTGTCTGGCTTCTTCATATATAAAATAAAACCCGTAACTGAAATATCTATTCTTGGAATGTCACATTTGGGAATATTGATGATTTTCTTTCAGAATTATCTTTAGAGGCTTAAGGCTTCTGTTTCACTGCTATTAAAAAGATAAACTTGTTAAGTACTTCATAATCTATAATGCAATGAAAATTATATGAATCTGGTCATTTTTTATATCCTTTGTCAGTTTTGGGAGGGGCATCTTGTGAGTCTAAGATGCTCTAATAAGTGTATAGAGAATTTATTAACATAAGAATAAACTTGTGTAACTATCTTATAATAAAATGCCTTTGGTTTATAGTTTAAATGAATATATTTTAGAGTAAATTACACATTATATAAAAATAACCATTTAAAAGTATACAATCAAGTGATATTAAGTAGATTCACAATATATACAACCATCAATACCAGTCATCTGCATAGCTCTTCATCTTGAAAAACTGAAATTCTATACCCGTTAAACAATTAATTTGCATATTTCCTTTCTCTACATACCCTGACAGCATTCTACCTTTTGTTTCTACAAATTTGACTTTTCTAAATACCTCCTTGTAAGTAGAATCATATGCTATTTTTCTTTTTGGCTAATTTTACTTAGCATAGTGTTTTTAGTATTCATTGATTTTTAGTATATATCAGAGTTTCCTCCCTTTTTAAAGTCAAATGATTGATGCCATTGTCTGTATGTATCACATTTTGCTTATCCATTCATGTGCCGAATGGCATTTGGCTTGCTTCTACATTTTGGCGATTATCAATAATCCTGCTCTGAGGTGTACATGTGTCTATTTGAGAATGAAATTGGTTTGTAGTGTATTTGACTTTATAGATTTATTATTTTAAATAATCATTTGTTTATTTACTTGGTACAGGGTCTCGCTATGCATGTTGGACTCCTAATGATACTCCTGTCTCAGCCTCCCCAGCACTGGCATTAAGGCATGTGCCACCATGCCAGGTTTTGATTTTAGTGGCCAGCTGGGCCAGCCCGGGGTTCAGGGGCTGGCACAGCATGTGGTCCTGGGATCTAACTCAGGCCCTTGCACTTACCAGCCAGGTGCTTAGGCCACTGAATTATCTCCTCAGCCCTGACTTTATAGATTGAATTAGGAAGTTTTTCTTTCTCTTTAGTATTTTGGAAGAATTTGACAAAGATTAGTTTAAATTCTTTAAATGTTTGCATAATCTACCATCAGGTCTTTCTTGTCAGGAGATTTTTGACTGCTGATTCAACCTTTTTACTAGATACAGTTTCATTTAAATTTTCCTGTTTCTTCATGACTTAATGTTAATAGATTCTGTGTTTCTAGGAATTTGTTTAGTTTTGTACCCTGCTATTTATGTATTATTTTGGATTATTTTTATTTTATTACTGGTTTGTGAGCTGTTTCTATCTTGAAAGAGTATTGGATTTTGTGAAATGATTTTCTGCATCAATTTAGATGTTTGTGTTTTTTTTCCCCCTTCATTCTGTTATTGTGATTTGATGTAATACAGTGATTGATTTTTATATGTTGAATCATCCTTACATTCTAGAAATAAATACTGTTTTGTCACTGTGTGTATTCAGTATGCTACTAACTTTTGGTTGTACATATTTTTGGTGGCTTATTGTTTGTTTAAGTCCTCTGTTTTCTTATCTTATGTCTCATTGTTCTATCAGTTATGGACAGTAGGATATTGAAATCTTCCATTTATATAGAACTAATTTTCTCTTCATTTCTGTCACTTTTGCTTCATATATTTTGATAGTCTCTCATTAGCTGTGTGAACGTTTATAACTGTTACGTCTTCTTCCAATTTGAACATTTTATTAATATGTAATATCCTTGTCTTTTGTAATCTTTTTTGATTTAAAGTCAATTTTGTCTTATATTAGCCTAGCTACTCTTACTCTGTTTTTGTTATTATTTTCCTTTGAATATCTTTTTCTCTTCTTTTGTTTTCTCTCTGCTTGTACTTTTGGGTCTAGTCATTCCATAAAGTTTTAAAATTTAATTTTGCTAGTGTATATGATTAGAGAGTTAAATCCACTTACATTTAGTTCTAATAAGGAGATACTCTGTCATGTTATTTGTTTTTTATATGCCTTTTAGCCTTTTTGTTTCTTCTAGCCAGAATTATTTCTTTTGTATTTTGTTAAAATTTTAATTTTGTAGTGAGACATTTTTCCTTCTATGTTCTTTTGCATTCAATCTGTACCTATTATTTTTGAGGCTTAAATGTGGGGATTAAACATTCTAACGTTCTAATACTCTAACTTGAGTTTATATGAACCTATATTTAATAAGATGGAAAAATTTTGCTCCTTTGATAGCTATGCCTCTACTACTTTTTGCTGCTAGCATCATAATATTGCATTTGCATATATTGTGTTCCTTGAACCATAAACTAGTAATTGTTTAAGTACATTTGTCTCTTAATTTGTATAGAAAACAAAATATGGATTTACAAAATAAAGTTATAATAGGTTTTAGACAATTATTCTACTACATTTTAAAAATGTTTTACTTTCTTAAACCATGTAGAAGGTAGAAAGTATAGTGACAGATTATAACTATTTCATTTCTACCTTTCAGACTGCCTTGAGTATTTTTTCAGGGCAGATGTAGTGCTAATGAGCTGCCTTAGTTTTTATTTTTTTGAAAATGTCTTACTTTCTCCCTCACTTTTGAAGAATGGTTTTGTGAGATACAAGATTCTTGGTTGACAGATATTTTTTGTTTCCTTTAGTTCTCTTTGAAGTAGGCCATAATCTTCTGGTCTCTTGAATTTTCTTTTCTTTTTCCTTGTCTTTTTTGTTTTAGTTTATTTTAAAGAGCATAATAATTAATAATTAGAAAAGTACACACTTAGAAGATCAAGATGTCTATTCTTTTCTTTTTTTTTGTGGAATCTGGAATTTAACTCAGGCCCTTGCACTTACAATGCAAGCACTTACTCTATCTCCCCAGCCCCCTAGAAGACCAAGATGAGAGGTATTCAACCATGGGTTTTGTATTACACATTGCTGTCCTCGATGTAGTTGCTCAGATCACAGATATCAGTACACAGAGTTAGTCAAGGTGAAAATTCTAAACATTAACTGCTATTTTCAAAAGAATTGATGGAGATTATGAATAAAATCTTCTCAGCCATCCTGTATATGTACTTGCATGTTTTCCCTATCTTTTATCCTTTCTCTCATCTTTATTGTTTAATCCTTACATTCAGCTTATTTCCCTTTTACTGTGTCTATTATACCCGTCAGGTTTCTTACACTAGGGAGACAATATGATACTTACATGTGGTACAGGATCTCACTACCCAGTTCTGACTCATGGTGATCCTCCTCTCTTCAGCTTCCCAATCACTGGGATTATAGGTATGTGCCACCATGCCTGGTCTCAGTGGCCTGCTCTTTGAGCTCGGGGTCAGGGCTGAGGGCAGGGATCAAACCCTGGTCCTTGTGCTTTTCTAAGCAGGTGCTTAGTCCCCTGAGGTATCTCGCTGGCCCTCTGGCCTTTGACATTTCTGATGAGAAATCTGTGAATAATTTGAGAATTGCTGTCAGTATGTGATGAGTTGCTTCTCTCTTGCTGCTTTCAAGATTTTATTTTTCAGCAGTGAATGACAGTATGTATTGGTATAATTTACTTTTATTTCCTTGTACTTGGAATTTGTTGAATTTCTCAGATGTTTATATTCAGAAAAATACAAAAGTTAATTTGGGAGGTATTAAGCTTTTACTTCTTTAAATATTGTCTTTGCTCTTTTCTCTTTATTCTACAGTGCGTTATGTTGGTTTTATACCGTGAGTCTTATAAACTCTTAGTCTTTCTTTTTTCTTTCTGTTCTTCAGGTTTGATAATGTCCGTTGTTCTGTTTTCAGGTTCACTGATTTTTCCTGCTCACATGTTTTTGAATCTCTCTAGTGAATTTTGTATTCCAGTGATTATGCTTTTTAGCTCTAGATTTCTTTTTGAAGTTTTCTACTTCTCTGTTGATGTTGGCATTTTGTTGAAACATTGTTCTCTTTGTCCATTTTTTTATTGTTCTTTGAGCAGCTTTAGTATTATTTTATAGTCTTTGTTGAAAACATCTGTCATCACATCTTTTTTAAGGAGCAGTTTCTATTGATAATATTGTTCTTTAAATAGGTCACATTTTCTTCTTTTTATGCCTTGGTTTTCTTGTTGAAAATAGTATTTGAATCTGATGATTTTGCGGCTGTGAAAATTAGAATTTTTTTTCTTTCCAGAGTTTCCCGGTCATTTTTTTTCTTGTAGGATGTCAATGTCCTAAGAATCAGCTGAATCTAAATTTAATGTTTTTTCAAGCCTTTATTGTGTATGTACCTTTTCTTGGGCATGGTTACTTCCTGATTTTTCCTATACATACACTTGTTTTAAAACTTTAAAATATCTTGCTCCTAGAGGAGGAGAAAGAGAAAAATAAAGAGGTAGAAGGAATGCGATCCTACAGTATCCCCTTGAAGTCACTTAGTGAAAGGGATTTGGAGGAGGGCACCAGCAATGTCAGTTTGTTCTTTGTCTGCACCTCTGTGATTAGACTAGGAAGCAATCAATCATCAGAGCACAGACTCTGAATATTTGGAAGATAGAATTCTTACTTGCTTGTCCTTTTCCTTGCCATCACTGTGCAAGCTGGTCTCAGATATATACATAGCTGCCTGCAAAGGATCTAGAGTTGGGGTACTGTGTAGGTGGTACTGTGCTGAGTTAAAACTAACTGCAGTTATGCATCTAAGCCTTCCTATGAAGTTATAAGCCTTAAAGTAGACTCTAGAGCTCTAAAATGTAATCAGATCACTTGATGATGGGATATAGTCTGAGAATAGTATTAGGTGATTTTGTCCTTGTGCAGAATTAGAGTCTGTTTACATAAACTAAGATAGCTGTGATGTCACCAGGAAGTATAATTTTATGAAACCAAAATGATGTATGTGGACTGTTGATGAGTATAACATCTTGTGTGTCATATGACAGTAGTTACATAATCCAATTATATCAGCATAATTGTTGCCTAGGTAGGGAGAGAGATTCCTGATGCTTCCTACTCTTCCGTTGTTTCAGAATTATGCTCAGTTAAATTTTTTGAATTGAGAGTTATATCTTCCAGCCCCGAAGAGTCAGCAGCCTATCAAGGAGACCATTTCCTCTGAAGTATAGATTTTAAAGGTTTTGTTCAGTGGACTTTCCTGCATATGTTGGGCTATTTTCAGGGTTCCCTAAAAAGAATACAATTACAGTGATATTAGTGGCAAAGAATACTTTATAGTGGTCTGTGTAGTCTGATTGGGCTTAAATCTACTAAAGAAAAACACATTCATTCATTGAGACAGTCATATGTTATGAAAACCTTCCATTTGTTCTGAGGGATAGAGGACAGGATGATGAGAACTTTTAGCTATTAGCCTCATCCAGCTGTTTGTATAATGATATAATTTTTTGGCCAAGGTTTATAACCTGCCATTCTTTTGGCAGCGGTAAAACTCCTGAACTCATATGAAAGGTTTTGCCTGTATATACATATATGTGAATATAATGTAGATGTATGTACATATATATTAAATTTATATGTGTACACACATACATGATACATAGATACATATGTGTGTATGACCTATGGTTTCAATAGATACAGAAGTCTCAGATCACCTGCTGATCCCTCCAACTATCTGCAGGGGCTATAGGCCAGTGTGTTATGCTATTTTTTTCTTTCTAAAATCAAATAGTTTTAATGCTGGCTATAGCATAAAGATCTAGAAGGGCTTTTGACATCTAACATTACTTCTCAGAAAATTTCCATCGAGTTTTAATGAGGTCTGTCTCTGATAGATGATGGTGTGGCAAACATATGTATAAATAAAAATAGAAAGTTGTTCTTTTGTATTCATAAAAAATCTCTTTATTACTTGTGTTCATCAAAGTTGCATCTCACTTGTACATGTTGTTTTGCCTTTCTTTTCATTTGTTACTTTTCTTGTAATTTTAACTACCCTCATATATATATATATATATATATATATATTCATTATATCTTTTACTTCAGCTGCTTATGACTTCTAATTAATGAATAGGAACTTGAGGCCAAGGTCTGGTTCTTTAGAATTGTCTTGCAGTACCAGGCATGGTGTTTTACATATGATCAATGATTAATAAATATCAGTGAGTTCATGTCAGAAGTGGTCTGTCTGATATTTCCCGTGGAGATATGCATACTGAGTTTTAATTTCTTCTTACTAATGGATATGATTTCAGGAATATAAATATTATTTTGTGACTCTTGTATAGTTACTATGCAAATTAATTTAGTTAAAAAAACTAAATCCTTTAAGTGTGTAATCAAAGTGGTGTTATCATTTATTAGACTTTTACTTCTGATTTTGTAGTAGACTGTATTTTATTATTTATTTTGCAGTGAGGGACGTAAACTTGCAGGACATCAAGGAGGACTTGGAATTGGACCCAGAGGACAACAGCACCCTTTTTATGGGCATCCTTATCAAGGGTCTGGCTAAATTGAAGAAGATCCCAGAGACAGTTAAGGCAGTCAAAGAGCGCTTGGAGCAGGAGCTAAAGCAGATTGTGAAGAGGTCCACCACACAGGTGGCAGACAGTGGCTATCAGCGAGTAGAGAACCTCACTGTGGAGAACCAACCAAGGTAGGTGGGGAGAAGGTTTGTGTTTTTGGTAACTATGTTCTTTTTTTTTTTTTTTTTTTTTTGCAGAACTGGGGATTGAACTCAGGCCCTTGTGCTTGTCAGGCAAGCACTTATTCTACTGAGCTATCTCTCCAGCCTCTTTGTGACTATTTTCTAGAGCAAAGTATAAGTAGTTTATCTTTTCTTGATGTTATTTTCTTGAACTTAGTGTATTATAGCTCAGACAAATTCAGAGAAGTAAAAACAGCTGTACTAAACATAATTCAGTTATCTTATTGATTTTGCTAAAAAATTTAAAAGCTAATTGTTCATAGTCATGTATGTTGAATAAAAGATACAGACATGTCTGTAAAAATACATTCAAATACATTAAGTGGACAAGTAAGTTAAATATAACAGTTATTGAACATGAAATAGAAACTAAGTAAGGCTCCATGTATATATGATATCATTTAATTCTCACTACAATTCTGAGCTAGTTACTAGTATCCATATTTTATATTACGTGAGCTTAGGCTTATAGAGTAAATAGTTGAGGTTTATAGAAAAGGAAGTTGGTCTTTTTTTTTTCCAAAATTTTATTGATAAACAGATAGCAATGAGACAGTTTCAAATCAAATCGGAAGTACAGTTTCCACAAATAATACACTGCATATATTCTTCTTAGTGGTTAATTGCTGTACAAGATGCGGACTTGAGATCCTATTTACAAACACCATTAGAACAAATCATTCTATTCATTAAGAGAATGCAACTATATATGTATCCTAACCACTTTGAATACACAGATACAAAATGGACATTCATCGGTATACCCCATTTTTTCTAAGTTCCGTTATTGAATATTATAGGTGTGTAAACTCAGCAAAATATTGTAAAAGAGCCCAGTAGCCCATAATAGCATTGGGTCTTCTGTTTAACTGGCAGTGTCAGAAATTATTGACCTGAGTTCCCCACAGCTCAACAGAACAACATGGCTTTCCTTCCTATATTTCGTCTTCATACTTTTCTACTGGATGGTTAAGACCTAGGTAAAGCAGGACCCGTGCAACAAGAATTGTAGCTTTTTGGTCTGAGAAGGTCAGTGAAACCCCTCAGGATTTATCCTGAGATCCTGTAAAGGAGGTTGGTCTTAAGAGTTGAGTTCAGGTCCATCATTCTAAAGTATCTTTCTTCTGTCTCATGCTCTTTTCATAGCTTGTGATGATGTTGTTTGTAGACAGACCCATCTCAGAATTTCTGTATTGACTTAAAACAACAAATAAGACTTGCATGTTATAATTTTTGTTTTATAAGGACAATGTTGAATTCATATTCTGATCCAAACTTTGTGACTATAATATACTAGGAGATCATGTTTATTAAAACAGATTTGAGGGCATAATAGACCAGTGTCATTTGGCAGTATTTGAATTTGGACACTTCCTGGAAAATAAAAGATTCATTATGAAGGGGCCTCTATCCCCATACACTTCCTCAATCCATGCTTCTCTATTGTTGCCTCCTGTCTCACTAACTCTTATCTTGTTTCTGGGACAAATACCTGACACTCAAAATGAAGGAAGGAAAGGTTTATTTAGCTCATGGAGGTTTCTGCCCATACACAGTTGGCTCTAAGAGCGGCACATAGCACAGAGCAACCTTTCATGGCAGGAGCAAAAAGCAGAGAGCAAGGGGAGGAGTAGCAGCAACAATGGCTACAGAGAGGAGGTCTGTTTCCCCTAAGTTGCATTCAGGCTGTATGCACCATGCTGGGTGTAGTACTCACACCCATAATCCCAGCAGAATTTACACCCATAATCCCAGTGGATCATGAGTTAATCACAGACTCTAGAAGTCCGCCCCATGACCACACGAGGCTTTAGGGGAACAACTAGACACAAACCATAACACTTCTCAACTCCCATGTATACCAGACATGTATGAAGGCAGGAATTTGGCACTAAGGCAGAAGATCACGGAGCTCACACTTTCATATGAAAATAGAGGCAAAATGGAGTCTGTCTTCTCATTTATTCAAAGCATATGAACTCCTGGGAGGTGATAGGTATAAATGAATTAGAATCTTGTCACTAGATATGAAGGAAATTTTACTGTTGGTACTTAGAGCTTTTAAATTTTTATGAAAAGAAGTTAAATTTAAGGAGAAATAGTATTAATTCATTTAGTATAGACTTCCTCCTTTTTTATATTTTGGAAGAATATAGTCTATTTATATTTTCTTTTGTATATCTAAATAGCATTAAAATTCTTGATTTTTTTTTTTTTTTTTTTTTTTTTGGTACTGGGTATTGATTGAACTTGGGACCTTGCACTTGCCATGCAGATGCTTATGCTGCTGAGCTATATTCCCAGCCCTTAAAAATCTTCAAAAAAGAAATCTCTGTGAACTTCATTCAAAAGTACTATAGTTAGTGAAAAAAGGTGTTGTCTACTCTGCTTTTATAAGAGAATACTTGAAAGCAAATAGGAGCATAGGTTTTGGAGAGAAAAACTGACATATTCTAGCTTTGTGATCTGTGGAAAATAGTGCTTATTTTATAGGGCTTGCTTTAGATGAAGGTTCATGTTCAAATTGTTTAGTAGAATAGCAGCAACAAGTACGACACATGCACAAATATGTATATGAATATATGTGTTTATTTATTATGGTGCCTTCTTGAATTTCCATCTTTTTATTGGTCACTCATGTCATGATTTAGAGAAGCCAACAGATGGATGAAATTGAACTTTGCTTTCTTCTTTCTTTACCTAGTGCCTTGATTTCAGTGAAGACCTTTTTCACTTCTTACTGATAAGTAGTCTGAAATTCTGGGTTGCTATTTGCCCTGTTGGTGAAAGTCCCTAGATGAATATACTGAAGTTCATAGGGAAATAACATTACTATAATATATTCTGGAAATAAAGCGAAAGGGCACAGATAATAACTCTTCTGCAGATCTCATTATAGTACCTTTAAGAACATACTGTCTTTCATAGTATTTTTGACCTCTTCCTCTTCTATTGCCTCAGCCTATTACAGAATCTGTGAATGGATATTATAGCACTAAAAGTTGAAATTCAGCTCACAGGCCCAGGAAATACTGTTTCTGAATGAGGAATGAGTCAGCAGAAGTCCCCCCTCACCTTATTTTGAGTTTCATTTTTTTGATCAGTATTTTTAAAAGCTTTTACAGGCAGGATATGTTGAGTACTAATAAGTGAATAATAGGTTTTAGTCTCTTATGTATAATGTAATGCCATATTATAAAGCATAAAGACCTGATGGCCACAGAACTGTTTTATGACACAAATTAATACAAGGAAATCAAACACTTAAGATGAACCACTTGGAAGATAAAGGATTAAATCCTTAGACTGGGATTCTAGATGACATAATTTTGAGCAAGTTTTTGATTGTTGTGTTATATTAAATGCCTTAAAACTCTAAGAATTAATTCCTTTGGATTAATGACAATCATTCAAAAATGATTAGTGTTGTTACTTCTAAAGGATTGGAATTTTAGATAGAATATTGTCAGATATCCCTTGAAGCTTGCATGGCTTGTGTGCATCAAGTTTTTTTTTTTTTTTTTTTAATGTATTAGGTACAGGGTCTCACTATACATTTTGGACTCCCCACGCTGGGATTACAGGTGTGCACCACCATGCCCAGCCTCCTTGCCTGACTCAGTGTACCCAGGGGGCAGGGCTGGCATAGCATGTGGTGCCAGGGATTGAACCTTGGTCCCTGTGCTTGCCTAAGCAGGTGCTTAGTTTGCTGAGCTATCTCAGCCCTTTTAAGAAGGTGTTAATGACACTTATTTCAGAGACAGGTATAAATCACAACCCTGGGCATAATTATTACTATTGCTATTGCTATTACTATATAGCAATAGTAACTATTGCTATTATTACTATTGCTATTACTATTGCTATTCAAGAAGTTTTGTAGTTAAAGGCATAAAAATTTGTTTTTCCTAGGGAAAAGTTGGAGCATGGACCCCCTCCCAACACACACAATAAAAGAAAAGGAATCCTCTCTTCCCAAGATACATATTCTTTTTACCCTGAAAAAAATAGCCTATTCCAAAATATTAGCATGTAAATGCTTCTCTGAGGCAAAATACCACTGTAAGTTTTCCTAAAAGTTTCATTGTTCATTAGGATGTTAAATGTATTCTGTTTATGATGCATTGCTAGCCTGTTTTCATTTGTCTTTATGTAGAGAGAATTAATGTTGTGTGATATTTTACTAGAAATACAAAAGGAACCAGTCTAGTGAATTTCTGCCCTGCTTTAGTTTCTACAGTGCCAGAGTATTTTTTCAGTTTTTATACAGTTACTTTGATTATCCACTTATTTTATTTTTGTCTTCCAAACTGGTCTATTTATCAGAGATATACTTTACCGTTTTCCCCTTCATTCGTAACCTTTTGGTGTCTGTATGATTCCACATGCTATTAAAAGAAAATACTCAACTAATATTGCCCACTTGATAAACATTACAGTAATAGATGCCTGGGTAATCTACCAGAACTACCTGCTACCCATTATTTTTCCATAAGGGCTAGAAGTGTCTTCAGCTTCAATTGGTAAATGTGATGTGCAGTTCAGAATTCTTGAACTGCTGCTGTTTGTTGATTTTTTTTTTTTCCCTCAAAATCTAGCTCATGAGTATCTTTGTATCATTTTGTGTCTCAGAAGCTAGAAAGAGTTGAATGACATTTAAGAAGTAAAAACATGTGGAAGAAATGGAGGGAAAAGATTCTCCTCAAGGTGTGAAATCCTGTGAGGATTAAGGGAGAGGGGAGAATGTGGGGAAAGAGAGTGATTGGCAGCTATCTCTTTAAAAATTGGCCTGTTGAAGGCAAAAATTGACTACAGTATATGCTGATGGTCAGTTATACTTTCATGAAACTGTTAGTCTTCAGGTAGAAAGAATTAAGTATGTTGGTGCCATGGCTGCCATGAAGACCTTTATTTTGGAAGGAGACCATTTTGCAGTGTTCACTGTCCTCTATTATGAAGAACAAAGATTAAATATAAGCCATGAAAAGCAGAGGAAATTGCATGCCTGTGCTGATTGTGATATGATAGCCTTAGAAAACAGGAAATACCCTTTAAAGCTTAAAGTAGTTTTGTTTGGGTTATAAGGTTATATGTGTTGTATGACTCCTTTCCCCTGCCATTTTACAACTTATATCAAGTTATACTGGAAAAAATGTTACGTAAATATTAATTTAAATACTTTGGTTATTTTAAGTACAAGAAATCAGTAAGAGTGAAAATGCCTTTGGGGGATAGGAATGTCCACTCTAAATTTTAGTGTGGAATAATGCAGGACTTACTTCTAGAATTCTCTAAACTTCTTTTTATGATAATATATATCTATCTGTGTGTATTTGGTCATTTTTCTGACTTTCTCTAGAATGGAAAAGAAAACAATTTGCCCTTTTTTTTTTTTTTTTTTTTTTTTTTTTTTTGGAAAGGGTCTACAGGGTGTTTAGGGTCTCACTACTAGATCAGACTCATAATGATCCTCCTGTTGACCTCCTGCCAAGAGCTGTGATTACAGGCGTGTGCCACCACACCTATTCTCAATCACTGTCTCAGTGAGTGCAACCGGGGGGCAGAGCTGGCAAGGCAGGCCCAGGGATGGAACCCCCAGCCCCTGCGCCTGCTTGCAGGAGCTTTAATCCACTGAGCTATTTGGCTGGCCCCAATTTGCACTTTTCAATACCATACCTCCAGAATCTAGCACAGTGTCTACCTGACCCATAATAAATATTGAATGAAAACATGAGTTCCATATATTATATCAGCCATGGACCAGATGCTATAAAGAAGTGTTAAACAAAACAGACATGTTCCCACTCCTGATGAAATAGTTTAAAAGGGGAAGAAAAGCTTTAACCTAAGAACCCTACAGTAATAGCTTTTATAAACAAGTAGAATAAAGTATATAACCATGGGCACCTTTACTAGTCTGGGTAGGCAGGCATTAGGAAGTAGCTTGTGTTAAAGTAAGGCAACTTTTATTACTGTTTTATACTGTTATTGTCAAGCTGTACTCATTGGCTGGCACTTATGATTTGGTCTTCTAGATGTGCCGTTAGCATGACATTGGCCTCTAAGATGGGAGAAGAAAGGGGGCCAGGTTTTTATGTACCACTTATAGTTTTTGCTGACTTTGGGAGAATTATTTTTTTATTTTTTATTTTTTTGGTACTGGGGATTGAATTCAGGACCCTGCATTTGCCTGGCAAGCACTTATTCTACTGAGCTATCTCCCCAGCCCGAGAATTAAATTTTGATGAGTGTTACAAAAATGCTTTTCTCAGAGATGACAGCTATTTTTTTATGCTATGGATAATGTTTGTTTCTTCTATATATGTTCCTTTTCCAATAAATTGTTATCATCATGCATATTTTTCTTTGCCAATCTGAAAGGTGAAAAGTGATATTTCTAGCATGGTTAGAATTTCATTTTATTTATTTGTTTTTATAAAGAGTCTCACTACACAGTTTGGACATCATAGTGATGCTCCCGTCTCCCCAGGATCCTCCCCAGCTCTGAGATTACAGGTGTGTGCCACCACATCCAGTTTAGGCACCAGCATGGCATGTAGTACAGAGGAGCAAACCTAAGACCTTGCGCTTGCAAGGCCGATGCTTAGAACGCTGAGCGTTCTCCCCAGACTGAATTTGCATTTTTCTTGTGAGTGAAGTTAAACTTTTCATTTGTATAAAAGTAATTTGTTTTTGTGATGCTGGGTGATAGCATATGGATATATTTCTTCAAAGTAAGCTGCATTGAGAATCTGTGAAGATACAGATTTTTTTTAAAGGCATAAAAAATGACCCTGAAACAGGATGAGTGGTTCTCTATCCTAGCACCTTTCCTTTTAAAAAAATGTAGTTGGCACGTGTCTCACTATGCAGCTCGGATTTGTGGTGATCCTCCTGTTTTCAGCCTCCCCAGTGGTGGGCTAACTAACAGGCATACCCTATCACACCAGTTCTCCATGGCTGGCTCATTGTGCCCAAGTGCAGGGGCAGCATGGCCTGTGGTGCCCGGGATTGAACCCTGGTCCCTGCGCTTGTCTAAGCAGGCACTTAGTCCACTGAGCTATCTTGCTGGCCTACCTTTCCTATTTTGATGTCTGATATTTTTAATAATTATCTTCAAATAATGTTTATTTTCTTTTAATGAATATCCTGACTTCCTTTTAAATGAATTCTGCACTGATTTGCAGAAATTCTCTATATATTTAAGAAGTTGAGTTTGCTTTTAGAATATTTTGCTGAGTTTATACACCTATAATATTTAATTGATGGAAGTTAACAAAAAAGGGGATACAGATGAATGTCCATTTTGTATCTGTGTATTCAGAGTGGTTAGGATAGATATATAGTTACATTCTCTTAATGAATAGAGGGATTTGTTCTAATGGTGTTTGTAAATAGG
>NW_004524591.1:23950562-23976846 GCF_000260255.1 Octodon degus | reverse complement strand
TAAATCAGAAGGGTCTGGTACAGTCTGAGTTGTTTAGAGCAGAGTTCTTTTGACAATCAGCCAGTTTTGCTATTATCACTAAAGGACCTATGAATCTTTGCAAAGTGGTCTTGTAGTATAATTTTTAAAGTTACAAGGTGATTATGGTGATCTTTTCAATCTCAAGGTACTTTTTCTTTTTGTGCTGGGTCTCACTACACACCTCAGACTTGTAGTGATCCTTCTGATTTCTACCTCCCTAGTACTGGAATGCTAGTTAGCTTAAAAAATCATCACCATGTCCAGATTCCATCCCCAGCTCAGCATGCCATGGAGGTGGAGTCAGTGCAGCATGCGGTGCCAGGGATTGAACCCTCACCCCTGCACTTACCAAGCAAGCGCTTAGTCCACTGAGCTATATTGCTGGACCTTCAAGATACATTTTTGATGGAAGTTTTAAAATTGTTAATATCATGAAGTATTGAGTAATTTAAAATTCTAATCAAAATGATTTTTTAAGCTAACTAGCATTTAAAGTATGTATTATTAGGGGCCAGGAGATGGCTCAGTGGAATAAGAGCTTCCTTGGCAAGTGCAAAGGCCTGAGTTCAATCCCCAGTTCCGCTAAATAAAAAGTAAATAAGTTTATTAGGGGCCAGGAGATGGCTTAATGGAATAAGCGTTTCCCTGGATAGAGAAAAGAAAAAAAAAAGTTGAGTTTGAAATTTATTTTGTAACTTTCCTGCAGTTTATTTTGCTTTTCATTGTGATGTCTCTGGCCATGTGGACATTTTGTTTTTATGAGGCTATATATTTGTAAATGTTTTCTTTTGTAGCTTTTGGATTTGGTGTCGTATTAGGTATTCCATATTCTTAGATAATAAATAAAATTTTCTGAACTTCTTCTAGTACTTATTAGCTACCTATTCCTAATACTGATGCTCCTTGACCTATGATCTCATATCCTAATAAACTCATGATAAATTAAAAATACCACATCAAAATGCAGTTAGTACACTTAACCTATTTAACACCATAGCTTAGCAGCAGTACAGTGTAGTAGACTATCAGTTGTTACTCTCATGGCTGTGTGGTTGATGAGCTGTGGCTCGTTGGTATTGTTCAGCATCACAAGAAGGTGATGTAACATCACCATAGCTATCCAACAAGAGATCAAGATTCCAAACTTAAAGTGCAGTTTCTCCTGGAAATTGCATTTTGCTTTTGTATCATTACATAATAAAAACATGAGATTTGAATTATTGTAGTTGGGGGCCCAGTACAGTAGTACCTTCTTATCCATGGGATGTACCACAACCCCTAGAATACTACGAGCAGTACCAAACCCTATGTATATTATTTTTGGAATTTTCCACTTAATATTTTAGGACTGCAGTTGACAATACTTAACAGAAACTAGAGAAGGCAAAATCACAGAGCATGTAGACTACTATATATCTCTTATACTTAGGGAATCTGAGAGAGGCCCTACTACTTTTAATCAGATCCTATACTTTCATACTATATTATAATGGACTGTATACCCCTTTCACTTCTGTTGTCTGTATATCCATCATGTAATTGATCATCATGATTAGCACTAAATACATGCTGAATAATTCTAACTCTGAATCATTTACTTTGTTGTCTTGATCTTTTCAAGGTAATATTTGCCTTATTTTCCAAAACATTTTATCCCTGGTTTCTCAGCCTGTGAAGGCTATAAGTTTTCAGAAATGAATTGAATTATTGGTATAAAATTTGAAAAAATATTTAAAAATATTTCTGCAATTTGGAGTTTAGAACTCATTAGGAGGACATTCTGAATGTAATAGAGCATTATTAATGAAATGGTTTTGTCTTTGAGAAAATCCAAAAGCTCAGGGCCTTGGAGTTAGATAATAGTAGAAATACAGTGTTTATGAAAAGAGAAATAAGTGATATATTTCTCTTTATTGTTTGGACCTTTGGCTAGAGTCAGGTGTGTATTTCTTTTTCAAAATAGCATTTCCTTAGTAGAACTTGGTCATTTTATTTTATAGGAAAGTCATTTAAGAGAAGCTTTGAAACAAGGTCAGGAATTTGTCCTTGTGGCTTCTTGTAGCCATTCCCAAGCATTGCATGTAGCACCTGGACATGCCCAGAATCAAGAAGGACCTCAATGTAATTCAGATGAGTAGTTAATTTAAATCAAAGCAAGCGGGAAGCAAGTAAATTTAACTTCAGTGATTATGATTCCATTTGATTAAATCCCTCTTTTTGATTACACATATCAGTGAGAACATGCTTTAAATACACCCAACTATTAAATATGAATAGAATGAACCAGGATATATAGAAGAAATTTCACTAGTCTTTAAGTTATATTTCCACAGCTTTACTAGAAATAATTTTAAATAAAAATATTATTATCATTATTATTTTACATATGGGACTTACTACTCTGCTAAAAAACACAATTTACTAATCTGGATGGCATAGGTTTATGTACTTTTTAGTGAGATTAATTAATTATTATTATTATTATTATTTTTTTTTTTTTTGTGGAACCGGGGATTGAACTCAGGCCCTTGTGTTTGCCAGGAAAGCACTTATTCTACTGAGTCATCTCCTTGGCCCCTTTAGTGAGATTTAAATAAATTAAATGATAATAGCTCTATAACATATTATGTATTATGTGAATTAGAAGTATCAGTAATGTTCAAGGATATTTTGTAAGTATTAGGTTGTATAGCTTTCTGGTTGTACATTACTATTTGCATATCATCGATAAGAAAAGGAATTTTGGTTGATTGGGTGAGAAATTTTAACTAGTTGTAGCTTTCTGACATCTTTTATATCTGACAAAGTTAAAAGAAAATTTTCTTTTAATTTCTCTCATTGTACATACTACAGCAGGCTCAATTTAGATTGGACCTGTTGAGTGAACAATAAAAATGTACTTCATGGGTTGCTTTAACTTTACTCTGTCACCCTTTATGCCATATCAAGATCAGTTCTTGGGGTACTGGCAGTTGAACCTGGAGCCTTTGCATGGAGCTGTATTCCTCAATCATTTAAAAAAATTTAATTTTGTGACAGGATCTTGCTAATTCTTTCCCAGGCTGGGCTTAAATTTGAAATCTTTCTGTCTCAGTCTTTGAAAGTGCTGGGTTTACAAGCATGCACCATGCTTAGTTACTTATAGTTCTTGCCATCTTTGTGTGCTGACTGGCTTCATAAAACAAAAAGATACTCCAAGTTTAATCTGACATTGGATCTTTTCTTTACAGAAACAAATACAGATGAAATTTTGTGAAGTGAAATTTTTCTCTTAGTAATATGTAAAGGTGATATCGGATGGAATTAAAGTGCAGTGTTTAAAGCTGGGCATTTTTGGCAGACACTTGGAATCTTAGCACTTTGGAAAACTGAGACAGAAGGATTGAAAGTTTGAGCTCAACCTTGAAAGTTTAGTAACTTAGTGAGACCCTCACTCAAAGTAAAAAAATAATAATAGTTGATAAAGGGCTTGAGATCAGTAGTGCTAGCAAATCCCACCCCCAACAAAACCCATACTAAAAACCCCACCACAACACAATCAAAATGCACACCACCATCACTGTGACCACTATCACTACCACCATTACAACTCCTCCTACAAAAACTTCTGTGTATATCTCAGATTCTATTTCATATTATCCGGGCTCTTCTGCTTTTAGCTCCTGTCCCATCCCTCTGATCTCTAATCAGATTAGACTATGAGTTTGTAAGAGGGAGGTGAACTTTGAAGTCTGATTTAGATCTGGATACATATTAAACACTCAGCAATTTTAATGAATAAATAAAGTATTTAGACAAAATAATTTTAAATAAGAATTTTTTTTTTTTAAAGGTTTGGTCCTACTTATAGTGGTGTCCCAAGAATTTATAGCATCAGTGTTACATCAGAGATTGAAATACAAGTTGTCCCCATAGAGAGGTGGCATTATTACATTGGAATTTCTGGGTGCAGGTCCTACAAGACTGTACTTTAGGTGATTCTTAGGCATATTAAAGTTTTAGAACATTCTTTCTAAAACCACAAAACATCACAAAGTGTTTGCAATTTTATAGCATTCTTGCGTTGCAAGGCACACTGCCATCTGCTATCTCATCTGACTGAGTATCACCGGTGGGCTCATCTCAGGCAAGGGCATTGTTATTAATCCCAGATTTACCCAAGGAAATGTGAAAGCCTAATAATTTGACAGTTCACAAAGCTTTGTGGTGATGGAATTAAAATTAGAAGTAGTGTCTTTCTACCATGTAAATTTACTGTCTGATTTATATATAAATGACATTTATAACTTATTTCCTGACCTGATTTTGTTTGTCCCCAGAAAAGGGTAGTATTGGTACTGACATATCCATTTATACCCCCCATTGTGATCAATGACAGTCCTCTCCAATATAACTGGACATGTTAAGAAGTAGGATCAGAAACCACAAAGTAAATGGATCTTAATTAGCTCACTTGAGACTCAAACTGAGTTACCTAAACAATTCCTTAGAGGCCTTGTACTCTTATACTAAAAATAATATCTAGCAAAGCACTTTGAATATCTTAACTTTTGTTATCTCTGGGAAATTTATGGATAAGTTTTAATTTTCCATTTTGATGTAATACTGTTTTTGAAATGGAAGAAAAGCTTTTAAAATAATCCACTGGTACTTTAATTCTAAGAAAAAAGCCTGGGTGTATTTTTGATTCAGTCACTGTTTGCCACACATCAGAATTAGAAGTTCATTTGAGGTCATCTTTGCAGCACTCAGAAGCCTGACTTGACAGGAGGGAAGTGACATAGGAAAGAAGTGACTAAAGCCAGCATTTAACTCAGTGTTCTTATTCTTACTGTGTTCCAGTCTATATTGCTAATAAATTTTTCCCTTTCTCGCCAAAGTGCAGATGGAGAATTAGTCAGCACTCTTCAAATAGTAACTTCTTTTTACATGGTGCTTGTTATTAATAAGTGGTAAAGCTTTTCTCTATTTCTTAAAAGTAGGCTTTAGATAACCTTGCTGATTAAATGGGATCTGTGTCCTCTTTGAAATGAAAGGACAACTGAGCTTACTGAGAAAATGTGGGATATAGGCAGATAAGATAAAAACTAAGACCATTTTGATCTGCATTAATTTTATTATGATCAGCTTCTCTCAAAATATAAACTCTGAGCTTAGTACTTTCTTAGCTTTTAGAGCATAGTACTAGAGAAATAAATACAATGTGGTTATTACCTCTTTCTGTCAGTGGTAAAATGCAGAACCCCGATATTAAGATCTCTGCAGATAAATTGTGGAAGAAAACTGATTTTTCTACCTTGTGTGTGTCTTTTCTTTGTGACCACATAAGGCAGCTTCTTGGCTGCAAACATGAGTTTTCTAGCCAAATGACTAATTCAAGTTTCCATGGTTGTTAAATTTAGATTCAGATAGTCTTATCTCACCTTAAGTATTGAACATTTTCATAGCTTGATGATGTAACTTTACATCATAGACATTTTCTGTCTGTGCACATGACTATTCCTTAGCATTTTCTTTCTTCTGTTTTTTTCCGTGGAGGCACTTGAAGATGAGTTACATAGGGATAGCTGTAGGTAGCAATTAATAGAAGATCTGGGAGAATAAATAACAGTTTACTTACATTTTAAGAAGGCTGATTTAAAAACCCTCCAGGTAATAGGACATGTGTTTGAGAGCAAGTGCTTTCTTCATCTGGACAGTTTTCTATTGTATTTTAAATATAAAATAGATTTTACTGCAGTATTTAAGTTAGCTCTGAATGTATTTGTCTTTCAGCTTGTGACTACTTTGTCCTCTCATGTTTACATATTTAAAATTATCTCTCAGAAAAGTTTTGCGTGAAATAGTTTATTATAATCTTCTAACACCAGAAGATTATAATCAGTATAACACCTATTTCCTTATCACTTACTATCTATAATTGGGCCTCTATCTTCCTGTTCTGTTGGAGTTCACTTTTGTTTATTCCTTCAGCAAATACTCACTTATTGCCTGTCCTAAGCTGGATATTATGAAAGATACAAGAATGCAGGTGTTAATCAAACAGATTTTACTCCCATTGAGTTAATAGTCCAGAAGAGAAGAGGCAAGAACTGGAGAAAGGAACACTAGTTTGAAGGCTGTTTCAATAACTGTGGGAAGAGATAACATGGCCAACTGTAGCAGGGTAACACCAGAAGTGTAATGAAACAGGCTTTTTGAGAGGTAAAATGGTAGCTGTAAGGGGGCTTGGCTAAAGCTTGGATGTGAGGAGGTAAAGATAGTATGCTAGTGGGGCAAGAGATGTGTCATTCACTGATGTGGGGAACATGGAGAAGTAAGTCATAAGAATTTCATTTCAGTCATGTTAAGTTTGAGCTCCATAGCTCTCAAGAGTAATTTTTCCATGAAATATTTGGCAGTCACTAATAGAAAGTAATAAAGACATGATAAATAAACTCAGCTAGGGAGAAGATGAGGATTGAGGAATGACAGAGGCTGTGAAGAGGCTATGGAAGAGATTATCCAGTAGGAGCAGCTAGAGGAATGGGAGGAAAACAGAAGATTCTGAGGTTGTGGGACCAACAGATGACAGTATTTCAGAAAGGGGGGAGTGACCAGTGAGTAATGAGGGTGCAGCTATTTGATGAGACAGGAGAGGGCTTTGGGCTTGATTTCTGTCTCTCTCTCCCCTCTTCTTTTCCCTTTCCTTTCCCCTTCCACCCTCCTTCTCCCCCCCCTTTAATATTCCTTGATCAGAGATCTGCTTTATAATAATTTTAGCTACTCCCCTTATGCAAAGGAAAGACCCCATGTCGGTCAGTATCTTGAGTCCTAGATTTCTCCTAATAGCTTTATCTTACATTATTTACTCTTTTACTCATGAACTTAGTAGACTCCAAACTTTACTTTTTCCATTCTGGACATTGATTCATGTGTTAACAGAGATGTGGTTACAAAGAAACATAAAATATGGACTCTGTTCTCACTTTCTGACCCAGAGGCCTGTGTGTACCACTATCATGTCACTTCTCTAAATTTATTGTAGCAGTTGGGTTTTGTTTTGTTTTAAAGGTCTAGAGTAATACAGAACAGTGTAAGGAAATTGCTTTTTATTCTTTGAAACTCCTTTTGCTATAACTGATACCCAGGTCCTACTAATTTAATAAAAAAGGGCTTTTATTAGAAAGACACAGTGTACCTTAAAGAATACAAGCGAGTCTTTACAAAGTAAGCTTTGATAAGGACAGAGATACAGCTGGGACTGGAAACATCTGTAATCTCTGACCTCTATTTTCTAGGTGGTAATTGTTATGATACATTCAGATGTGTTTTTGTATGTAACCTTCATAATCACTGTGTAATTGGGAAACTGTGATTGTGGTACTTGAGATTTGGAAAAGTCCTGTGCCTGTTTAGCAGAGCACAGGTACTCAAGTCTAGGCTTGTAGTGCTACTGCTTTACACTTGTATTTGTGTAACACATTGTCATTATAGCATAAATACTTTCTTTCATGATGCTATATTTCATGTTATTGTGTGCTATTTTATGACTGAAAATAATGTATAAGAATTGTATGTGTACATTATTTTTTTTGAAGAGTAGAAATTGCAGTTAATGGAAATACAAACTTCTAAGGTTCTTAGGAATCTCTTCCTCTAAGAGGCCTTGCGTAATTCACTTCAGTTTAAACAATCATTAGGTAATTTAATAGGCTTTCCTGATCTATAAAGGCTGTCCTTTAGATCAATAGTGAAAACCTTGATTTGAACTTGATTTAAGCAGCTGAGCTAACTGTAGTATAATATTTTATTTAATATTTTGTGTAGGAAGTAGGTGGAGAATTATTTTAGTGGGCTTTTATGAATTATTTTAGGGGCATTGTGTGCTTAGTTCATCCCTTAGTTCGACTCTGTCTGCAGCTAAAGGCAAACACTTGTTTTTACCATCTTATGCTATGTGGGCAGTTGGAGAGTGTATATGAATATTAATGACATTTCAGTTTATTTCCGGTAGCTTTAAATTGGGCCAATATGCAGATTTATGACCTGTTTATATGTGATTTGTAACCTCTCTTATTTGATGCATAAGGGGAGCATTTTCTTGCTCCCCCCTTTTTATGAGGAATATACATATAGTGAGGAATGTTATGCCTTTGAAAACCTTGTGATTGATTGGCTTTGGTTGTTTTTCTTTATTAGCAGGTCACTATTAATTCCACTGTTGAATTCACCTTCCAGTGATCTACTGAAATTCTTCTTGCCCAGGTCCCTAGGATCTCTGAGTTGTAAATTTTTCACTTTCCCTATCTGACCTCTGTGTATCTCTTGACTACTAATATTCTTTCCTTTGTCTTCTAAATTTTTTTCTCCTTGGTAAGTCTTTTCAGTGCTGCTCTTTCCTGAAATGTGGACTCTGCCCCATGTCTACTGTTCTTACACTACATATTTTCTCTGAGTAGTCTCATCCTCTCAAATATTTATACTTTTCAAATTTCCAGTATCAGTCTTTTTCTGAGCCACCACCTTGTATAGAAGTACTTAAAGATATAATGCCTTATACGTCACATATCCATATTTAAACCACAGGAGAGGTGTTAACCCTTCACTATCCAAACTAAATCACAGCTGTTTTTTTTTTTTTTTTTTTTTCTTTTAAACATCTATTTTGAGATACACATACCATACATGTACCAGTTGAAAATATGTAATTTAGGGCTTTTAAAGTATATTCACAGGTTTTGCAATGATCACCACTTTTTACAATGATCACTAATATCAGAACAACTTTTTGTCTCTAGGACAGGTCCCTTATACTTTACCGGTTAATTCTCACCCACTCTAAGTAAACCGAACTGTGTTATCTGTCTTTATAAATTTCCCTGTGCATGTTTTATATAAATTGAATCAATATGTAGTTTTCTGTGACTTTTTTCACTTAGCATAGTATTTTCAGAATTTAGATTAGTTTGACATTTTGCCATTACCAGTAATGTTGCTATGAACATTGTACATATTTTTGTGTATGTGTATATTTTAATTTCTCTTAACGGTATACCTGGAAGTGAAATCACTGAGTCTGTATGGTATCTATATGTATAGTGTTTGAGAATCTAAATCTGTCAAGGTATTTTCCACAGTGGCTGTACCATTTTATATTGTGTGAGACTGAATTTCTCTGTGTCCTTACCAATTCTTTTTTTTGGCGGAACCAGGGATTGAATTTAGGCCATTGCACTTGCCAGGGAAGCACTTATTCCACTGAGCAGCCCCTTACTAACTCTTTTTATTCATTTTTTAAATTTTAACTATTTTGGTGGATTGAAGTGCTCTCCCATTTTTATTTTGATTTGCATTGTGCAGTGACTAATGATGTTGAGCTCTTAAGGAGAGGGAGTGAGACCTAAATTTTTCACGGTTCTGTTTCAGAATTTCATTTTGTTTTTTCTTTCTTTTTTTTTTTTTTTTTTTTTTTAAATGGAACCGGGGATTGAACTCAGGCTCTTGCACTTGCCAGCAAAGCGCTTATTCCACTGAGTCATCTCCCTGGCCCCCTTGCTTCAGACTTTCAGAGTGCTAGGATTATATATGTACATCACCATGCCTGATTTCTTTGTCCATTTTAAAATTTATTTTCACTTTATTACAAGTTAATTGTAAGAGTTATATGGATATCGAAAGTATGGATCTTTTAAGTTATGTTTGCTCTGTAGATATCCAGGTACAAGTCCTTTATCATATCAGTGATTTACATTTTTTTCTCCTGTTTTGTGAATTTCCTTTTCTCTTTTTTATGGTATCATTTGGAATATTTTTTTTTTTTCAGTTTTGAGATCGTAACTGACTATCTTAATGCTACATACTTGAGTTGTTGTAAAGCAAAGGAGAGATTTCTTTTCTCTGAAGTGAGTGGAAGACTCAAAGTGGAGTTGCCAGTGGAGTCGCTCCACATTTGACCTGTCTCTTCTTAGCTAGTATGTTACTTCCCTCCTCTCTTCCCTTTAACTATGATGGCCACTATAGAGGAATAGGCTTGTCTTGGCTTTGAGTCTTAGGAGTGGCTAAAGCTGTGACTGTCAGAGCGTTTTATCAAGGTTAACTATTTCCATGATGCTAATAGATACTAAGAATCTCATCTTATACCTAATTTTCCCACTAAATCTCTTTTTTAAATGGAAAACTGCTCCGGACTACAGAGCTCCTCTTGTCCTTAACTGACAGATAAGGAATGTAGCCATATAGCTCCTTCATCCTGGAGATAAGCAGACAGCAGCACCTATGCATTTATAGGAGCCGCTTCTCTGCTAGTGTTTTTGCATTCTTGCTAGTTCACAGTCCTGTATCTAGAAATTCAAGGACATTGAATGCCAGTGTACACTTGGGTTTTGAATGTTGTGGATCAATATGCTTTCAAAAAATCTTGAGTATTATATATGTACATTAAATTTTAATTTTGTCAAGTTATGACATTTGGTGATATAAGTATTATCATAATAAAATAATAGATTTTTTTCTACTGAGAGGGTACAAAAAATCTAAGATTGAACAAATTTACCATTATGAAAAATCATTATGGTGTTTTTATTTTTACTTTTTTACCCACCCCTGAAAAATATGTATGATGTATAGATTTCTATGTGAGAGCCCTAGTTTTACATTCTATTACTGTGCTTTACCTTAGTTTAATGTTTTTCTTTCAGGCCTGTTTAAAACATCTGTGTGCATGTGTATGTTATTTGTTTGTTTTGCCACTAGGTTACTTCTAGAGCTGCTGGAGCTACTGTTTGACAAGTTTAATGCTGTAGCCACTGCACACTCTGTGGTCCTGGGATACCTACAGGATGCCGTTGGGATCCCGCTGACTCAGCAAGAAGAGATCAAATTGTATGATATGGCAGATGTGTGGGTAAAGATCCAAGATGTGTTGCAGGTAAGGGCTTTTTTGCAAAGGATATTGTCTTGATTCAGGACAAAACAGAAAAAAGAAGTAAGAGTCACTTAAAATATTACCTTATGAATCATAAATAGGCAAAAGAAGCTGTTTCCATTTAAACGTGATAAATTCTGATGTCATTAACATATCCTATTCAAGGCCACTTAAACTTTTTTTTTGGCTAGGCTTGAAAAACAGTAGCATATTCTTAATATGTAGTAATCAAGATGTATAGTACCTGCCTTTCTATTCTAATGTACTTTATTTCTCTGGGCTTACTCATATATGAAGATAATAAGTGTGAAATGTGAAATGTTTTATAAAGCTTAATTTATTGACTGTTTCCTTTTACTTTTTGCATATATTGGGTTAAATGACACATCAAGAGCTTATTCTGAGAGATGAGAATAAATCAGTAAGCTGTAAATGTATCACTTTAATTGATTTGTTGAAGGTAAGAATTATATTGCAGTTTGCTGAGATAGCATTTAGAAATTGTATTATATTTTTTTCCATGTGTCAGCAAAATATATTTGACTTGGGCAGATGAAAACTAGAAATACAATTAAGACTAGCTGAAGCAAGTTTGACATAGCTAAGTAGAAGTGACTCGATTAGGTAGTACCCACTAATATGAAAAAAATTAAGTATATTTAGAGAATTGAGAAATTGAACTGTGTGGGAATGAAATTGCTTGTATGCAAGTAGGAATCATTGCAATAAAAATAAATCACGAATGTAAATTGCAAATTGAGAATAGAGGCATGTTTCTGGTGGGTTGAATGATTGATTCTTGGATACTCAGGCATTTTTTTGGGCAGTGAATTTTATTATTGATAGGTTAGTAGAAATAATATGGGTTGAAGCTACATTAAAAAAAATATATTTGGTAGTCAGACTTATAGTGATCCTCCTGTTTTCAGCCTCTCTAGCTCTGGGATTACATGCTTGGTCTCTGTGGCCTGCTCAGTGCTCCTGGGGGCTGGACTGGTGTGGCATGTGTTGCCTGGGATTGAACCTGTCCCTGCACTTGCCTAAGCAGGTGCTTAGTCCACTGAGCTATTGAAACTACGTTCCTGGAGTCTCGCCACCCTTTTATGATTTTTGTCAATTATTGTGTGCCTATAGTAGGAGCTTGACTAGTTATTTAATATTCTGTATCTTGGTTTGTTAAATTTATCATATGGAAATGATATGTGTCTTGCATTACTTGTTTATTTTAAGGAACAGATAGTAGATTTTAGAGCTATTTCAAAAATAGCTAGAATTAGAAATTTCTGATTCTTGCTATGATGAAGTTACTTCTTTCAATAAACAGCTGTAAAATTGGGTGGACTAGGGTTGCACAGAGACAGAGAGAACTCAGGAGGTGAGCACTACATTTTTCTTTCCCTTGCCACCCATCTCCTTACCCCAGCTCTAGATCCCTTTCCTGATGTCCATATTATTCTTCTTGTTTTTTAGTTCATGTTTATGACATATGAAGATTATATTAATTGAGCGTAGTTAGTACCTGTTTGATGCATCTGAAAACCTTTTATGTCCATTTCCCTTTCTTTCACCCTAAGACTTTTGGGCTCTTTGTTTGTAAAAGATTCTTCTCCCTGTTTCATTTTATCAATGTTTTCTTTCTTCTCTTTTCCCTTCCCTTCTCCCGTCCCCTTCCCTCCCATCTTCCCTTCCTCTCCCTGTACCCCTTATTCCCTTCCCTCTCTTCCCCATTTCTCCTCTCATCTCATTTTCTCTTACTTTTTGTATTTCTTATCTACATTGCCCAGGTTGGCTTTGATCTCCTAAACTCAAAAGATCTCCCTCCCTCAGCCTCCCAAGTAGAGGAACCTATAGAAGTATACAATGTGACACCAGACCTGGCTGAAAATAAAGCATTTTTGAGTAAGAGGTTCTTCTAAATAATTTAATTTTTTGTTACTATAAATAAAAATTGATATACAGTTTTTCTTTATTACTTTTCTTCTTGCTGAGACAAAATATTTGCCACCCAAAATTAAAGGAGAAAAGGTTCATTTAAATCATACTTAGAGATTTCATTCCATAATCAGCTGGTTCCAAGGCAGTAGATGACAGGCATGGTGGAGGAAAAACAAGTTTATGATGCAAAAAAAGAAGCAAAAGCAACAAGGAACCTTAATTGTTTCTTGGCTTTCTTCCACTTTTATCTTATCCGTGATACTCAGGGAAGGTAGTATTGCAGACAGCCAAGTTAGATAAAAGTATTATAGGCAGTCAGACAGGGCCAGGCCCTCAAAGGAGACAGCACAGAAGATGAGATGCCTTACAACTGTGGGAGGGGCAGATGCTGCTGTTCTGAACCAGACCTAAAGACCTAAAGGCCAAACAAATGCTAAATGAGTAGCACCTGGGATTGATATTCTAAATAGGTATCAATCACCTGGAAAGACTCAAGGGAGTCACTAGCCCAACCCCCAACTGAAAGAGACCCTATCCCGCATTCCAACCCCCAACAGTAAAAGACCCTGTCCCATATGTAATCCCATTGGTTGACCATAGTATTGTCCCACCTCCTGCCCACCTAAGCGAGTTCCCATTCTCTCTACCTTAGCCTC
This sequence comes from Octodon degus, assembly GCF_000260255.1. Classification (NCBI taxonomy): domain Eukaryota; kingdom Metazoa; phylum Chordata; class Mammalia; order Rodentia; family Octodontidae; genus Octodon; species Octodon degus. The sequence goes on along the minus strand of NW_004524591.1, from coordinate 23,963,328 downwards.
ACATGGTTTTACACTATAAAAGTCCCTGGAAGAGACAGCTTCCTGGGGAACTACCCGCTCAGGCCCCTCTCTGTCCCTCTCTTGGACAGGAGCTTTCTTTCTCTCAATAAATATATTCTGCTCATAACCTCTGTTTGTTCCTAAAATTCATTCTTTGGTTTTAGAGAACACAAACTCCTGCAGGTCAGGTCAGGAGATTGTTTTTCTCTATGTCATTTGGAGGTTCCTTGTATGGTTTGGAGGTCACCCACCCGAGACCAGTTTTTCTCCCTGTATCAGTAGCACTCGCACCTTAAACCTAGTGCCCTTGAACCCAGCATTGCACCATGAATCAATTCCAGTGTCATGCATTCTAGATCCAGCCAGCTCTGAAAAAGTCCCACCCATGTCCATCTGAGGCCTTGGGAGTCATCTAATACAAGGCATAACGCAACTTTTAAAATCATGTTTAGATTTTTATGTTTTCTAGTTCCCTCAGAATTCTTTTAGGTTGCACTGTACTGAATAATATTAATGTATATGCTCATTAGGAAACTGAATATCTAATGGCAGATACACCTGAATTAGTGTTGCTAAATTTAAGAACAATATTTGGTTTTGTAATGTGTATTACAATCATTTTAGACATTGAAAGGACTAAGAAAAATTTGTGAAATTGGAGAGTTCTTACAGAAAAGTGAGGAATGGCACTACTTATAGGGAGGTGGAAAAGATGATGAGGTAATAACTGTGAGTGACACAAAAGGAATGAATAGATGAGGGTAGTCAGGGATAAGAAGCAAGGTGTATCTACAATTGAAGGTTTATTTTGTTGACTCCAAGATAAGCGTGGATGGGACAACTTGGGTGCATGTTATGGAAAGCCTTTAGTGTCATCTGTATGGTTGGTGATTTATGAGACTAATACCAGTGGTTTCTCAAGCTGCCTACATATTGCATTGGGCCTAAGGTTTGAGTCTTAGCCTCATCTCACACCTTCTTAATGAATTTCTTTAGTATCCTATATTTAGAGATCCTTGCTTTGGCTTACATTATTAGAAGTGACTAAGAATGAAATATGTTATAATGATAGAGGACAAAAGAATACAAAGGGAGAGAAAGATTGTGAACTGTTTGTGTATTAGAAAACTAGTAAAATGTTATATTTGACATGTCTGCTTGATTTTCAAGAGGACAGATATTATAGTAATAGGTTACTGTTAAATTATTGGGACCAGTTATCTGCTAAGTACTGATAAAAATAAGCTAAAAGAGAGTTCACTTGGTCGAAGTGAGGGAGAGTCTGCAGTAGTTTGTTTTTCTATTAAATTCAGTATTTATGATCTGTCTTAAAATAATAGAGCCCTGTCTGGGAAATATTTATAATCACCTATATAGCGAGTTTTGGAAAGATTTTTGGTTTAATTTTCTGTGTACAGTTTTATGTATTGGGCCAGCTTAATTTTGTGTACTTGTTCTTTATGTTCTTTATTCCTGGACAGTGAAACAGTTAAGAGCAGTAGGCACCTGCAGTCAAGGGTTTAATGAGTGAATGAAAGTGATAAAATGATTGAAATGGTGAGATAATATGACAAATGGAGTTACATGTGTTTACAATTCAAATTTCATTTTTGTTTTGATTTGAGTGTCTTTTTAAAAAAATTAAAGTGTTCTTTTATATAGTAAATCATGGTGCAGGAAACAATTCTTCATTTTTTTAAACTACTTCCAACAATTTTTCTCCACCTGGCAGCCAGAACCCATCCTTTAGTTAGGAGGCTCTTTTGTCTCAGCATGTTTGTCTGCAGATAGACGGTGAGCAGACGAGGCTATCGCTATCTTACTAACAAGGTGTCATTGTTTTCTTCTGGTGTCAGCCCTGTGACCACACATCATTGCACTCCTTTTTCAGTTTTGTACTCTTTTGAAAACTATGAAATAGAAATATATATTTTTGCCCTTCTGAGTAGCAGCAAAACCTTCTATAATATCACCTACTTGGTGACATGGCTGTCACAGTTATTAACTCCACGATTTCAACTGAATTAGATTGACACACACCAGAAACAAAATATTCATATCTTTAGGGATTCTGTATAACAAAGGAAACAAGAGGACTTTGAACCAACCTATCTTCTAAGCATTATGATTCTGAAGAAAATACAATTTTTTTATGAATTATTTCAAAATGAAACTCTTAGCCATTGTTGGTTGAAATGTGTAATCCTTTAACGACTAAGCAGTGTATACTGACTGAGATAATGGGGTCTAGTTACATTATTACTAAGACGGACTTCTACAACAAGTCACTTTCCTTTCTTAGTGCCTTGATTTCTTTTTCCACACAGTAATAGAGAGCAGAATATAAAATTATTTTCCTTTTGTTAACTGCTGCATAAATATTTAAATAGTGATAAAATTAACCTCATGAGACAAAAACTTGAAATTTCCTGTCAGGTAAGGAAATGCCCAAAATTTTGGATACTGATCCATGACCTGGAGGGGATTTTTCAAGAAAATAGGCACTTTCTATTTTGAATCTAGGTCTGAAACAGTTATTCTTAGATTTTGTTGCATCTAATATGTTGGTGCAAAGAGAGAATTCCCTACCTTAATGTAAAATTATCTTTCTGTAGTATTCTAGGACAGATAACTTGTAGAAGTTTTCATATATATATATGAAAATTTATATATATAAATAAAATCTTATTCCTGGATGATGAAACAATTAAGAACAGTGGGCACCTGTAGTCCAGGGTTTAATGAGTGAATGAAAGTGATGAAATGATTGAGATCCTTTAATGACTAAGCGGTGCATACTGACTGAGATTATGGGTTCTACTTACATTATTACTAAATGGAAAACATGCTGTCTCGTGGGGGCATTGAGTCCACAGAAATGTGTTTATTCTTGGAATTTTTTTCTGTCTTGTTAATGAATAGTGTGCTATGTAATAAGCAGAATTTAATTCACATTAAAAACTTAGATTAAAAAATTTTCTTCTAGGTTGGAATTTGTATAGTTTTGATTGTGCCAGGACTTCCCTGTGTTGTTTCACATTTACTGATAATTCTTCCTTTGAAATGGGTGATCTACGGAGATTTTTCTGGCGCCTAGTGCAGGTGTAGCAAATGCCCAAGTCACAATGTGAGCATGTTTGATGCTCAGTGAAGTCCGACTTTAATGTGGACAGTTTAATACACTGCGCCAAACTTAAAAAGTAGCAGTTTGCACAGGGATACCCCAAAATAGATAAATCTTGGATCAAGTTATTACATTGCTAGATACCTAGGATTGCTGTACTTGAGTCTCATTGTAGCTTATTCTACATTTTACCAATTTGTGGAAATGGCAGGCCTTTCTTCTTACCCACCACTTCCAAAGCTTATCTCTCTGCCTAATTTTATCTGAGATTCTAGGGGATGAATTGTTAAAAACTGCATGTCCATCAGAATCATGTTGCTGCTGCTATTTTAAGTGCATTTATCAAGATTGGGTGCACCTGGGTTTAAGCAAGTGGTTTGGTGAACAAAGAGGCCTTAGTGAGTGGTGGTGATTAATAGTCATAGATGAAATAGAGTGATACAAAATGTATCATTTTGTGTCCTGAGTGAAATTAATAATCAGCATCACCTCCACTGACATTGCTCTTATCTACCAGAGAAGATTTCAGGGCAACAATAATTATATTTTTTGAATTACGATTTGTGTGTGTGTTTTAAAAAAATCTTTTAATTTTAATTAATTCAAGTAGATTAATAAAGAATTTGAAAAGCACTTATTGAAAAAGACAAAATTTTATAACAGGATAATTAGAGATTAACAGTGCATAAAATACTGTGTATCACAAAGTTGGTGAGATAGCTCAGTGGACTAAAGGGCCTTCTTAAGCAAGCTGAGGCAAGGAGGGACCTAGGTTTGATCCTGGCACCACATGCCGCACTAGTCCCGCCCCCAGGGCAGGTTTAGCCAGCCACAGAATCCTGGCATGGTGGTGCATGCCTGTAATCCCAGCAACAGGAGGATCACCATGAGTCTGAACTATGTAGTGAGACCCTTCAATGACTAAATATTAAAAAAAAATACTGTGTATCATGATCTTAGAAGGCAACTGAAAATATTACTCAGATTACAAGTCATAAACAACAAATATTTTTTCTTACAAAGAAGAAACAATAAAAGGACAAAATAAAAGTACAAAACTTTTTTTCATTGAACAAAGAAACTAGTAGTATAAGTGAAACAATTTAACATTTATCTTAAAATATTTTTTGAATTAACAGAATAGAAAATTTAGGAGAGTTGAATTCTCCCTTTCTTGGTATTTATCTTATGTTTTGTTCTTTCCCTCTTCCTTCACCTCCCCTTCCCCTTGTCCCCCCTCACCCTTCTTCTCCTTCTCCTCTCTCTTCTTATAGGACTCCTAAATTTCTACCAAAACACTCTTGGTATGTTTTGGAGTTGTCCTTTCCACTCTCTTAAAATAGTGATTCTCTCTTGGGTTTAGTCACAATTACTTGGGGATTCTATGATGCTTGGAGAGCTTGCTTTGTAGGATTTTAACTGATTTTAATATGCACTTTTGGTTCAAAGCCAGAAGTAGCAAATGTTACAGGTTTGATCATATTAAAACCAAAACCATTAAGGATACTCTGAAGTAGTTACAAAAAATCAATCTACATTTTTTTTTTTTTTTTCCGGTACTGGGGACTGAACTCAGGACCCTGCACTTGTCAGGCAGCTGCTTATTCTACTGAGCTATCTCCCCAACCCTGAATTTAATTTTGAAAGACATGTCCATGTTACACTTTTGGAAGTGTGTAGTCTATAACATATAGCAAATGATAATAGGATGAAAAAATTCCATGAAGAAGGGAAAGGAATTTAATATATGCACACTTTAAAGGCCTAAGAAAAATTAAACAACTCTAAGAAACTGTGCTATTACTTAACTCCACTTACAAGTTTTGGCCAACTTTTACAGTAGAAGCACGAAGATAACAAACAAATTATTCTATTTCTGATCTGAATAGTTCAGAACTTTTTTTGACTGGAAATAATGACATAACATTATTATTTTCTGTTCTTAAGAAATGGAGTTCTGTGTATTACTTCTACCTTCCATTTGCATTTAATAATGCTTTGAGTTTTCTGTATTTATATTGATGAGAGTTTTCTGTTTCTGCTTCTGGTAATTGCGAAGAAAAGGAGGTTCTTTCTTCTACAGGTTCCTATAAATGGAATTTGATAAATATTTTAATCTCACATGGTGTTAAAATGAAAAGACAAACAAGGAATAATGCAGAATAGTTTGTGGTCCCATGGAAGATGTTTAGTATTCACACAGGTGCTTGAGAAAACCATAGAAAGAAGATAACGTGTGTATAAGTAGATGGAGAAGTGAGAAGTGGTACATTTTAATAGGGCTAGAGCTATTTGAGGGAGAAAGGAATGGTTGTTTAGCTTTGTTTATAGTTAGTTTGTTTATCTTGTTTTGGAACGTATTAAACATGCTGTATTAATACCATGATCACTGAAGAGGAGTTTGTGCAGTAGCATTATAGTTTTGTTTTTTTTATCCCTTTATTACAGGAAATTTCAAACAGCTTCACATATAGATAGAAAAGTATAACGGATCCTTTTGTACCATCATCAGGTTTGAACAGATTATAGCTTATGGCTAATACTGTTTTCACCTACTTCTTTTTCCTTATTTTGAAATGATTCGAGACATCATCTTGTTTTGTCTGTAGTTGAAAATCTTTTCTAAAAGAGTTTGATGAGAGATTCTTTTTTTAAAAATAATTTAAATATAACATATGCTTGGTATCAAATCCCTAGTCAATGGGATAGTCAATGTTAAAATCAAATGTGATAATGGTGTTTTTTTTTTAATAGTTTATTTGTCAGAAATATGGATTAAGTATTATAGTTTGATAGGTTTCTTAGGACTTTTAAATCTGTAAGTTTCTTCTTCACTTTTCATTTTATTTGTACCCTTTGAAATGTATTTTTTTGAATAATCCAGATCATTTAGCCTGCAGAATTTCCCAGGGTCTGGCTTTCGTTGATTGCTAAGTTCCATTTACTGTTAACTTTTGTCCTTGGGTCTGGACTAGAAACTTGATCAGATTTAAATTAATGGTGGTACAGTGAGAAGGACTACTTCATAGGTAATGGTAGATGTGAATGTGATAGACATTATCCTCTTTATTTTTTCTCTCTTCTTTTTCTTTTGATTTAATACAGGGTCTATAGGATTTCACTACACAGATGAGACTTGTAGTGATTCTCCTGTGTTCAGCCTCCCAAGTGCTGGGATTACAGATGTGCACCAGTCTCAATCACTGTCTCAGCATGCCATGGGGGTGGGGCCGGCAGGGCACACTGGGGATCGAACCCCAGCCACTGCATATCCTCTTATTTTGATGCACTTATTCTACCGAGCCATCTCCCCAGCCCCGCTTGATAGAGGAAATATATAGTAAAATTATGTTTTTGGTGTGATTTATCTGGCAGCAGTGTATGAAGTAAGATGTTAGAGAAGGAAGTGATGAAGAGAGAGATAACAGTTAGAAGGCAAGTTCCATCCATGTTTGAGTGAAAGGCAGTACAGTCAAAAATGGGAAAGAAATTAGAGAACCCTTGAAAAAAATGAATTTTCAAAGCCTTTTATCATTGAATCTTAACAAATTAAGAACCATATGTCAGGATGAAAATTCAAACCTGGGCTAGAGAGAATTAAGTTCAGGCAAGTGATGCTTTGTGTGCATAAAGTTGAGATATTGGTAGGATATATCTATAGAATTCTGTGGTAGGCAGCTGCATTAAGCATGGGAAGTTCGGGGGGAGGGTATGTGATAGAAATCTAAGGGGCTGTCTCTCTGGGGATTGATAGCTGAAGGTACACAATGGGACTGGTTAGAAATGTATGGGTGAAGTGAGGCATACTTTCCTTAAACAGTTTGTCAACTCAGCTCTCTGAAGTTGTCACCAAGATCCAGATGTTGTGCAGGTCAAGGAGGTGTCTTTTAGGGACTAATGATTCCTTTGGGGTGGGGACTGAAGCTTAGGGAGAACATAAATGGTGAATTTGTAAGCCTAGAAGGAAGGGAAAAGCAAGGCAAACACGACAGAAACCATATTAGTACAGCTCTTAAGAAAAGGCCTTGGAGTCGAGAAATTGAGTATTTCAGTTTTACAGTTCTATACTTCTCTTGTAATTCCTGTTTTTGCACCCTGATCTGTACTGTGACTGAGAACTGGTTAGTGAGGATGGCACCAATAGCTCTCCACTGTCTTCTGTTGTAGGTCCTGTCTTCCACCTGCCTAAAGACATTTGGCTAAAAGGAGATTACAGACATTGCATATAATCATAAAATAACCTTTCCTAACTGAAAGAATTGTAAGAAAATATGTTACTCAGGAGTGTGTGTGTGTGTGTGTGTGTGTGTATGTATGTGTGTGTGTATCTCTGTCTGTGTCTGTCTGTCTGTCTGTCTCTCTTCTTTCTGAGACAGGGTCTCACTATGTAGTTCAAAGTGGCCTTGAGCTTATTTGTAACCCAGGCTGATTTCTACCCTGCAACAGGCCTCCTCCCTTAGCCTCCAAGTGTTGGGATTGCAGGCATGCACCCCATGCCAGGCTTCAGGAATATCTCTTAAACTGTTTAATACCATCAAATCATTTATCTGTGTTTTATAAATACTTTTGCTTAGTTGCATCTGATGTAGTTTAGTAGCATGTTGAAAGGTTATGGGTCCTTCCTTATAGTTATACTCAGAATAATATTCATTTAAAAAATCATTATTAAAATTCTGTAGCAAAGCTTAAGTCACTAAAATGACACATCATTTTAATAAATTGTTTTGGGTTTCTGAAGTGTTTTTTATTGTTGTCAAAGACTTGTTTACCTGAAGGTTGTAAAACCTTTAGGCTTAAGTATCCAAAAAAATTTTTTTCTTTTTTTTCCCAAAAGTTTTGAAGGATTTTGAAAATATAATGTGAATAACAACAACAAAAAACACTGCTTTGGATATGATTTCATAGGAAGAGAAGAGCTGCTGCCAAGTGAGCTACATAGCACATGGCAAAGCTCAGCATGAAGTAGCCAGCCTCACGTGGGTAATAAACGACAGCACATTAGATATGTGCTAACAGCGTGATATGGCAGTGAAAAAGGCCAGAACTATTTTTGGCCATGCTGTACAAAATAGCATCTCATCACTGAGCTGGGCTGATCATCCCTCAATCCAGTTCTCAGGAGGCAGCGAGCATCTGGGAGGCTTGAGTGTTTAGTACATGTGCATCGTGATGATAGATAGGTGGGAGTCCCAGCAGAGAATCTACCATAATTAAAGACTTCAGATGAGACAAGTTTTGTTACTTTATAGAGGAAGTGATATGTAGGAATCAGCATGGAAGTGAAGATATGTTAACCTTTTAAGAGATAAAAGATACTGAAGGAATACCATCATTGTAAACTTGGGCACTAAGGAGAAAGATCTTTTCAATAGTTATCCTACAGCAGTAGGCATTGCTGTAGGATAATGTATTTCATAGGGGTTACTCAAGCTGTTTCACACATTGCAGATCATCATATGGGCTCCAAAAGAAAATTAAGCACTTGTTTATGTTCAATTGTGTTTCTTATCAAGGAATCAACATTTGCAGTGCTTTCTGTAGTGGAAAAAAGAATACAAAGTAATAACATCATGTAGGTCACATGCTTTTTTTTTCGATGAAACTGGGGATGGAACTCAGGCCCTTGTGCTTGCCAGGCAAGCACTTATTCTACTGAGCTATCTCTCCAGCCCTAGTCATATGCTTTTGATAGTAATTTCAAATGCAGATATTAAACTTGAGAACAATGGAGATGAGACTTTGTAGTAATCTTTAGAAATTTGAATATAGGATACCAGAATTATTTACTTCCCATAGTATTATGAGGGAACACATAGGAAGAAATGAAGGATATAAAATGGAATGTAATATCGTTCTTCATGTAAAATGGAGTGAAATAGTATAGTTTTGAATGTAATAGTAGAGGAAGAACTACAGGACCATAGGTTATTCTCCTAGAAAAAATGGGTTGAAAAAAAATGGGTTGAATTTTGTTGGACATTGGCTTCTGATGGAACTGAGTGTTTATCAGTGGGAAAATAGTCTGACTGTCCCTGTAGGCATTTTTCAGTGCATCTTTTTTTCTGATTCTGTGCTCTTGTTGATAATCTCTTCATCTGTTGTGATCAGAAAGATTTTTTTTTTTAATTTATGTATTTGGTACAGGGTCTTACCAAAATGGGACTTGTAGTGATCCTCCTGTCTCAGCCTCCCCAGTGCTGGGATTACAGTCATGAGCAACCAAGCCTGGTTTCAGTGGCTGGCTTAGTGCTCCTGGGGCAGTGCTGTTACAGTCAAACCAGGGTTCTTACACTTGCCAGGCAGGCACTTAGACTGCTGAGCTATCTCCCTAGCCCTCAGAAAGAAATTTAGTTTTTCTACTCTCACCCCTATTTTCATGCTTTGTTGATTGACATAGGCTAGTGGAGCTTCATTGCCCTGCAGTTGACCCAGATTTTGTCCAGTGACTCTCTTTTGTTTGGGAACCAGTGTTAGGTTCCATTACTGAAGGTGAATAAATTTGAGACTAGGCTCGTATATATGTAGTTAATGTTATCTTCAAAGATACCCTATAAACCAGTAGTATTGCCAGCTACTCCAAGTGCTTGTGGTGTACTCTGAGGTCAGAAGAATTACAGAAATGAATAACTTATTTTCCCAAATTTTACTTTTAGGAAAAATGATATGTAGCATATTAAGTCATTCTAGACTCTTACATTGTCTTGTAGAAATGATAATTTTAGGTTTCCAGCTGCAAAAGGTCTATTGAAGATGTACTGAGGATGTGAATACCCGTGTTTGTAATAGTATCATCAGATAATTAAAAGAACTGAACTGAAAATGCAAACTAAGGTTTAAGTTCATTACAAATATGTGTTCTGTTGTAATAAACTTTTGGCTAATAATTGTTTTCTTAGCTTACCATTCAAATGCTTTCGCAATTTGCACAGACTACTTTTCTCTGCTTATTTTATGAAAGGCTGTAATCCATTAAATTAAATTTTTTTCCTTTGTTCTCCAAATCTAACTACACTTTTTATACCAGTACTATGTATCTTTGCCATTTTCTTTTTCTTTACTTCTTAATGCCTTTTCTGATGTGCTGCAGTCTTTTTTATCTGTGAGGCAGCCATGGATCGCTTCCTTTTCAGCAACTCATGGTACTCTTTTGCTTTTACTATCGTACTTACTTAACATGTCTAATATGTTACTCTTTCTATGGAATCTGCATCTTTCTATTTAAATTCAGGTTAAAGGATCTCTTTATCCTTTAACCTGAATTTAGAAGATGGCTAAGAATTTCATTTCTTAGCTATCTTCTAAATTCTCAGTTGTTTTACCTTTCATTTTTCATTATTTGATTAGTTTTTAAGCCTATTGAGAAAAGGAAATGCAGTTTTGTTTTATTGTCTCCTTTCCCCTCTGCACAGAGTTTGGGACAGGTTCTTTTGTGCAGTGTGTAGCTAGTACTTGTAGCAATGAACAGTAGATACTCAGTGCATATATTAATTGATTTAACAATTGCTGTAGACTGAATATTTATGTCCCTCTTAAATTCTTATGTTGATTTTTAAATTTGGAAGTGGAACCTTTGTGAGGGGAGGAAGTTATGACAGCAGAGCCCTCATGAATGGAATTAGTGCTGTTATAACAGAGGCTTCAGGAGCTCCTTTGTCACTTCTACCTTCCAAGGTTACAGTGAAAGCATGGCCAGCTGTGAAACAAGAAGTAGTCCCTCACCATGTCAGATTTACTGGTGTTTTGACCTTAGACTTTCCAGCCTCCACAAAGGAGATGGTATAAAATTTCTATTGTTTGTAAACTACCTAGCTTGTGGTATTTCATTATAATAGCACAAACTGGAATAAAATTAAATGTGTAATGGTTTATAAATGATGAACTTTGTGGCTTTAAAAATTGTATGGGGCTGGGGAGATAGCTCAGTGGCCTAAGTTACCTGCCTGGCAAGCACAAGGACCCGGGTTTGATCCCAGTACTGCATACCATGCCAGCCCATACATTGCCAGCCACCAAAACTGGGTGTGGTGGCACACATCGATAATACCAGTGGTGAGGAGGCTGAGGTAAGAAGATCAGTACAACTCTAACGAGACCCTGTACCAAATTTAAAAAATATATATATTTTTTTAATTGTATAAAAGAGGAATCATGAAACTGTAAAATTTTCTGCATTCCTGGGATCTATAATATATCTCACTTTTAAAAATTGGCCTCTTGTTAAATTTTGTCTCTATAACGTGTTTCTATTGGTCAGGCATATTGCTTAAGGTTTTTAGATAAGGGGAATGAAATAATATTGTCAAGATAACCTTAATTGATACTGTTGTAGTATTGCTGTTGTATAACTAATGCTCATTCATTGACAGCCATCATTTTCATTGTGGTTATGACATGATATATTTGAAAGAATGTGATGTGATTTAGTTAAGATAATACTAACCAAGATTATCAGTCTTCATTCTTTGGAAAGAAGACGAAGTTTTGATTTTCATTTTTATTTTTCCCCCCTTACTAAAATTGTTTTCTTCCGTATCTTGCCATAACTGAAATGTACTTGTTACATATTAAGTTCACACTTTTCAGTGATATCTGTTGTGTGTACTTATACTCTGAAATATTCAGTCTTTCCTCAGAATTACTGGGACTTCTTTTATGTTGTTCTTTAAAAAATGCTATTTAATCAGAGCATGCATCTCACCAGAGGGGTAGCTGCACTGGCTAGTGTGGAAGTGTTTGTGAAGTGTTCTGTAGTCCTCTGGGAAGTAATGTGCCATATAAATGTAAGCTTTTATTACAACTCCTGGCCGACTACACAGAACCATGCTAACGTCATTGATGATTCATTTGAATAGTCAAAGAATTAAACAAAAAAAGTCATATTAATTTTCAGCTCCATTAGAGATGCAAGAATGAAAAAAAAAAAGATGTTTGCCAAAAGGGAAAGAACTAAATTGGTAGGAGAAAAAAAATTTAATTTCAAGCTTCAATTGAATGTTACAAATAATCTAGTATAAAGGACTTTACCAAAGTGTCTGGCAGGATGTTCTTTTTAAAGACCAGCAATGTTAAAAGGTTAAAAAAAAAAGATGAAAAGAAACTACAGGAATATGAAATTAAAATTCTGACTTTTGAATCAGTTTATGGTAGTAAATTACTTCTGGTAGCCTTAATTTAAGGATGTTGAACTAGTCTTTGGTAATAAGAATAATTGTGCCCTAGTCACTAAGTCCTTCTCTTCTTGTTACTGTTACACAGCTGTATTTTTGCATTTTTTTCATTTCATCACATTTGGATATGATGAAAAATCTGCAGACTTCCTGAAACAAAAATAGAGCCATTTATGAACATTTTTGTGGTTTTAATATTAAGGTCTTAAAATATTCTCTCACTCACATGTGAATACCACCCCAGTCTACATGAAAGGTGTTAGTCATCTTTTGGTGTCGTTAATCAGAGGTTACAGATATAGAAACATGTATGTAGTAAAGAACAGTACTCTTTCCTTTGAAATACAAACTCTGGACAGCCACCAAGTTTGATAAAATCCTCATTTTTCTTAATGTATTTTAGTACAGGGCTTATATGATCTCACTACACAGATTGGATGCATAGTGATCTTCCTGTTTTCAGCCTCCCAAGTGC
>NW_004524591.1:23930817-23946567 GCF_000260255.1 Octodon degus | reverse complement strand
CGATTTGATTTCTGTCCATGAACTCTTTGCCTACCCCTATGTCTTCAAGAGTTCCTCCTACTTTCTCTTCCAGGAGATTTAGTGTCTCTGCTTTTGCCTTATTTATTTAAGTTAAACTTTTAGTGTGGACTAGAATATCTAGTAGGGCAAAATGTTCACTGTAATAACATTCTCTTTCCACATTGTCCTTATGAATTTGTTCTTTCTTTAAACCACATTTACAAAAGAGCTAAAATCAAAACAAAAATATGAGTTTCTGTTGTTCTCTTATTTCAGCAAATTCTACATTCTCACTGAATTTCTAAGGACTGTGGAGAACTGAATTACATTTAGTTCTTTTCAGTATAACCCTTACTTGGTGGCATGACTTCTATTTTCTCTAAATAGAAATATTTACATATGTTTGGGAGATGCCTTATGGCTTAATTAGTATTTCTAAACTGATTAGAGAATGTAAAGTGGTGTTTAAGTGCTTATTTTTTTTAAATTACATTTATAAAGGTTAAAATGTAGATAGCTCAACCAACATTATCATTATCATTTAGAATTTATATAGCATTTACATTTCCAAAATGCTTTATTCATGTAAATTAGCCAGTCCTGTTGGCATTTCTGTAAATTATGTCAGTGTTATCCATGAAATGTTAGCATTGTCAGTTTATAGTTATTATTTTCAATTTCAGCAAACTACACCTTGTTTAAAGGCATAGGTAAATTAATAGCATTTAATAACTTTGAAACTACATAAAGTAAACATTTCTTTTGTTTTTTCTTTTTCTTTTTATGTGTGGTACTAGATATTGAACCCAGGGCCTCACATTTGTAGACAAGCACTATTAACTTTGAACTATGTTCCAAGTTGTTCTTTTTTTTTTTTTAGAGAAGGGTCTGCAGGGAGTTCAGGGTCTCACTACTAGATCGGACTCGTAGTGATCTGCCTGTTTACAGCCTCCCAAGAGCTGGGATTACAGGTGTGCACCACCACGTCCAGTCTCAATTGCTATCTCATTGCACTCTGGGGTTGGGGCTGACATAGCAGGCCTGGGGATCAAACCCTGGCCCCTGCGCCTGCTTGTTGGTGCTTTAATCTGCTGAGCTGTTTGGCTGGCCCTATGTTCCAAGTTCTGTAGCAAGCATTCTTAAATACCACTCAAGATATAATTGGGTGTTGAAACTACTGAGATGATTCAAGGCAATATGTTAAAATTGCTGATTGAATTTCACATTTAGACTGCATATTTTAGATGTATGTTTTTCACCAATTTTCTTGAACATGTTCATATAACACGTAGATCAGACAAAAAATATTTCCAGCATCTCTGAAGCTCATCAACTAATTGCTCATGAACATAAACATGCATGCAAGATTCTCAGACATTAGAGATATAAAAGTTGGTATAATTGGAATGATGGTCATAATGCGTTTTCATGATTGTACATTGCTTCAGCAATGAAACTCATTTCTATAAATTTCAGGTATGTTATTCCGTTCATTTTAGGTAGCATTGAGTGTTTATCAAAAGATTGGCCCTAACATGTGCCTATGAGTGGTGTAGATAAAATACACTATTGAACTTCTCAGGAGCAGAGTTGGGGTTGGGATTAGAGCTAGCCTCTTCCCTGGTGATGGAGGTCTTGAGCTCTGAGAAAAAAGATAGAGGCATATTCTTATCTGTCATGTTCTGATGACAGGGAGTGTCTCAGTTGATTTGAGTTCTGAGATGATGTAATTGCATAATTGCCATTTGACAGGTAAATAGGACCATATTTTAATGAATTCTGACTGCCAGGTAAGGATTTGTAGTGAACTAACTCTATATAGCATCTGTGTGCTTAATGCTTTTCTGTGATTTTGCTTTACATTGAAGACATTTGGTACAGTAGAGTACAGGTTTGTTGCATTGAAGATTCATGAATAACCTGAGGAAAAATAGATTATGGAAAGGAAAATCAAATTAGAAGATTTATGGTTGATAAAATGTTTGATGACATTTTTCAATTATGACCAAGCTTAACATTTGTAGAACTGGCCTTAGAAGATAGACTTTAGATTTTCATGGTTATTCTCTATATAATGCAATATTTTGAGTTTGTAGTCATAGTGAATACTTATTTGGCAAATACAATACTTTGTGATCACCTACTATGTGCACGTCTCTATACTGGGTTTGATGGGCTGCTTGCTCTGTTCTGTGTCCCTTGACTTTAGTTAATTTGGGGGAAGCCACTAACAGTAAGTTACTTTTTAGTGTCTTTACATGACTATGTGGGGCATCATTCTAATGATTGAAGTGGTTTTTATAATGTTCTCTCCATTTAAAACCTGGAAGTTTGTGGTTTTTTTCAATAGTATTCTTATGTCAGATTATTGAATCTAGTTCATTGTGTTTTGAGGGATACTGGAGATAGAACTTGGGACCTTATGCTTGCCAGGCTGGCTCTTAGGCCATTGAGCTGTATATCCTCATCCCTTGAATCTAGTTCACTGTCTGTCTGTCTGTCTGCCTGCCTGCCTGCCTGCCTGCCTGCCTGCCTGCCTGCCTGTTTTCCTGTCTCTGTCCCTCTCTCCCTTCTTCCCTCCTGTCTTTCTTCCCTCTTTTCTTCATATTCCTTGTTTTAGAAATAAAAGTTAGATCTCTTTGAGGAATCACTTGTGGTCTCTATTCTCTTTTCACCATCCTTTCAGGCCTCTTGGCTGTAATAGGCATCTAAGGTTTATCTCAGGCCCTACTTTCCTTTTTCAGCACCCTTCTGAGAGTCGTTTTTCTGTGTGTGTGTGTGTGTGTGTGTATTTTTTTTTTTGTGTGTGTGTTAGAATGCAGGTTAACAGGTTAGATAATGTGCAGGTAGATATTAAAATAGGTGATGTATGTAAATTGATAGATTAATAGGTAGTTTTGAAAGGGAATTCTGTCAGAGAAAATAGAGAACTAGGAAGAAACAGGAAAAAAAAACATGCGGAGGATTGAGATAAGACTAGTGGAAATTTAAAAAACTAGAAGTGGTAGAATGAAAATTTGTCTATAGCCAGAGATTTCTAATTGAAGTTAGGCTCTTGTTCTTTTAACTAAGTTGTATAAGAAATAGTACAAATTGTTCAAGGCCGACCAGGTAGCTCAGGGGATTAAAGTGCCTGCTTAGGCAGATGCAGGGACTGGAGCTCGATCCGTGGTGTGCTAAGATGGCAACTAAGACTGGGCATGGTGGCATGTGCCTATAATCCCAGTGCTTGGGAGACTGAAAGCAGGAGGATCTGTTTAGTAAGATCCGATATGTGTAGTGAAACCCCCCCCCAAAAAAAAAATTCAAATATTTTTCAAGTTTTCTTTTAACCAATTAGAAGATTTGCCATGAGATTTAATACCATTCTGGAATGTGCCTAGTTATGCCATATTGTTTCTTAATGCTGGAGTCCACATGTTCTTCTAATTTGGCAATCTGGAGACCTTGAGACTCTTTATTGTGGTTTTTGTCTTAACACTGATTCAGATTTAGGTCAGTATCTTCTTTCTCTTTTCTTCTTTTCAGGCAGATATTTAACTTCTCTATGATTTTAGTTGTCCTAAAATTTGGTCTTATTGATATCAACAGTGTTTTATGTTCTTCAGTAATTGCAGGAAAAATTATCAGTCTAAGTATATATTTTTCATTTAGAATTTTAACAAACAACTAAAGGCTATATATATATATATATATATTTACATATAGTGATTTTTATGACTTTGTTTTTGTCTGAATGTTCAATTTAGCTTCCTTTTTAAATCTCCTGATTGTATTATTTTTAATAGATGTGCTATTTATTTTAGAAGGGGAATATTACTCCTTTTAAGGCAGTCACTATTGAGAACGTATTAATGCTGCCTTCTGTAAGAAGTATGGTAACACATTTTTCATCTGACAAAAAGGTGGTAGGAAAAAAATTAGCCAGTGAAATAGTTGTTTCTGACTAGTATGTAATGAGAGGCTTTACAGAGCCCTGAGAAAATTAGAGATAATTTGAAAATATGTAAATCATCTATTGCTCTATGAAATTAATATGTAGCAGAAATGAATTATTCCTTTGGAAAGTACTTAAAATAAACCATCACAGCTCTTACTTTGCCTAAGCATTCTGGCTGATATGATGTAGGAAA
The DNA here is from genome assembly GCF_000260255.1 of Octodon degus. NCBI lineage: Eukaryota > Metazoa > Chordata > Mammalia > Rodentia > Octodontidae > Octodon > Octodon degus. The sequence goes on along the minus strand of NW_004524591.1, from coordinate 23,942,434 downwards.
TTGTACATTACTTTTTTTTTTTTTAAATATTTATTTATTTATTTGTGTGTGTGTGTGGCCAGCTCAGCCCACCAGGGGGCGGGGCTGGCTGGCATGTGGTGCTGGGGGATGGAACCGTGGTCCCTGTGTTTTGCTTAGCTTAGCTTGTTCTAAGTAGGTGCTTTAGACCACTGAGCCATCTCACCAGCCCTGTACATTACTTTTTGATCAGTGCTAATTTCTGTAAATGTTTGTATCTGTTCCTTTGTAAATTACTTAATATGAACAATGTTGTGAAGTACTCTTTCAGTCAGTAGGAAGTCAGTGCTGCTGACATTCTCATTTTATCCATGAGGAATGAGTTATAGACAAATTTCCTAAATCATAGCTTCCTGAGCTTCCCAAAACATATGAGTCATAGGGATTTTCAGTTGTAGACTTTTATTCAGTATGTCTTCGGTGGGATTAAAGAATTTGAATTGTTCCTAAACTCTCAGTGCCAGTGCTGCTCGTACCACACTTTTTGCCACAAGACACTACCTAGTTGACTTGCTTGGAACAAGGAAAGAAATGTTTTTTAAAATAATAATAATATGTGTATTTAGAAAATATAGGAACTGGATATGCACACCTAATTGACATCTTTTGGTATTTTTCATCGTGAGAATTTTGGCAACTATTTGGGGCCCATGAAGGAATATGGTCAAGATCCTTGGCTCTACAGTATTCTTTTTTCATTATTGCAGTGCTTTTGCATTTGTGGAAAGATTGCTGGGCGAAGGTCACATCACCTTTAATTCAGGACTAAAGTTTTGGACTTCTCTTTGGGTTGTCAATTCTAGTAGAAAAGGATTAAGCTTATTGTAAGTGATTTACCATTAGAAGAATGTCGGGATTATTTGTTGAGTCCTATGTATTTAACTCAGTGCTGAGTGCCAAACTGGCTGTATTCTTTAGCTTAGTAAATTTTTATAATTATATATCATTCCATATATTCCTGGTCAAAAATAACCCTATGTTACTCACTAAAATCCAACAGTTCGGCCCCTTACTTCTGAGAAAAATCTTACTTCTTTTTCTCCATACCCAAAGCTTTTAGTTCACAGTACTATTTTCTCTTTCCAGGTCACTGTATCATCCTTTTCCCTCTGTCCTTGATATAGTTTACTTTTCACAGTGCAGCTGGCATTATTTTTTTTTTAATGGGAAATATTCCCTTAACATCCAGGCTTTGAAGGTTAGCTCCGAACTCCTTGATGGGGTCTTGTTCTTTTTGCCTACAAGTTTTAACCTCTGCCGAGGATTCCTTTTCTTACCACTCCTTCCCTGGGAAACTCTCATTTATCTTTTCCTTTTCAGCTTTGCTGTGAGGCTTTCTGGAAGGCAGGTCCAGAATACATAAGGGAAGATTTGGTACTTCTGTTGTACACTTCCCTAAAGTCCTACTCACTTTTCTGCCTGGTGCTTTTCATCTTAGTTTTCTATTACTTGGTTTTGGCTTGATGGGGAGGAAACCTTTTGGGGCTTGTAATTGGCTTTTATGTATGGCTGGTTGTATTCCTACTGTGCAGTACTTTAGAAATGTTGACTGTGCAGGACTGAATGTGTAGTAAAAAAAAAACCCATGAAACTCATGTACTTTATTTTAAGGTTGAATTTGCAGTGTTTTGAGGCTATAAAAACTATATTAAAAACATACAAAATTGAGTTAGTAGTCAGGTTTTAATGATGTACGTACAGGAAGTTTCAATAAAATGAAACTTGTAATTTTGTGTTAGTATACATAGGCAATGAACCATATTAAATATGAAGGAAGAGGGTAAAGATCTGGCATAGCAATCTTAAGACCAATAATGGATATTTGACTAGAGATAAAGAGTAGTAGTAAAAAAATGCAACAGTTGCCCTTTTATTAGTTCTCTCTTCAGGTTATGATAAAACTATATAAAAACTAATTACTATTTGAATATGATTTTTGTTTGCCTTTAGAGCAAGTGCACCATTTTAAGATGCAATTTGGATTATGAGCGAGAGCTAATAATATCCACCCATCCATCTACCTTACTTAGCAAATATTTAAATACCTACTGTGATCTACATAATATGTTAAGTGCTGGGATTACAAGTAAGATGTATATGTTCTTAAACATAAACTATCTATAACTAAGAAACAATTTTTAAGTGTGAGTCTGCTTGGGTATTCTACTGTCGATGAGCCCTTTTTTGTGTCTGAAGAAATTGAGTTAGGAGTAACTTGCACAGGGCCCTGGGAGATAGCTCAGTAGGATAAGCATTTGCTTGGCAAGTGCAGGGTCCTGAATTCAATCCCCGGTACTGAAAAAAAAAAAAAAAAAAAAAAGGAGTAACTTGCACAAAGTCACAGATAGAAAATAAACTTAAGCCATGCTGGCCCTGCCCGCAGGGCATACTGAGACAGTGTTTGAGATTGGGCATGGTGGTGTGCACTATAATCCCAGTGCTTGGGAGGCTGAAAACAGGAGGATCACTAGGAGTCTGATCTGTGTAGCAAGACTCTGTAGTCCCTGTACTAAAAAAAAACAAACCCAAAACCTTAAACCAATGGTAGATCCTGATTCCACATCCTGTGCTGTTTCCTTCTGCCGTGTTGTTATGCCTCCGTAGGTTACTTTAAATTGCTCATGGAATCTTAGTCAAGTTTTTAAGAGGACAGTTTAGTTTAAAGGGTATATTTATATATTTTATTTTTATTTATTTATTTATTTATTTATTTATTTTGGCAGGGAGGCGGTACCAGGGATTGAACTCAGGACCCTGTGCTTGCAGGCAAGCACTTATTCTACTGAGCTATCTCCCTGGTCCAAAAAAAAATTTTTAAGAAAATTTATAGTATGTATTCAAATGCTTAGTAACTTTTGCAAACTGGAAACTATATAATTTATGTCCATTGTGTTGCTAGTTGAGTCCCTGTTGATATAAAACAATAGATGTGTGGGTTTTCACTTAATATTTCCTGGGATTGTATTTTTAACTTAGCTCTAGAAGGAAGGCTAGTATTTTTGTTTTTTGAAATTATTTTTGTTTCTTCTTTGCCTCTTGTTATTTCTTTGTTGTCTTCATACAGTATAAAGTTCTAATAATTAGAATGAAAATTAGGAAAGAAATACATTGGCATGTATCGTATACATAAATAAAATCTGTTCTCATAGTTTCCTTTAATTTAAATTATTTTTGTTCCTGCTTGTACACAAAGTATTCATTTATGCCAGTGGTCATTTATGTTGACAACAATTGATAAAAATGAATAATTGTTTGATGGACATAAAATCCTATATGAATGTAAGGTAGAATTATTATACTTCTTTTGTCTTTAGCTTTGCCAGAGTATTGTTACCAATGTGAAGGTTCCAAAGTTTGTACAGTGGCTCTCATGCTCCTTGGCTGGCATTCACTGTTTGTTTACTCTTCGATTTAGCAAATACTCTGTTCTTGACCAAACTTTAGTTAGTTTCCTTTTGGTCCTTTCTCATCTTGCCGTTAACATTAGACATCCATGTCCACCCTTGTTTAGTCTAGGGTTAGCAAGAAGCTTTATTGTGCTATTCTAACCTCATTCTAACCTCATTCTTGATATCTTATCACTTTTAACACTTAACGTTTTTTATTCTTCACTGATAATGTGTAAATCCTCGATCTGCTTTTAGTATGAACCTTGTTAAGTTAATTTGGCAAGAATTGCCTAACCTTTCATGTCTCTACACTTCCCTCACTTTGTTTACTATATGTCCCAAACTGTCTTTGCTGTATAGCAAGTTCAGCCCTGCTTCTGCCCCCAGTACAGTAGTCTTAAAGCCTTCTTTACTGTTAAAGAGTGTCACAGTAATTTTTTCTTTCACAAATTCATAGTAGAAAAATAAGTCAAATAATCAAATATATGGTTGGACGTAAAGCTTAAAGACAGTGTGTGTTAGCAAGGTAAAATGGAAAGAAAATAGGTGATATCAACCATGTTAAAATATATATGTTTAGTTTATCTGTGAAAAAATAGCCATCTGGTTCCCTCCATATTATATTATGTGCCTATTAAGTAGCTTAGCGTAGATTTGAACTCAGGTTGGTCTGATATCAAAGTCAATATATGTACTACACCAAAATGTTACATTACTTTCTTTTATTTTTAGTATATTTTTTGCACATTCCATATATTTCATAGTATAATGAAACAAAGCATGGTTTCCTAGCACTGTGGTCCTAGTACAAGATAACTAAATTGGTATCAGTGATTCTTTTCACTTGTCTTTGCATATTTTAATATATGGTACTTTATGAGTATAATGAAAGGCCCCTCTAAATGACAATAGGTCATCTGTAGTAGGAGTGTGTTGTATAAACATATTTTCTCTTGCTAATCCTATCTGGAATGAGAACATTAAAAAAAGTGTAATTAAAATCAGATAAACCACCCAGTAAGTTAGTATATAGATAAATCATTGCTTTTACTCATAGGCTATTTTTCTGCATTGTTTACAAGGGATTGTACAATAAACTAACAAACTTGTAAATGTATAGCTAAAATATAAGTATAATATTATTAGTTTTATTATCACATTGAGGTTTTGTTTTCCTAACAGAAAATAGTATTTTGATGGACTACTAAAATTACAATAATTTGAAGCCAAGGAGATGGCTCAGTAGAATAAGTGCTTTCCTGGCAAGTGCACAGGCCTGAGTTCAGTCTCTGGTTCCGGGGTAAAAAATTACAGTAATTTTAGCTGCATTAAGTTTACTCTTTCACTTTAATTTATTATTTTTATAGGACAATCCTACATACAAGAATAATGAATTATGCAAAAGCCTGTGCTACATATACAGCTAAGAGCAGTGGTCACCCAACCCCCATCTTCTCAAAGCAGTCCATGTGGAGTATCATGAACTACGAAGGGGCAGAATGTGCTAGAGGCCGAATTTCTTTATTTTATCTTCACAGCATTTCCAGAAATTATCAGAGGAGTTGGTTTGCTTGTTTCCTTGAGTAATTTCATTATTACCTTTGGAGATCACTAACTTGGAGCTGTGAGTGTGTCTATTTGCCATCCTCATCCTGACCTCTGCTCAGCTTTTACTGTGTAACAACTGGCCTTGTTCAGATATTTGGCAGGCTGTGGTTGTTCAATTATTCCTTCTTTCCTTCCTATATATTTTAATTACCCCAGGGAGCTGGTATTCAAAAGAATGTTTCTATTGGCCAATTTGATAAGTTTTGATAAGTTTTGTTCAGGGTTGGGAAAGGGAGTGAATTAAAAAATCAGAAATTAAATGTATACAGTCTTTATCAGTTAACATTTTAAAAGAATTTTGTATTTTCCTTTATTATTAAACCAATCTGCATGATGTTAAGATAATATTCAGATTTATTAGCTTTATTTTACAAATAAAAATAGGTACTAAATATACAGATTTAAAGGAAACCTTTTTTGGGGGAGTCAGGCAAAAAATTAAATTATACTTTTCCTAGGCTAGCCTGCTTTTTTTTTTTTTTTAATTTTTCCATATCTTCAGACAGCCCATCATGCTGAACCTATATATAATGAATGCACTTCTGAAATGACTTCATTCCTATGGGCAACAGATAGGTTGCAGGAATGATAATGTGTTGGACATGTGCTTCAAGGTAGCTGAGTCTTATTAGAACTTACAGGTCACAAGCAATCAGAAGAGGGTGTGAAGAAGATACCATATTAGTGAAAAAATTATGTTAGAGAAATTAGAGTTTTGCATAGGATTATCAAATGAATTTTAAGACTGAGGAACATATTCCTATATGATTTTTTTTCCTTGTGGCTATACACATTCACATTATATATATGGGAATCAGTGTACTGCTTTATTTTGTATTATGTTTCTATAGTACATCCAAAATCATCAAACAATGGTAGTAAAATTTTTTATTTATAAATTTGTATATTAACATCAGTACATACAGAGAATTAACTGTGCTAGGTCAGCTTCTCTAATCTTATTTTTTCTAGAGTTTAGGATAGGCACTAAGTTGAATGGGACTGCATTCTTAAAAGGCAGCTGCCCTAGTGTTAGTTAAATTTAGTCTAGCTTTAGACTGTTCAGTACGCTACATCTAAAATAATAGCCCATCATCTTAAAGATATCCATCTTTTCTGTCAAAATAAATTTATTAAAAGAATGTATAGATTATTATCAACTCATACCCTCTTTTATAAAAATAGTTAAATTTAATATTTCACATTTACAAAGTCATTTTTGATACAGAGGGAAGAACATTAGTTTATAGTAGCCAAATATAAGGAGGTTGCAACATCTTCACACATCTTTGAATCATAGATCAACATTAAAATCACTTTGTTATGGTGCTGTTTCCAGTAGTTTGTAATATCAGAGACAACTTTGAGTTATTTATTAGGAAGATTATTTATATATTTCAAAGATACTTGACTTTTTTATTGACAAAAGTTCAGTTTAATTTACACTGAAGAATTTTAACCCATTACACTTTGTTGATTCAAGCAAATGCAAATCTTCAAAGTAATAACAAATTTGAACTGACAAAAGGAAAAATTACATTATAACTGTTCAATGTACTGTCATTCTTAGACAAGAAAAAGTCAGCGTTATATGGGATTTTACAAAAATCTGGCACAGGGCACAAGAAACAGTTACTGACAGTTACCTCAAATAATAGTTTACAGAGATGGGACGTTAAAATAGTGCTTTTTATTAGAAGGACACCAGCACATACTTCCACCCTCACTATAGGTATTCTGTAAGAAAATGGAGAGACTTTTATCCACAGGTAACGTCACATTCTGGCTGTTTATTCTCTCTTTACTCAGGCCTCGTTCTCCGAGTCCCTTTGGTGCACCTCAGTGCCTCTGTATCTGTCTGCATCTAGGCTCCCGGTGTCCTGTCTTCTGTTCTACTCTTTTTTTTTTTTTTCGGAACCAGGAATTGAACTCAGGCCCTTGCGCTTGCAAGGCAAGCACTTATTCTACTGAGCCATCTCTCCAGCGCCCTGTTCTGCTCTTTGCTGGGATTCCACTGGGGCTGGTTTCTTATCTGCCTGTGCTGTTAGCTAGTGGGACTCTGGTCCCAGCTGCTTCTCCTTTTCCTGCTCCAGGTCCCCTTGTTTCCTGCAGCTCCTCTCCTCTCTCAGCTCCCATGGTGGCTCTTGGACTGCTGTGTGGGCTGCTGTTTTCCCCAGAACTCTCTTCTTTTACAAACCGAGGCATTTCCCCAGCCGTTTTCTTATTACTGTGAAGGCTGAAAATTCTTCATAATGTTTTCTCTTCTTAGACTTCTTCTCTTCACTGTTGCTACTTCCTAAACTTGGGGCGGTTTGATTTGTTTTTCTTCTTTTCTTTTTTCTTTGCTCTGCTGTCACACTCTCAGTGCTGCTTTCTGAAGTCTCTGAAGAGGAGGAAGAAGAGGAGGAGGAAGATGATTTGTGCTTATGCTTTTTGTGTTTGTTTTTGGTCTTGTGTAACTTTTTTCTCTTTTCTTTCTCTTGATTTTCTTTTCAAGTCTTCAGTTTCTTGAGACACTTCTATTTTTGTTTAGCTGTTAGTGACTTTAAGACTCAACTCCTTGTGCTGGGGAGGCTCAGTGGAATAAGCGCTTCCCTGGTAAGTGCAAGGGCCTGAGTTCGATCCCTGGTTACACACACACACACACACACACAAATTAAACTTCTGGATCTTCTTCACCCTACTTGCAACATACTCCTGTGATTTGTGGTCAAGTTTCTCCCCAGCACATTTCGTTTCAATGCAAACCTACTGTTTCTCATCTCCACTATTACCTCTGAGGGGTGCATCGATGGCCCTGAGCCATCAGTGGGAACTGAACTTTCATTGATTCCAGAAAGACCAAACAAAGGACACTCTTGGTCTGTGTTGACGTGACCCCTTTATGACATTGAATGTTCCTCACATTTCGAACCTGAATTCCAAAAGGCTGGTCTCGGATGTTCATATTATCTTTGGCATATTTTTCCCATGGAGACCCCTTCTGCAAATTCAAATTTGTATTCCATCTCTCCTTCTGTTTCTTCTTTATCTTTGTTTTCTTTTTTAGCTCCTGGTGGGGCCTTGTACATGAAATTAAGGTCATTCTTTACACGTTCATCTCCCATAAATAATCTGTTGTCATATGATTCTTGTTCTTTGTGATATCACTGCATTAATTCTTATTTCTTTTTATCATATATTTTCTGTTCTGCCATCCATATTTTCTTGATACTGGACTTGGAAGCAAGATGAAAGTCTTTTTTGCACGTGATCTTGGCAAAGGATTTCCTCATCTTCGAGTGTCTGCTGTCTAAGGCAGCAGCTGGGTAGGGAGAAACAAACAAACTCTCAACATTTTTTTTTTTTTTAATGTTTTTGGTAAAGGGTTTCACTACTCAGCTCCATCTTGTAGTGATTCTCCTATTTTCATCCTCCCAGTGCTTGGATTGCAGGTGTGCACCACCACACTAGGTCTTGTTGGCTGATTTAGCATGCCTGGGGTGGCGCCTGCACAGCCTGTGGCACCAGGTATTGAACTGCAATCTGTGCGCTTGCACTGAGCTATCTCACCAGTCTATGTATTTTAAAGATATTTATAATTTTCCTTGCAGTTTGTGACCTCTGCTGTACATTTATTATACTTTTCCACTTACAGAATTCTAATTAGATCTTATCACAGATTATTCATAAGTTTAAGGTTTTGAGGATTTAATTAACATTACTAGAAGTAGGCCGGGGAGATAGCTCAGTAGGATAAGCGCTTGCCTGAGAAGTGCAAGGGCCTGAGTTCAATCCCCAGTTCCGCCAAAACAAACAAACAAACAAACAAACAAAAAACACATTGCCAGAAGTATAACGATTTCTTGATGTTTATATTTCACAAATACTGGCTTGTGAAGGTTGTTTGGACAGAAATCCCACCACCAAATATTTCGGTAAAGGCATTTCCAGGTCCAAATTATGGGCAGATTATGAGAGACTTAGTGTCAGGTTTCAGAGGATATGGACTTTAATGAAAACTGTGTAGCAATATCAAGTGGAATATATCTAGTTATTACAGAATTCTTTTAAAAAAATGAGTAAATCATATCAAAGCTTTTTTTCCTTAGTTTTAGCCCATACTTTTGTGTGTGTGTGTGTGTGTGTGTGTGTGTGTGTATGTGTGTAACCGGGGATTGAACTCAGGCCCTTGTGCTTGCCAGGGAAGTGCTTATTCCACTGAGCCATCTTCCCGGCCCCAGGCCATACATTTTCTTTTTTAATATGTAAACTACTTTTGAGTTTGTCCTTTGAAAGGAACTCTTCACCTTAAAATGAGCCAGTTATTTATTTATTTATTTATTTATTTATTTGTTCATTCATTTATTTAAGACAGGGTCTCCCTATGCAGTTTAGTCTGGCCTTGTGCTCAGTTTGTGTCCCAAGTTGGTCTGGAATTCATCACAATCCTCCTGCCTCCTCCTCTTGGTGCTGGGATTACAGTTGTGCCACAATACTCTGCAAACTGAGTTGCTAATGAGTTCTATAATAAATACCTATTACCTAGCTAGTTTATAGGATATATTAATATTTAGGACTTATTTCTGACTGCTATGCTTTTTAGTCTTGTTTTGAAGTGGGCCATCTAATCTTAGTACTGGGAAGATCCTCTAGATTTTACAAAATTCTGATTTTTCATATACTCAGTACTATCAGAATTCAGAGTTTTTCCTTTTTTTCATTTTAACTAATACTTTATGGACTGACAAAAGTTTGCTGTTGCATAAGTGTTTGTTAATCTCAAGCCACCATATAATATCACATATCCTCTGAAATAATTAAAACAGGGGCCAGTCATAGTCTAGTTTGGATGATAATAATAGGCATCAGAAAACAATAGCAATCATAACGAACTGTTTTCCATAAATAAACTCCTGAATCATATTAAAGTTTAAGAAGAGTGAAAAATGTTAATATTCCTTGTTTTCTCATGAAAGTGAAATGCAGAAGTGATTACAGCTGTTTTCTCTTTTTATTTCTTTTTTTTTTTTTAAATATATATTTGGTACAGAGTCTCTTTTTCAAGACAGCTTGATGGCAACCTAGGAAAGAACTGCCCATTTTCAGAGGTGCTGAAAATGTTGGTACTTTGTTCATGTTCAATACTGACATTCTGGGTTAAAATTTGGCTTTTATAGCAGGTTTAAAACAGAAGTGCTCTTAGGAAATGGATGATTGGCATTTTAATCAGTTCCAGTGTTCAGAACCTATGTTTGAGTGACTGTATTTTCAACTCTTGAGATTTCCCTGCTGTGCAGTTCAGCACCAATTCAGAGGGAAGAACCCATCTGCTGAAGACCAAGTTCAGAATACATCCCTCTATTGGGTTCAGTGATCTTTGCTTCACACAGCTCATTGAGTTTTCTAAGTTTCAATGACTGTCATGCAAAAACTGATAATTTGATTGTTTCAAAACAAAATCCTTTGTCATTTTGCTTAGTCCTTAAATCGAAAGGATTCAGTTTTTTTCTTATTGGCAGATAATATTCCATTGTACACATGTACCACATTTTGTTTATCCATTTATTAGTTTGATGGGTGCTTAAAAGCTGTTTTTGCTTTTTCACAATTATGAATAATGCTGTTATGAATGAAATATTTGTGTAAATATTTGGTATGAACATAAGTTTTCATTTCTCTAGCTTTGTACCTAAGTGTGCAATTATTAGATTAATGGTGAATGTGTTTTGGAATTGTCAAACTGTTTTTCAAAGTTGCTGCATGCGTTTACTTTCCCACCAGCTGCACATGAGAGCTCTAAGTTGTATGTAATTGTGGTTTTGATTTACATTCCCCTAATACTCATATTAATCATTTTTTTCCTGTGTGCATTTACTGAATATACACTTGTAAATTATTTAAAACACTGGCATGTATTGTGTCTGGATACATACATGTATGATCAAAGTATAAAAAATAGAACAAGATGGGAGAGTTAAACTTTATATTTTTTTAATTTCAAAAAGAAAAATCTTAATACAAAATACATTTGTTAAAAACCTTAATTCTAAATTCATAGCGTATTATTTTCAATTTCTGTATGTTAAAATACACATACACAAAATGATAATTGATGTGACTACAGAATATTTCTGAGGAAGAAAAATAAAATAATAGAAGTACTAAAAGTAATGGTTTCATTTAGGTGAGATATCACATATAAAAAAAAGTTTTGCCACAAAGGTTTCAGTTGAAGACTACTATTAGAGGTACCACCTAAGGGTTCTGTACAATGTCACATGTGATAGAGAGTGAAAGATTATGCTTTTGTTAAATGCAAACAACAAAACTATATGTATATAATATATAATACATTGTAAATTATTCTAATGCTATGTATGTTTATATATATTATAACTAGCTTACTAATACTGTACAATTTTTTTTTCCTTTTATATTTATATTTTTATTTTTTTTAGGAGAGTAACAATGGTTAGTACATTGTGTATTGTTACTGCCAAAGTAGTTTCTCATATTACAAGATATAGGCAAGAAATAATAAATAAACAACATAGGTACAAACCTCTGTTTTTTTTTTTTTAAAGTCAACAGAAAATGGAAATATACTTTTTAAAGTTTCT
>NW_004524591.1:23928907-23930717 GCF_000260255.1 Octodon degus | reverse complement strand
GGGCTTATATGATCTCACTACACAGATTGGATGCATAGTGATCTTCCTGTTTTCAGCCTCCCAAGTGCTGGGATTACAGGTGCATGTCACCATGCCCAGGCTCAGTCACCGTCTCAGCATGTCCAAGGGATGGGGCTGGCACAGCATGCTGAGCTATCAAGCCAATCCAGCTATCAGGCTGGCCCTCTATTTTTCTTTCTAATTTTAATCTGTGTCTTCCTTCATCCATGTCCAATGGGATGATGTAGGTCATGAACAGTTTACAGTATCAAAGGAGCAAGTGACTAGGACTCCAGAGCTGTGATTATTACTAAGATTTAATGAGATTTTAGCATATACCACTATGTTTAGTACTTACATTGTGTCATTTAAGATGCATGTTAATAATGCTATTATTATTCTTTATATATGACAAAAATGAAATTTAAAGACATTAATTAACTTCCTTAGCTATTAAGTGGTCAAGCTGAGATTCAAACTCAGCACTGTCTGGTTTCAGTTACACTTAAGCACTATGATATATTGTCTCCATGGTTTTCACTATTTGTGTTAATCTTCATGGCTTTGTTTGGTTTATTATTATATCATATTCATATGTTATGCTGAATATGCCTGTTGTAATTTGGGGAAGGAATGAAGAAACTGCTAGGTAGGTATCTTATTTACTTTCTTCATCACTCCTAGCACAAAACTACTGATACGTGCATTGTAAAAGAACAGAGCTTTATTTTGTCTCATTGCTACAGTTCATGATCAGCAATTGCAAAGGCAAAAATGGCACGGTGGAATATCCTGGCAGGAGGAAAGCTGCCCATGTTATGGTAGCCAGGAAATGGAGAGAAGGAAAGAGCCAGGGAAAGAAATGTCCGTATGTGTCATGTTCCCAGTGACCCCCCTCTAGCCAGGTGCCATGTCGTAACAAGCAGGTCAGCTATAGTCTCCTTATGATTCATTCACCTTCCAAAAACCCTGACTTTGAGTGTGTGAAGTCCTTTGGCGAGATCTTGAATTGATGTAAACCGTAACAGTAGGCTGTTCATATCACAAGTCTTCCATATAGAACTGTGGGGGTCTTCTGAAATAGTGTTTTGATGTCATGAAGCATTGTGATGAGTCATTCATACCTCCAAGTTAAGTTTTATTTTTTTTATTTTTTATTTTTTGGCAGAACTGGGAATTGATCTCAGGCCCTTGCACTTGCCAGGGAAGCGCTTATTCTACTGAGTCATCTCCCTGGCCCCTAAGATTTATTTTCCATGATTCAAGCTGTCTTTTCCTTTGAGTAATTATGTTAGTGTTTGTTCATACTAAAGATTGGATGACATTTTCAGTAATTACAGTGTAAGAAGTAATAAGGAGGCACATTCAATCACATAAAATAGGACTGTATCAGTATTTTCATAATTCACTTCCTTTTAATTTTCAGACAATTCTTTTGAGCCCAGTAACTTTTCTCCTGGGCAGTAGTGGGGACTGGATGTAGTTCCATGCTACTTAAGCTCTGTAACACTAAACTGTGATATAATCCCTACTTACTCAATGCAGAAGCTTCATGACTTTGTACATGTATAACACTTTTTCTTTACTTTTGTGCTCACTTTTTACACTTGCCTTATTTTTTTTGCATAATTTTATTGATAAACAAATGGCAATGAGACAGTTTCAAATCAAATCGCTAGGACAGTTTCAATAATTAACACACTGCATACATTCTTCTTAGTGGTTAATTGATGCACAAAGTGCAGACTTGAGATCCTATTTACAAACACCATTAGAACAAATCATTCTATTCATTAAGAGAATGTAACTA
>NW_004524591.1:23915311-23921120 GCF_000260255.1 Octodon degus | reverse complement strand
TGTATACCACTGTTTTCTGAGCTTTGGTGTAGAGCTTAGATAGAGTTATTCCCTTAGCACCAGGTCCAGATCTACGAAGTTCAGATTCCTCCAGGTGGGTGGTGTTTGGTTCTGGCTGTGTGCTCCACTTCTTTCTGCTGTAGGTGTTAGAGTTGAACCCTTTGTGTCTCTCTGGGAAGACGGCTTGCTCCTGAATCAGCTGGGTGGGTCTTGCCTCTAGCCTCTTTGCAGGGAGTTCTGCTGAAGGGTTCTCTGCTAGGCCTGCCGCCTGCATGGAATGAGGATCCACAGGCCATAGGTCGTCTCACTCGCGGGGCCTGTGCTCTGGGTCTAATCAGGATCCCATGGCCCGGGTTGTCTCACTCACTCACTGGGCCTGTGCTCTGGGCTATTCAGGATCCCACGGGCCCTCAGTTGTCTCACTCACTCGCCAGGCCTGCGCTCTGGGTATATTCAGGATCCGGAGGGCCCCAGATCGTCTCACTCTGAAATTTTTGATTTTAGAAGTCAAATTTACATTTAATTTATAGGAAGTATATAGTAAGTATGTGGTCAATGAGAAAAATAGAAATTGATGTAAAACATATTAAGGTGTTGAATGGATTGAAGGAGTAAAATGCAGCATTATCTTGAATTAAAAAATGGATGTAAAGACTTTGCTTTATGCATCAGACTTGTTTTAGTAGTTGGCCATCATCTATGTGAACAATCTGGCATTTCAAAGTGGTATTACAGCAGCAATATGGTTCTTTTTTAGAAGTTTAGTTGAGGATATAGTTCAGCAGCACAGCACCACCCTGGCAACTATAAAGTCCTGAGTTCAATTTCTGATACCAATAAGAAAAAAAAATTTCTTAAGGTGACTACTTTTTTTTTTAATCCATGTTGTGTTTCTTCCCTCTCTAGCTAAAAATGTTATATAATTTTCATGCATGTCTGTTTCTCTTTCTAGCAAATATGATCCTTGGAGTGAAAGAATAATGGAGTATTTATTCATTTTTGTACCACTCCTGTATGTAGTACTTTGTGTTGCATGCATAAATAACATACTTAATTTTAAAAGGACTTTATTCAGCAGCCAGAGACTTGTATGCAAGAAAACCATGAAAAACACCCAAAGATTAAATACAAGAGTGTGTACAAAGTGCCCTCAACAATACTTAACTCTTGGTCAGCTATTGAGTATTCCTCTGTATTATTTCCTTGTTGAGATATTTGAGAAGAGGTCGCTAAAGATAATACCAGTGGACTCAGAAAAGGATATATAGAGAGGGTGATTCAAGATTTTTTATTTTTAAAGAAGGGGGATGACTTCAGTTATAGGGAGGAAGATAAGTTGATGATAGGGTGGAAGAGGAACTGAAGGAGTGGTGACACTATATGCTATACTGGTAGTAGAAAGACGGGAGTCCTGAAGGTGATGGGTAACATGGGGCATTAATGGGAATGAAGAGAATTTGTGAAGTCTTGGAATGAAAAATGAAATAAAAGTTGGATGACTAAGAGCATTACAGCAAAATTGAAGATTCAGTTGAATTTAGATGGGATGAATGATAAGGTCTGTGACTATATGGTTTTATGCTTTGGAAGCTGAGACTGAAAAAGTATATAGGTTGTATAATATAAAAGAATGGATTCATAGAGCCACGAAGGAAAAAGTTGGTAATGATGTGGATAATTTCCTTTAACTGATTTGAATGACTCTCATATTGGTAAGTATTCTCTTAACAGAGAACAAGACTCAGGCTAATAGAGGGATTTGTTCTAATGGTGTTCTAAGAGGATATCATGTCTGCATCTTGTATAACAAATAACCACTAGGAGGACAGTATGCAATGTGTTAATTATTGAAACTGTCCTACCAATTTGATTTGAAACTGTCTCATTGCTATTTGGTTCTCAATAAAATTATGGATAAAAAAGACTCAGGCTAAAGGGTTGAATTAAAAAAGATTCCTGCAGAATGAAAACAACTTACCACTAATCAATCTGCCTAATATTGGAATACATATGAAGAGAGGGAGAGAGAGGCAGGTGGGGGAAATGAAGATGGAAGACTTGGCTACCTGGTAGCCTGTAGCCCTTTAACACTCAGTGTTAGAAGATATTATAATCAGAATATTGATTGGGTAAGAAAATCTAGTTTGAAGTTAAGAGCAGAATAAATGTAGTAACTGTAAGTCTAGTTGTTTTGTTTCTTTTGCTATTCTGTTCTGTGGTTCTTTTTGGTGTTGCAAGTTGATAGATTATACAACATTTGCAAATGAAAGTAGCCAAGAATATAAAAACTGGGAAAAACTTGTGCCACAGTTTTCTCCTGTCTTTCTACCTCCGTATTTCTGACATCGAGGATAGATTATTTCAGTAATATGTCCTATTACTTGTTGTGATCCTCAGTCTACTTCATCAGTATCCTTAGGCTGTACATGTTTTTTCTCTCATTTAAAAATTAATTTCAAGTGAATCACTATAATTGACTTCTGTGCTATAAAAGTAGAGTTTTAAACTTACTTGTAGATTGAGAATGTGAAATATTACAATTCTTTATGCATTTGCCTTTTTCTATATGATTCCCCACCCCCCCCGGCATTAATCAATGAATGAAATTTTGTTACTTTGAGTGAAGGCCAAACTAGGAATAACTGTCTTTTCCGTTTTTCTTGAAAAAAATAATTCTTAAGTAACATTTTATTTCTACCCATCTCCCCTTAGATAAAGAAAAAACAGCAGTTTCCTCACTTTATCTCCTGAAATATGTGCTGCATATTCATTATGTGGAAGGCTGTAATATTTTAGAAGCTCAAACTGAACACTGTTTTAGGGGCAGGGAGCTGGTACATTATTGCTGAGAAATTTGGTATTGATAATTGCAGTTATTTCCTCATCTGAAGGATTCAAAAAGTAGCTTCGGTCATAAATGTCAGTCAGCTCTTTTTTTTTTTTTTTTTTTTTTTGCTTGCTAGCACTATGCATTGCTTTTGGAGAACAGAGTAATCAGTAAATATTGTTAAATATAAGATGAATTTTGAACCATAATTATTTCATTCATTGATTAATGCCGGGGGGTGGGGAATCATATAGAAAAAGGCAAATGCATAAAGAATTGTAATATTTCACATTCTCATCTACAAGTAAGTTTAAAACTCTACTTTTATAGCACAGAAGTCAATTATAGTGATTCACTTGAAATGAATTTTTAAATGAGAGAAAACCACCAGTCACTTGTACTATTGAGATAATTTAAATTAAATGAATGGCCTTATAGAAAATAATCTGTCCAAAATTGCTAGGAAGAATGTCAGAAATGTGCCAAGGTTGATGAAGTGTTCAAAAGAGCAAAAAGAATCATTGCATTAAATATCTTGGAAAAGTGGGACTGGCCATACTCTTTATGGGTACGAACTCCCTGCTCCTCAAATGAATGTTAATTTTGAGTTTTTACAATATTACAGTCTTCCACCTGAGTACCTTATGCATACATTATGAAATAAATAAAGTCATAGAACTACTTTCTTTTTCCTGTAACCAAGAGGAGATCCAGGAGACCTACTTAGTCAGAAATAAAATTATTATTATTATTATTTCTTTTTCTTACCAGTTTTTTTATTCAACATTTTTTTAAATTTGTGAATTTTATTTTTTTCCATAATTTTTGGAGAAACAACTAGCAATGAGACAGTTTCAAACCAAATTGGTACGACAGTTTCAATAATTAAAACATTGCATGCATTCTTCCTAGTGGTTAATTGTTGTACAAGACACGGACATGATATCCTATTTAAAAACACCATTAGAACAAATCCCTCTATTCATTAAGAGAATGTAACTATATATCTATCCTAACTACTTTGAATACACAAATACAAATACAATTCATCTGTATCCCTTTTTTTGTTAAGTTCCGTTATTTGAATATTATAGGTATGTAAACTCATCAAAATATTCTAAAAGAGTCCAGTAGCCCATAATAGTATTGGGTCTTCCACTTGACTGGTAATGTCAGAAATTGTTGACCTGAGTCCCCTACAGCTCAAGATAACAGCATGGCTTTACTTCTTATATTTCTTTTTTATACTTTTCTGCTAGATGATTAAGACCAAGGTAAAGCAGGACCTATGCAACAAGAGTTGTAGCTTTTGGGTCTGAGAAGGTCAGTGAAATCCCCTTAGGATTTATCCTGAGATCCTGTACCTCAGATGTTGAATCTTTGTCAGTGTCAGCCATGTGGATGAGTCACGGCCATTGCTTGGCCAATGTGCTCTCTGTGAAAGCCTGAGAGAATGTTTTCTCTCCATGTGACTCTCCTTAGGCACATTCTACATCATTGATCACTTTCCTCTTTGGCCCCATAATCTCCTTGATCAGAAAATTTGGGACACTACCGAGTTATATGACATTATAGTACAAGTTCTCATATGTCCTGAGTCTTAATTGACCTTGGAAGGCTAGGGCCAAAATGTTGGCTTTCCTTGCAGCCCTCCTTTTTCTCGAATTTTGGTCTCCAAACCTAGGTTGTTAAGCATCCAGAAGATGCTTATTGTTATTACCATACAACTTAGGCTGTTAAGCTTAACCTCACTATCTGTCTGAATATCAAACATCTTAGGCATAACATGGAACAGGTATTTTTCATCAGGTATTCATATGTTGAACTTTAAGTTCCTATATAGAATATGATGAAAAAACATTTAAAAATTAGAATATATTTTAAAAAATAGACATAAAGAATTATATACTTGTGTTTACACATAAGTCCAAAAATCTAACCATATATAACCTTGAAGCAGGACAGTCCCACAATATTCCTTTTCATGTCTCTTGCCTTCATTCACAACCCCCTTCTTTTGGAACAATCATCTACCTGAGAGACAGCACAGGAGCAACTGGCATGTCATGACAAGCAGCTGTATTCAGAAGACCAGAATGACAGGCACTCCAAGCATGAAACTACTATTACAGATTGTCATCTTCAGTGCAGTTGCTTGTTGACAGGTATCAGTATATATAGTTAGTGAGGTTGTGAATCTTTCCAATTAACTGCTAGATTCAAAAATCTGGAGATTCTCAGGATCATTGCCTTGCCCATCTTCTACATATAACTGTATGGCTTGCCACTGTCATGTTTCCTAGCTTTTCTCCTTTTCCTCCCTTGATTAGTTAGTTCTTGACATTCTGCTTTCCTTTTACTTGTAATAAACCTTGCTATTTGTATTTGTTCTTTTGAGTTCTTATACTAGTGAAACTACGATATTTACACATGTGTATCTGGTTTATTTCACTTACGAGTATATCTTCAAGTCGCATCCACTTGAATATAAAGTCTTCGAGTTTATCATTCTTAATAGCTGAATAATACTTCATTGTGTAAAAATACCACGTCTTTTTCAACTGTTACTCAGGTGATGGACATCTTGGTTGTTTCCAAGATTTGACTATCACAAATTGTGCTGTTATAAATATAGGCACACATATATCCCTATGATATGATGTTTTCAGATCCTGTGGGAAAATTCCCAGTAGAGAAATAGCTGGTTTAAGTGGGATTTCCACTCCAACACTGTGGACTGGAATGGGATTTCCAGTCCAACACTAATGAGTCTCCACACTGATTTCCATAACGGTTGCACCAGTCTACATTCCCACCAGCAGTGGAGAAGGGTTCCTTTTCCCCACAGCCTCTCCAACATTTGTTGTTGGGTGATTTCTTTATGACAGCCATTCTTTTTGGGGTGAGATGATATCTCAATGTGGTTTTAATTTCATTTCGCAGATGGCTAGTGATGTGGAACATTTTTTCTTATATTTATTC
>NW_004524591.1:23901249-23914001 GCF_000260255.1 Octodon degus | reverse complement strand
TCCTTCTCTTGAATCAGATCTAAGAGTAAAATATTTTAGTTTTTCCCGATTTCGGATTATGTTAGCAGTTGGGTTTTCATAAGTGGCTTTTACCAGATTGAAGTAGAGGGCATCTATTCCAATTTTCTGTAGGACTTTGAACATGAATGAGTGTTGGACTTGTCAAAGGCCTTTTCTGCATCAATGGAGATGATCATGTGGTTTTTAGTTTTCGTTCTAGTGATATAGTGTATTACATTGATAGATTTTCGAATATTGAACCATCCTTGCATCCTTGGGATGAATCTTATCTGGTCATGGTGTATGATCTTCATGATGATTTGCTGTATTGTCTTTGAGAAGATTTTATTGAGGATTTTGGCCTGTATGTTCATGAGGGAGTGGGCCTGTAGTTCTCTTTCTCAGTTGCGTCTTTTCCTGGTTTTGTTATCAGTATAATACTTGACTCCAGGAATGATTTTGGGAGGATTGCTTCCTTTTAATTTCATGGAAGAGTTTAAGGAGTATAGGAACTATATCTTCTGTATATGTCTTATAGAGTTCAGCTGTGAATCCATCCAGACCTGGCCTTTACTTTGTTGGTAGGTTTTTAATTACATCTCGTATTTCATTGGCTGTTATTGGGCTATTGATAGTGGTTATATCTTGCCGATTAAGTTGTGGTAATTTGTACCTTTCTAGGAATCTGTCCATTTCTTCTGTGTCTTCTATTCTGCAAGAGCTAAGATTCTTAAATTAGCTACTGATAATTTTCTGAATTTTCACCTGGTCTGTAGTAATTATTCCTTTTGCATTCCTTATTGCTTGTATTTGAATTTTTTCTTTCCTCTTTTTGTTGAGATTAGCTACGGGCTTATGGATCATGTTTAATCTTTCAAAGAACCAGGTTTTTGCTTTTTTAATTCTTTGAATTGTTTTCTTCATCTCAATTGAATTAATTTATGCTCTAATCTTTATGATTTCCTCCTGTCTTTGGGCTCTGAGTTTGGTTTGCTGTTCCTTTTCTAGTTGGTGATGGTGCAGAATTTGGATATTTATTTGTTTCCGTTCTGTTTTCCTAATGTGTGAGTTCACAGCTATGAATTTCCCTCTGAGAACTGCTTTCGTCGAATCCCGTAAATTACGATAAGTTGTGCTTGAATTTTCATTGAATTGTAGATATTGTTGAATTTCTTGTTTAATTTCATCTGTGTCCCATTGGTTGCCAAGAAGGGTGTCATTTAATTTCCATGTATTTAGGGTTTTTTTTCTGGTTTCTTTTGTTATTATTTCCATTTTCATTGCACTGTGGTCAGATAATGTGCATGGGATTATTTCTGTTTTCTTGCATATACTTAAACATGACCTATGGACCAGTGTGTGTGGTCTATTTTAGAAAATGACCCATGTGCAGCTGAGAAAAATGTGTATTCAGCTGTGTTTGTGAACACTCTGTATATGTTCACCAAGTCCATTTGTTGCAAGCTCTGGTTCAGTTCTGTTATTTCTTTGCTGAGTTTTTGTCTGGTTGACCTATCTTTTTGGGTTAAGGGGGTGTTAAGGTCTCCTGTTAAGATTGTGGCATTGGATATTAGAGTTTTCATGTTCATTAAGATTTGCTTTATATAGTTGGGTGCTCCCGTGTTTGGCGCATACATATTTATGAGTGTTACCTCTTCCTCTTGAATTTTTCCCCTAACCAGTATATAGTGTCCTTCTTTATTTCGCTTGATCATTGTTTTTTTGAAGTTTAGACTGTCTGAGAATAGGATTGCTACCCTTGCTTTCTTCTGAGGTGCTGGGGCTTGCAGTATCGTGTTCCATCCTTTGAATTTCAGCCGATAAATGTCTTTTATGAATTAAATGTGTTTCTTGTATACAGCATATTGTTCTATTTTGTTTCCTAATCCACTGTGCCTGTCTGTTTCTCTTAATTGGTGAATTGAGTCCATTTACATTGATGGTTAGAATTGAGATGTATTGACTTACGATTGAAATGTTATTTACCTGTTGTCGTTTACTCCTTTTTCTCCTGTGTTTAATTGATTATCCTATTTAGTTGGTTGCTTCTGATCTCATTTCTGGAGTTCTGATTATTTTGGTCCCTCTCTAGAACATCTTTCAGGAACCTGTGTAGGGTTGGTTTTGTCATCATGAAATTCTTTAGCTGTTCTTTGTCATGAAAGTATTTCACTTCTCCATCAAACTTGAAAGAGAGTATTGCAGGGTATAGCAGTCTGCACTGGTATTTGTTTTTATACAGTAGTTGAAGTACTCTGCTCCTTGCTGTTCTTGCCTTGACGTTTTGTGAGGAGAAGTTGGCCATAATTCTGTTGGGTTTTCCTTTGAATGTGATCTCCTTCTTTCTGTAGAGGCTTTCAATAAATTATTCTTGTGCTGAATTTCTAGGATCTTGACTATTATATGTCTTGGTGTGTTTTTAATCAGGTTGTGGTTACTAGTGTTCTGTATGCTTTGGTTACCTGAATGTCAGATTGTTTCTTCATAATTGGGAAGTTTTCTGGTATTACTTTTCCCATATTTTTAAAATGTCATTTGTATTGACTCCTTCTTTCTCATTGATGCCTATTAGTCTCACATTGTTCATCTTTCCATCATCTTGCAGGTGATGGATCATTTTTTCCTGCATCGTAGTTGTTTTTAAGAGATCCCTTATACCTTTTCACTAGCTGCCCCAGTGTCTTCAAGATCTGAAACTCTGTCTTCACCCTCGCTCAAATGGTTTTGCAAGCATGTGATTGCGATTTTTGGTTCCTCTATATTTCTTTGACTCTGCTTCATGTGATCCATTTCTTTCGTGTATTGCTTGTTCAAGGAATCTGCTATTTTTCTAATCTACTCTTTTTTTTTTTTTATCAATGTCTTCTTTAGAAGCAGTTGTAAATTCTTTTAGTGCAGTGTTTTTTTTCAGATTGGGTTTCCTCCCTATGTTTCTGTGATTGATTCTTTACTTCAGATGATATGTGTTCAGAGAATTCTTTTCTTATTTCACAAAAGAATTGTGCTCTGAGTTCCTCTATAACTTTCTGCTGTTGTTTATTTACTACAGACACTATTAATTCATATATTTGAGCTGAGCTACTGGCAATAATTCTGCTGAGTTCCTGTATAACTTTGTACTGTTGGTTATTTACTATCGACACTATTAATTCATACATTTGAGCTGAGCTAGTGTCCACTGCACTTGTTCTGGGTGGTCATTTGGTTTCCTCCGTATGTTTCTCTATTTGATTCTTTATTGCAGATGTTATTAATTCAGGGATTTCTTTTTTCATTTCCAATCTGAGTTCCTCTATACCTTTCTGCAGTTGTTTCTTTATTTCAGAAGCTGTTGATTCATTGCTTTTAGCTGTGTGATTCCCAATTTGTTCTTCGTTAGTGTTCTCTGCACTTGTTACAGGTGGTCTTAGGTTCTGAGATTACATTTTGTTCCTTCTCTTTGTCATTTTGTGTAGCACTGTCTTCTGACCTTTGTTTTAGATCTTTGTTGCAGTTATAACTTTAGTACCTCCTGAAGTTCAGGTGCATATCTACAAAGTTTGGATTCATCCAGCTGTGCCTGGCTTGGTTCTGGCTGCTGTGCTCCACTCTTTCCTGCTGCTGCCCTTGTGGTTGAAGCTATGTGCCCCTCTGACAAGATGTTCTGCTCCTGGACTAGCTGGGTGGTTCTTTCCCCTACTCTGTCTGCAGGGATTGCAGGTGCTGGTTTTCACCCCAGCCCTGTATGCCAGGCCTGTGCTGAGTCTGGAGGGGAGGAGATGGAGTATAGGGGAGTGGCAGTTATCCCACACTCTCACCGGGCCTGGACTAAGACTGTACCTGGTGATTCCTGGAATGTGACAGAAATTCCTACTCTTTTGGTGGGGTGTGGTGACAGGCGGTGTCCCAAGAAGGTGAAAGAGGGTGTCACCCAAGCTGAGCCTGGGCTGGGACCAATAGGTCTTGCCAGCACAGGGTATCTGGAAGCTCTCCCACACACTCAACGGACCTGGGCTAGTATTGGATCTGATGGTTCCTGGAGGGGCAGAAATTACTACTGGGAAGGTGGGCTAGGGGAGGTGCTATGGACAGGTGGGGGACGTCCCAAGGGTGTGGAAGAGGGTCTCACCCATGCTGAGCTTGGGCTGGGACCAGTAGGTCCTGCTGGTGCAGGGTAGCAGGAAGCTCTCCCACACACTCACCGGGCCTGCGCTAGGATTTGTTCTGGTGTTCCCGGAATGTGGCAGAAATTCCTGCTAGGCATATGGGGTGGGGGAGTTGTTGCGGTGTTGTGGGTGGCGTCCCAAGGGGTTGCAAGAGGGTCTCACTCACACTGCGCCTGGCCTGGAACAAGTAGGTCCTGTAGGCGCAGGGTAGCCAGAAGGTCTCCCACACAGTCACTGGGCCTGGGCTAGGACTGGGTCTGGGGGTTCCTGGAATGATGCATTGATTCCTACTCAGAAATAAAATTATTTTGCCATAAGTTTTGAGTGTAAATGTATGTTACCGATCTCCTGAAGTTTCAATACCTGTCATTCTCAGGATTCTGCATTTTCATTTGTCTAATCTGTATCACTACCTGTGATGACCTTTGGGATTGCTGTAAATATTGTTAAGTATAAGATGAATTATGAACCATAATGCCGATAAAAATTCTTTGGGATGTTTAGATTACTTTTGTAATTGGTCATGTCTTTACAACTTTTTTTTTTCTTTTGTGGTACTGAGGATTGAATTCAGGGCTTTGTGCATACTAGGCAAACACTGTTATTATTGAGCTACATTCCCTGGCCTATAAAAAGTTCTAATGTAGGATATCGGAGTAGATGAAAATCTCATAGTTGGTCAGATTTTAGAATTTAACTTAAAACTGAAAAAATAAATGTAGATTTATGAAAATATATTTTAAAAATGACATTATTTCAGTGTTGAGAAAAGGTAACCTTTGTCTATGTTTAGAAGTCATAAAATTGTTCAGTGTTATCTTTATAAGTTAATTCGAAGAGTCATATATAGCAGAAGAAGTGGGGAGACATCCTCCGAATAACTTATTTCAAGTCACTAGGTGTATAGGCAGAATTAAGGTAGAAGTAGAGAAATGGTTTGAAGAAAATAGCAAGGTGGTTTCAATTTGAGGGGTATCCACTGAATCATCTAATGAGAATTTTGGGTGATTATAGGATAGTGATAACAGTGTCATATGAGCTGATGTCTGGTCTGTTTGGCTGGAAAATGTCAAGGAAGAAAACGAAAGCAGGTTTATGGCACACAACAGATTAAGGGTTCGTTTATAGATGCACTGAAGGAAAAAGTATGGAATCTTCAATTTCTCCAAAGTATTATTTTTTATTTTTTATGTATTTAGTATAGGGTCTACAGGGTTTCACTACACAGATGAGACTCAGTGATTCTCCTGTTTTCACCCTCCCAAGTGCTTGTATTACAGGTGTGCACCACCACGCCCAGTCTCAATCATTGTCTCAGCACACCCCAGGGGTGGGGCCGGCATGACCAAAGTATTCATTATTGAAGGAATTCAGAAACAGATTTGGAGAACTAATAGTATAGGAGTTTACCACCTGACTGGTATTTTACTATGAAGCGATTTAGAGGGATACAAGAAATCTAGAACAGAACTAAAAGGAATCTACATTTTCATTTTTTGCTCGGGTGATTGCACTTTAATAGATCTGTTTTGGTGGTAGGTATCAAAAGAGCTTGTTTTAGAGGGAGAAAGACAGTTCTTTGGGCTTGGATTGCCCATGTGGATTTTTCTTTTTAATATAAGCAACAAAATAATGGATGCATATAGAGGCTTATTCACAGCAGGGAATTTATGATAGCTCCCTCCTTTATTACGTGTAGGGTTTTTCACTTTTGAGGTATTGTTGGACACTTTTCTGAGAGCTTGAGTTTCCAACTTTTTTTTATTTTTTGAGTTGCCCTGCGATTCTATTCTGGTGTTGCAGGTTGACGGGCAGTAATGGCCTTGAGGATCTGAGGATCTTTTCCCTGGCCTAATAACGCAGCAGCCATGGGAAGGACATTGAACTGTCCTTACCATGCATACTCTTGTATGTGAACTATATCCTTCCTCTTTTAATACGTGTGTATATACATATATATTTTTTTCTTGTTGAGGATTTTTTTCCCCCATAATTGTATGGAGAAACAAATAGCAGTGAGACAGTTTCAAACCAAATTGACAGGACAATTTTAATAATTAACACATTACATACATTCTTCCTAGTGGTTATTTGCTGTACAAGATGCAGACATGATACCCTATTTACAAACACTATTAGAGAAAATCCCTCTGTTCATTAAGAGAATGTAACTATATGTCTATCCTAACCATTCTGAATACACAGATACAAAATGGACATTTCATCTGTATCCCCCTTTTTTTGTTTAATTCCGTTATTTGAATTTTATAGGTGTGTCAACTCAGCAAAATATTCCAAAAGAGTCCAATAGTCCATAATAGTATTGGGTCTTCCGCTTGACTGGCAGTGTCAGAAATTGTTGACCTGAGTCCCCTACAGCTCAACATAACAGCATGGCTTTACTTATACTTCATTTTTATACTTTTCTGCTGGATGGTTAAGACCAAGATAAAGCAAGACCTATGTATATTTTTAATCTCTCTCTTTTTTTTTGTATAGGATCTCGCTATGATGCTCAGACTCATAGTGATCCTCTTGTCTCAGCCTCCCTAGCTGAGGATTACTGGGATTACAGGCATGTACCACCATGCCCTGTCTTGGTGGCCAGCTCAGCATGCCTGGGGACAGGGCCAGCATGGCATGTGGTAATGGCTATCAAACCTGGGTTCTTCCATTTGCCAGGTGGGTGCTTAGACCTCTTAGCTGTCTATCCAGCCCTGTTCTTCCTCTTTTATAAGGTTGTTATATATATTGAATGAATTAAAGAAATTAAACTTGATTATAAAGTATAAAGCATTAAATATTGTTGAAATGGACTCCTTAAACTACACATTTAATTCACAGTGCTTCCCTTTGGCATCTTTAGAAGTATGTACTGAAAAGTCATGAATGTACCTTGCTTCTATGTGACTATAGACCATCAGAGAAGAGATAGACACCTGACCGAGAATATAGGCTACATACAAATAGTTTATTTTAGGAATTTGCATTTGGACTGAAATGATGACAGTTTAGCCCTTCTTGATCAAATATATAGAGATCAGAAATCAAGTAAGCTGCAGTGCAGTTGGCTTCTTCTAGTAGGGTAATAACAGACAAAGCTCATTGTAGAACACAGGGTCCTCAATCAGCAGAAAAAAGGAAATTTCACCGAGTGAGTTAGGGGCTCACTCCTGGGGTTAGGGGGAGTATCTGCTTTCCATCTCCTGCTTGCTGTTCCTACTTCTGGCTGTACTTTTCCTTTTTAGTTGTATAAATATACACCTCTAAATTTGTATAATAAATTAGGTTGTTTTCTATTACTTTCAACTAGAGAACCGAAAGGAAAGGCCATAAATGTAGTACCTAAAAATTTTAAATCCTTTACTCATTTTTCTCCTAATGTCTGCTAATTTATTTCTAAAAGCAATTTCTATTTTTTCCTATATTGAGTAGTTGGTGATTTTTTCAGGGTACTTAAGTGAGGTTAAGATGAAGAAAATGTGATTTTGTACCCAAGCTATTTTTACTTTATTGTGGGAAATGGACATATAAATGGCTACTTATGATACTAGGCAGAAAAAGTAAGTACTATCTGTAATTCATCTGAGTTGATTTTTATCTTATGCTCAGTATTTGTTTATTTATTTAAATCATCCATACCTGTGGGTGATTTGAATATCGCTGTGTTTATGGTTGGTCTTAGAGGCTCTATGATTTTTATACCTTCTATCATATACAAAAAGGTAACTTACATATTTTGCATTATGCAATTAAAAGGTCACTATTAGAACTTGCCTTTTGTAATAAAACATGCATCCTTATGTAAGAATTTCAAGTTCTCTATAGTTGGCATTGCATAATAAAATAGGCATTTAAATGAAAACCAGTGAACTTATAAATGGCACAACACTGACTTTAGAACCATATTTTCATGGAGGTTATGTAGGTTACATGTTTTACTGGCTCATGCAGCTCTTTAAGATGACCCAGTTCGGAATGACATTCAACTACAAGAGAACTGATTGAAATGGGCATTCTTAGAAAAATCCCTTGGGGGAATTTATGGAGCAATTAAAAAACCTGGGAATCTTATTCTTTTAATAATATAAGAAAGTGAAAGTTTTAATTTTGGAGAAGTTTGCAGAGTTTTATCTTACTAATGAAATTGTGGGAAATGTTTATGTTTTATTAAAGAAGGAAACCATTAGTCACATTTCGAAGTTATCATTAGAGAAGGAAGTACAATTAATAAAATAATCCAAGGATGAGCTAAATAATTTTCCTTGTGGGAATTCTTCTAGAGATTAAAGCTAGAATTATTCTAGAAACTTCATAACATGATAAAATCAGATTAGTTTGCCCTATGTATGTATTCTCCATTTTTATTTATTTAAATGTATTTATTACAGGGTTTACAGGGCTTCTCTACACTGATCAAACTTGTAATGATCCTCCTGTTTTCCCAAGCGCTGACATTACAAGTACACACCACCATGCCCAGTCTCAGTCACCAGCTCAGCGTGCCCCTGAGGTGGGGCTGGCATGGCCCACCAGGGATCGAACCCTGGTCCCTGTGTCTGCCTAAGCAGGCACTTCAATCCACCGAACTATCTAGCCAGCCCTGCGTTCTCCATTTTACATAAGCTATAGATAGTTTTCTTATAGCTATAACACTACTTCTAGCCTTCACATCACTTGCTCATTTGTTAATTATATAGGTATGACTGCATGCACATGCCCACAAATAGACATTTTTCAATTTCTTTTCAGCTGTGTTGTAAGATTGCTGAAAGTGAGGACTGTGTGATTACCTCATCATTGTATACCCTATATCTTTTGCTTTCCTTGGACATAAAAGGTATTCAGTAACTATGAAATTAGGGAATGAAAATTTATTATTTATGTAATCTGTGTTGCATACTTTACTTATAAAAAGGTATGCCAGAAAACTTTATAAATAACATTGTATTTAGGCTCTAAAAATTTAGCATCTTTTGAACATGGTCAGTGAATAATTGATGAAAATGTTAGTTTGATTCATGTTTTATATTCTCTCAGAAGCTGATCTTATAAAAAAGGAAATCTGAGCAACTACTTTGACGATAACAATATGCAGTATAACAACCATTGTTAATTTCCTCTCATCTTAGTTTGAAATTCTGTATAGTTTTTATTATTTTCAAAGAAATCTCTGTAAAACACATTTAAGAAAGAAAGAAAAAAAAATGGCAGTTACTAGATGGGCCATTTCCAATCTCTTTGCAAATGGCTACCAAAATTCTCTGTCAGAAAGTTTCTAGTACTTGGGTTGATCGGCACACAGAAAGCATTAGGATTGTTCTTGTGTATTCAAACTACAGGGAGTAGCAAGTCTAGTAAAGAAGTGATATTTTCCTAGGACTAGAGTTCAGGAGAGGGGAAGACATGGTCATGGACTGAAGATACGGGTATGTAAACAGTGAAACTTTGAAGTGAGCTAATTAGCCATTAAAGCTGCATTGGGTAGAAAGGACAGAATAGAGGGGTTATAAGTTGGAATGGGAAATATAATTGACAACAAATTTTCCTTCATGTTTTCTCTTCTTTGTTAATGATGATTGTGGTATAGTGAATGGATCACTGGTAAATAGACTGTTGTTAAATGAATTCATCATTGGCCAATTCCATGTTCAATTTAAAGTTGGTGAAATATCCTCTAATTTGGGGGTTGTGTTTATAATTGCCATGAGCACTGCTCTGTATGTTATGCCTATAGATGGCTCTGAATTTTCAAGGAAAGATCAAGGTAAATATTTTCTTATGAATATAAAAGGAAGAGTTAAATACTTATTATTTAGAAACCCATCTGATACGCATATTACATTGTCTGAGGCACCAGAAATAAGCAACTTAATTACATGCAAATAACTGTTGCTATGAAATGTGGGATAATAATAGTATCTGTTTAGCTGTTTATGGTAAGCTTATTTACATGGCACAGTTTTCTGCTAATTTTCTTGTGGAAAATGATATAACTATTGGCTTCTTTTGCCTTGCATAAATACTTTATTGAAATTATGAAAACTGTTGTTTTTCTGTCTTTGCCTTGCCAAAGATAATTTTAAAGACTATATCTATGAATACATGTTAAAGGAAGAATTGTATGTAGATGTTGTTTCTGCCTTAAGAAAAGTCTTCAGGGCTGGGGAGATGGCTCAGTGGAATATGTACTTCCCTGGCAAGCGCAAGGATCTGAGTTCAATCTCCAGTTCAAAAAAAAAAAAAAAAAAAAGGTCTTCAACTTTAACATTGTATAGAATAGAGGTTTTTAGCACTCAGTGGTTCCATCCAGATTGACTTTCTCATGATCTTTTTCTTGAACATTTACTGATGTCAGCCTCTTGCTGAGCTTCAGATGTCTTTTTTCCAAAGGGAAAATAAGGAATTGAGCAGTTTTTATTGACAATGTGATCCATCATGTGTGTTTCTGCCATTTCCACTAATGAGTGATTGGATTCATTTTGCAAGGATGACTCTAAACTCTGCTAAGCGCTCAAAGAACCTTGGCATCCTGGCATGTCAGTGTTGCTGGCCATAGAGCAAAGGCAATGAGATTCTTTTTTTTCACCCTCCAAGATAATTAATTCTTTTGGGTCATTAACTTGGATCCTATGTCATATACCTCAAAGGCTAGGGGGTCTTTTAGTTGGGATAGGAAGTTACTGTTTTTGTATGTAACTATATGCTGGACTTACCCAATCCCCGCTTCCCTCCACAGGCTGATAACATCTCTACTGACTCAGTGCTTGGTTGGTTTGGTCCTTGTATGCTGAATTTCAGCCATTTAGCTCATGCCCATGAAATTTCATCAGTAACCCTGATCTTTTGACATGATAATTTGGAAACTATTATGTTATGGAATGCAAAAGTCTATGATTAATTATTTTTTGTTCACTAAACAGGAAATAGAATAGAAATGGATTTTAGCTTTACTTTTTTATAAAGCCAGAATGTTAATATCTAGTCAAAAAGTAAAACAGAGAGAACATTTTATATTTTAGACTAATAATATATGGTGAAGTTGCTCTTTAGCCTCATTTTACCCTCTTTTGGTTACATTTCCATTGGGGCACAGATAAAAGAGGGTGGGATAGGAAGATTAAAACTGTGGGACTCTACAAATTAATCTCTTGCCTTTGAAGTTAGTCTTTGGTAGTCTTCTGAATTGATTGCTATGGTGAAGATTAGAGTTGAGGAAGCTGGTGGCAAAATGTTCTTATAATGTTTTTGTATGTTAAGAGGGGTGGTGGACTTCATCTTGGAAGCCTATGTTCCATGTTCCTTATTCCAAGATTGAGCTTTCCAGGTACAAAAATTAACCTTTTACTCATCCTCATTAAAAGGAAGAAAAAAAAATTATTTGGTAGATTTTGAGGAAGGAATCAATTATCTTATTCTATGAGAGGATGAAAGTTATAATAACCTGTGTTTGCTTTTAGCCTGTGATGCTTTCAAGAATTGAGAAATACAGTATTGACCTTCTCAATTTATGTCTGATAGGATCATAGTAAAAGTGCTCTTGTCTAATGGAAGCTTAAAATGTACCTTTCAGAATTGCTGGATCACACTTGACAGTGATTTGTCTATCTATGGATTATTAAACCTCAGCATTAGAGAATGTCCTGATTTAAAAATTTCCAGTTTTACTCTCTTGGTTTGACATGAGGAACAGCCCTCCTTTTTGTTGTCTTTGTAATAGATGGTAAATTTTTCAATCACATTTAAGTTTCTGGTCAAGGCCAACGAATCTGAGCTCTAAAAAATTCTTTTTCTCTTGGACTTCTGAAACAGGGAATCACTTAAATTCTCTTCACCCTGGACCTTATTCTCTATTGATGCCTACGTGGCATTAGTTATTGCAATAATTACAGGGATCTGCTAACAATTGGTGCATGTGCCACAGAGTGATGAGGAAGAAGAAATCTCAGATGAAAGGTCATCATGTTTTATTTATTTATTTATTTATTCATTATTTCTTGTCTAAACATTTATTTAAAAAAATTTTTTTTCCATAATTTTTATTGCGAAACAAATACCAATGACAGTTTCAAACCAGATTGGTAGAACAGTTTCAATAATTAACACATTGCATACATTCTTCCTAGTGGTTATTTGCAGTACAACATGCAGACATGATATCCTATTTACAGACACTATTACAACAAATCCCTCTATTCATTAAGAGAATGTAACTATATGTCTATCCTAACCATTTTGAATACACAGATACAAAATGGACATTCATCTGTATCCCCTTTTTTGTTTAGTTCTGTCATTTGAATATTACAGGTGTGTTAACTCAGCAAAATATTCTAAAAGAGTCCAGTAATCCATAATAGTATTGGGTCTTCCGCTTGACTGTCAATGTCAGAAATTGTTGACCAGAGTCCCCTACACTTCAACATAACAGCATGGCTTTCCTTCTTATACATCGTTTTTATACTTTTCTGCTAGATGGTTAAGACCAAGGTAAAGCAGGACCTATACAACAAGAGTTGTAGCTTTTGGGTCTGATAAGGTCAGTGAAATCCCCTCAGGATTTATCCTGAGATCCTGTACCTCAGATTGTAGATCCTTTGTCAGTGT
>NW_004524591.1:23883746-23889884 GCF_000260255.1 Octodon degus | reverse complement strand
TCCATGCTCTTCTTGCCTGCATGGTTTGTGAAGAGAAGTCGGCCATAATTCTGATGGGTTTTCCTTTGAATGTGATCTGCTTCTTTTCTCTAATGGCTTTTAGTAGATTATTCTTGTGCTGAATTTCTGGGATCTTGACTATTATATGTCTCGGTTTGTTTTTCATTGGGTTAAGATTCCTTGGCCTTCTGTGTGCTTCAGTTACCTGAATGTTAGATTGTTTCCTCATATTTGGTAAGTTTTCTGCTATTACTGCTGCCTATATTTTTTTTAATGTCATTTGTATTGACTCCGTCTTTCTCATTTATGCCTATTAGTCTCACATTGTTCATCTTTGCATCATCTTGCAGGTGGTGGATCATTCTATCCTGCATGCTTGTTGTTTTTAAGCGATCCTTTCTTACCTTTTCACTAGCTACACCAGCATCTTCAAGATCTGATACCCTCTTCACATTCACTTAAACGGTTTTGCAAGCTTGTGATTGAGATTTTAATTTCCTCTATATGTCTTTGACTCTGCTTCATGCGATCTATTTCTTTCCTGTATTGCTCATTGAAGGAATCCGTCATTTTACTAATCTCCTCTATTTTTTTTATCAATATCTTCTTTAGAAGCAGTTATAAATTCTTTTACTGTAGTGTTTTTTTCTGATTGGGTTTCCTCCCTATGTTTCTGTAGTTGCCTCTTTACTTCAGATGCTGTGAGTTGTAAGAGTTCTTTTTTTATTTCAGAAAAGAATGGCGCTCTGATTTCCTCTATATCTTTCTGCTGTTGCTTATTTACTGTCGACGCTATTAATTCATGCATTTGAGCCGAGCTAGTGTCCTCCGCACTTGTTCTGGGTGGGCACTGGGTTTCCTCCATGTTTCTGCATTTGATTGTTTAGTGCAGATGTTATTAATTCAGAAATTTCTTTTGTTATTTCCAATCTGAGGTCCTCCATATCTTTCTGCCGCTGTTTCTTTATTTCACAAGTCATTCATTCATTTTTTTCAGGTTTGTGATTTCCAGTTTGTTGTGTGTTTGTGTCCTCTGCACTTATTACGGGAGGGCTTGGTTTCTGAGGTTGTATTTTGTTCCTTCTCGTCATTTTGTGTAGCACTGTCTTGTGACCTTTGTTGTAGTTCTTTGTTGTAGTTATAACGTTCACACGTACTGAAGTTCAAGTGCAGCTCTAGAAAGTTTGGACTTATCTATCTGTGCCTATCTTGGGTCTGGCTGCTGTGCCCAGCTCCTTCCCGCTGCTGTTCTTGAGGGCAAAACTGTTGTACCCCTGTGGCAAGATGTTCTGCTCCTAGACTAGCTGGGTGGATCTATCCTCTACACTCTCTGCAGGTATTGCAGCTGCAGGGTTACACCCCAGGCATGTATGGCAGGCCTGATATGTGCCTGGAGTGGGCAAGTGGACAAGGGGGGAGAGGAAGCTCTCCCTCACACTCACTGGTTCTGGGCTAGGACTGGGTCTGGGGTTTCCCAGAAAGCTGCAGAAATTCCTACTCGGTGGGCGGTGTGGGGGATGTGCTGCGGAGTGGGGGGGGGCGTCCCAAGGCGGTGGGAGAGGGTCTGGCCCATGCTGTGCCTGGGCTGGGACTGGTCTGCTGGAGCAGGGTAGCAGGAAGCTCTCCCACACACTCACCAGACCTGGGTTTGGACTGGATCAGGGGGTTCTCGGAATGCGGCAGAAATTCTTTTTTGGCGGGCGGGGTTGGGGAGGTGCTGCGGAGTGGTGGGCTGCGTCCCAAGGGGGAGAGAGAGGGTCTGGCCCATGCTGTGCCTGGGCTGGGACTGCTCCCGCTG
Organism: Octodon degus; assembly: GCF_000260255.1. Lineage (NCBI taxonomy): Eukaryota > Metazoa > Chordata > Mammalia > Rodentia > Octodontidae > Octodon > Octodon degus. The sequence goes on along the minus strand of NW_004524591.1, from coordinate 23,888,086 downwards.
GCGCATGATAGCAGGAAGCTCTCCCACACACTCACAGGACCTGGGCTAGGACTGTGTCTCCATATTTCTTTTAAGAGATTCTTTCTTACCTTTTCACTAGCTGCCCTATCTTCTTCAAGATCTGAGACTTTGTCTTCACTTTCACTAAAACTGTTTTGCAAACTTGTGATTGAGATTTTCAGTTCCTCTGTATCTCTTTGACTCTGCTTCATGCGATCTATTTCTTTCATGTATTGCTCATTCAAAGAATCAGTCCTTTTTTTAATCTCCTCTATTTTTTTAATCATTGTCTTCAGTTATTAATTCTTGTACTGCAGTGTTTTTTTCAGATTGAGTTTCCTCTTTATGTTTCTGTAGTTGATTGTTTTCTTCAGATGCTAAGAATTTAGAGAATTCTTTTTTATTTCACAAGAGAATTCTGCTCTGAGTTCCTCTATAACTTTCTGCTGTTGTTTATTTACTATCGACGCTATTAATTCGTATATTTGAGCTGTGCTAGTAGAAAAGAATTCATCTCTGAGTTCCTCTATAACTTTCTGCTGTTGCTTATTTACTGTGGACGCTATCAGTTCATACATTTGATCTAAGCTAGTGTCCTCTGTATATATTCTGGGTGGGCATTGAGTTTCCTCCATATGTTTCTGCATTTTATTCTTCATTGCAGATGCTATCAATTCAGGGATTTCTTTTTTCATTTCCAATTTGAGTTCCTCTATACCTTTCTGTAATTGTTTCTTTATTTCAGAAGCCATTGATTCATTGCTTTCAGCTGTGTGATTCCCAATGTGTTCTTTGTTAGTGTTCTCTGCACTTGTTATGGGTGGTCTTGGGTTCTGAGATTATATTTTGCTCCTTCTCGTTGTCATTTTGTATAGCACTGTCTTCTGACATTTTTTGTTGAGCTTTGGTGCGGTTATATCCTTAGCACCTAGTGAAATTCAGGTGCAGATCTACAAAGTTTGAATTTATCCTTCTGTGCCAGCTTGGGTCTGGCTGCTGTTCTCAGCTCATTTTTGCTGCTGCCGTTTGGAGTGAACTTGTTTTTCCCTCTGGCAAGATGTTCTGCTCCTGGTCTAGCTGGGTGGTTTTGTCTCCTACTCTCTTTGCAGGGATTGCAGCTGCAAGGTTTCCCCCTAGTCCTGTATGCCAGGCCTAAGCTGAATCTGGAGGGGAGAAGGTGGAGTACTGGGGAGAGGAATCTCTCTCACAACCTCTCTGGACCTGGGCTAGGACTGGAACCGGAGGTTTTTGGAACATGGCAGAAATTCCTACTGTGCGAGCAGGGTGGGGTGTCCTGCAGAGAGCTTGGGGGATCCCAAGTGATTGAAAGAGGGTCTTACCCACAGTGTTCCTGGGCTGGGACTGGAAGGTCCCAGCGGCCGGTCCCATCCCAGGAGCAGGGTAGCATGAAGCTCTCCCACACACTTACCAGGCCTTGAATAAGACTGGATATGGGGCTCCCTAGAGATCCGAAAAATTTTCACTGGTCGGGCAGTTTGGGCTGTGTTCTGCGGAGTGGTGGTGGAGGCATCCCAGTGGGGTAGAAGAGGGTCTCACCCACTCTGCGCCTGGGCTTGGACTGCCTGGTTCCGCCGGTGCAGGGTAACTCATATTTTATTATATTTATTGTATGAATTCTTACATAGTTCCTCTAACACATCCTTGGGTCTTTTTCAGCTTTGGTTAGTTGCACAAAGTTAATGTTGAGACATTTGTTGAATAACTTATAAATCAGGAAACTAATTTGGTGTTTGGGGCATGAAGACTTGTTTAACATAATTTTCAGTTTTCTTTGGTTATTTTCTTTAAATATGTTTTATACCACTTGTTGAGTACTCCATGAATACTTATTGGTGCTTGTTATATGCATTTATTTTTGACTTAGGTTATAGCACAATTTAAAGTTACTTTGTAAAAACTTTGTAGTGAATATCATTACTCATCTTAATATTCTGTGTTTTATCATTTCTTTCCCGTTTCACTTCATTAAAAACTGGCAATACCTTGGAAAGCTGAAGGGGCAGGGAAAGTATTAACCCCCGAAAAGACTGACCTGACAACAGTGATTAAAGTGACTAGCACTTTGAATTGGGAGGACAATGATGAAGGGCAAATAGGGCTGTTATTGATTTAGTAAGTGTAAGGTCTTGAATCAGTGAATATTTGGGAAAATGTTAATAGAAACATGGCTTTTTGTATTTGGTTTTAATAAATTTTAATGATGTTTGCCTTGGACCTAAAATAGTAAGTGTACAACTACTTAGAATTTTTTTATTTTTATTTATTTATTTAGTTATTTTTTTTGGTAGAACCAGGAATTGAATTCAGGCTCTTATGATTGCTAGGCAAGAGATTATTGTACTGAGCTATCTCCCTGGCCCTTAGAAATCTTAATGTGAATATTATTTAAGTATTTCACTAGTAAATCATCCGTTCTCAATTTTAATATATCATTTCTTCTTTTGCTAAGTAATTTTCTTATATATTATGTTATTTTTCTTTAAGTTTAAAATTTTTGTAAGTTAAAAAGATTGACACATAATTCAGATACAATAAAGTTCACTTATTTTAGTTACTTGGTACAGGGTCTCATTATACAGCTTGGAATTACAGTGCTCCTCCTGTCTGAGCTCCAGCACTGGGATTATAGGTGTGTGCCACCATGCCCCATTTCAGGGATGGCATGACACACCCAGGGTCCTAGAACCAGCACAGTATGCGGTTCCTGTGATCAAACCCGGGATGTTGTGCTTGCGAGGCAAGTGCTTAGACTGCAGACTATCTCCCCAGACCCAAGTTCATTATTTTAAAGGATAGAGTTAGTAGGTTTTAGTATATTCACAAAGTTGTACCACCATCACTAACTAATTCTCGAACATGTTCATTACCTAAGAGAAGAACAACGTGCAGATAATTTCTCAGCTGTGTGTGTGTGTGTGTGTGTGTGTGTGTGTGTGTGTGTAACCGGGAAGTGAACTCAGGCCCCTGCACTTGCCAGGCAAGCACTTATTCTACTGACCCATCTCTCTGGCCCCCTAAGAGATGAAATCATCATTAGAAATAACTCATCAGTATAAGTTACCTACATTTACATTTCCCCAATATTTTACAACTACCAACTTACTTTCTGATTCTATGGATTTATCTGTTGTAGGCAGTTTCTATAACAGTATGCCTGTGCCTAGCTTCTTTCACTTAGAATTAAATTTTCAAGATTTACTCATATTATATTATTATTTCTTTTAAAAATTCCATTGTATGAACATTTTTATTTTTTATTAGCTGTATACATCTGGATTATTACTGCTTTTGTATATCATAAATACTGCTATGGAAATTTGTGTACAAGTTTTTCTGTGAACATATATTTATACTTTCAATATACTTAGGAATGGAATTGTTTTGTCCATATGGTAGTTTTGTGTTCAATTTTCTCAGGAGTGTTCAAACTATTTTTCAAATCAGCTGTACCATGTTACCTTTCATATTTTAAATGTAACTCACACACTATTGAAAAAGAGATGGACCCCCTTTTTTTTTTTTACTACCTCTTGAACATGACATATACTTGAGTGATTTATTGTGTGACACTTTAGAAGGTAATACAATTTTAGTGGTAGAGGGACTTTAATGGATCCATACTCCTACTGATATGGAAGATTTCTGAGGTGAGATATTTTGTTCATGTGGTTTACTGCTGAGTTTGTTTTACTAAGATCAGCACTATAAATAGTAAGTGCTCAGAGAGTATTTCTAAATGAACGAATCTAATCAAAACCCTATATTTTATAGTGCGAAAACAACAACCAGAGAAGTCAGGTAACTTCTTAAATGCTGTGGAAAAAGACTTAATGATAGAACAAGTTTAGCATTTCAGTCTTGATTTCTTTGCTAGGCTCTTACTATCACTATCAGTTTGAATTCACTGTTCTTCCTGAGTTTGGTACTTTGTTTTCTGACAGTTTTATAGTTGTGCTTTGAGAGTTTGTTGACATTTAATGAGTTTTTTGTTCTTGTGAAGTCATTTACATGTTTATTGCTGAGTCCAGCATTCATGAAAAGACAAAAACATTTAAATAACAGTATTTTACTTAAGGAATATAAATTATAGTGGGCCATCAATAAAGAAATAACTTCCATAGCTGCCAAGTTTATTAGGTTGTAGAAGACAATAAATTTGTACCCTCCCTTGTGAGTTACCTTAAAAAAATTTACTTATTATCTCAAATTGAGATATTAAGTTTGCCCTTTACTAATATTCTTTTTTCCTAATCAGCCTTGTGGATGGAGAAATCTGTTATCAGTCTTTCTCCTTACTTTGCTCTTCCAGAGTTAAAAAA
>NW_004524591.1:23877090-23883646 GCF_000260255.1 Octodon degus | reverse complement strand
GTGACTCTCCTTAGGCACATTCTACATCATCGATCACTTTCCTCTTTGTCCCCATAATCTCCTTGATCAGAAAATTTGGGACACTACTGAGTTACGTGACGTTGCAATTTAAGTTCTCATATGTCCTGAGTCTTAATTGACCTTGGGAGGCTAGGGCCAAAATGTTGGCTTTCTTTGCAGCCCTCTTTTCTCTGTAATTTTGGTCTGCAAACTTAGGTTGTTAACCATCCAGAAGACAAGCTTATTATTACCATACAACCTAGGCTGTTAAGCTTAACCTCACTGTCTGAATATCAAACATCTTAGGCATAACAAGAAACAGGTATTTATCATCAGGTTTTGATATATTGAACTTTAAGTCCCTACAGAATATGATGCAAAAACATTTAAAATTAGAACATATTTTAAAAATAGAAATAAAAAGTTATATAATTCTTATGTTTACACATGAGTCCAGAAATCTAACTATATACAACCTTTAAGCAGGATGGTCCCACAACATTCTTTTTCCTGTCTCCTGCCTTCATTCACCACCTCCTTCTTTTTGAACAGTCATCTACCCGAGAGACAGCACAGCAGCAACTGGCATGTCATGACAAGCAGCCCATATTCAGAAGACCAAAATGACATGAACCTACTATTACAAATTGACATCTTCAGAGCAGTTGCTTAGTTCACAGGTGTCACTTATCTATAGTTAGTCAGGGTGAGAATCTTTCCAATTAACTGCTAGATTCAAAAATCTTCTGAAGATTCTCAGGATCATAGCCTTGCCCATCTTCTACATATAACTGTATGGCTTGCTACTGTCATGTTTCCTAGCTCTTCTCCTTTCCCTCTCTTAATTAGTTAGTCCTCGAGTTCCTGCTTTCCTTTTACTTGTATTATACCTTTTTATTTGTATTTCTTCTTTTCAGTTCTTATATTAAACTATATGATCTTTATAAAGGTGTGTCTGATTTATTTCACTTATGAATATATCTTCGAGTGGCATCCACTTCAATATAAAGGCTTCCAGTTTATCATTGTTTGTAGCTGAATAATACTCCATTGCATGAAAATACCACATCTTTTTATTCATTCCTCAGGTGATGGGCATCTTGGTTGTTTCCAAAATTTGGCTATCACAAATTGCGCTGCTATAAACATAGGCACACATATATCCCTATGATATGATGTTTTCAGAGCCTCTGGGAAAATTCCCAGTAGAGGAATAGTTGGATTAAATGGGATTTCCAGTCCAAGTTTTCTAAGGAGTCTCCACACCGACTTCCATAATGGTTGCACCAGTCTACATTTCCACCAGCAGTAGAGAAGGGTTCCTATTTCCCCACAGCCTCTCCAACATTTGTTGTTAGGTGATTTCTTTATGATAGCCATTCTTTCTGGGGTGAGATGATATCTCCATATTGTTTTAATTTGCATTTCTTGGATGGCTAGTGATGTGGAGCATTTTTTCATAAATTTATTTGCTTTTTTAATTTCATCCTCTGAGAAGTGTGTGTTCATCTCAGATGCCTATTTGTGGACTGGGTTTTTAAATTTTGGGGCTCTAGTGTTTTTTAGGTCTTTATAGATTCTAGAGAGCAGACCTTTGTCTGAGTACTTATTTGTCATAATTCTTTCCAAATTTATGGGTTGCCTTTTCACTTTGTTGGCAATTTCTTTTGATGTGCCAAAACTTCTCAGTAAGAGCAGGTCCAAATTGTTAATTCTTTCTTTCCCGTGCGATTTGATTTTTGTTCATGAACTCTTTGCCTACCCCTGTGTCTTTAAGAGTTCCTTCTACCTTCTCTTCTAGGAGATTTAGTGTCTCTGCTTTAATGTTTAGATCTTTAATCCATTTTGACTTTAGTTTAATGCATGGTGATAGACCTGGATCAAGTTTTAATTTCAGCATGTAGACAGCCAGTTTTTCCAGCCCCATTTGTTAAAGAACCTATCTTTCTTCCAGTAAGCATGTTTGGCCCTTTTGTCGAAAATCAGGTGGCTGAGTGTGTTTGTAGAGTCCTCTGCATCTACTAATCTATTCCATTGATCCTGAGGTCTATTTCGTTGCCAGTATTATGCTGATTTTATCACAGTAGCCTTGTAGTATAGTTCCAAGTCAGGAATTGTAATGCCTCCTGCCTAGTCTTTATTGCCCAGTATTGCCTTTGCTATTCTAGGTCTTTTCTTGTTTCAGATAAATTTGAGGAATGCTTTCTCTAGGTCTGTGAGGTATGTTGGTGGTAGTCTGATAGGGACTGCATTAAATCTGTACAGCAATTTTCTGAGTATGGTCATCTTCACAATGTTGGTTCTTCTTATCCAGGAGTATGGAATATCTTTGCATTTTCTGATATCCTGTATAATGTCTTTTTTAAGAGTTGTGTAATTTTCCTTGAAAAGATCTTGGACTTCTTTAGTTAGATTAATTCAAAGGTATTTCGTTTTCCTTGGTGCTATTGTAAAAGGTATTGTTTCTATAATTTCTCTCTCAGTGTGTTTGTTGTCTCTGTAGAGGAACGCCATTGACTTTTGGGTGTTGACTTTATAAGCTGCTATGCTACTGAATTTCTGTATTAATTCTAGTAGCTTCTTGGTGAAGTTTTTTGGGTCTTCCAAGTAAAGTATCATGTCATCCACAAATAAAGATAATTTAACTTCTTCTTTACCTATTCTTACTTCTTTTGTTGCTTTCTCTTGTCTAATAGCTGTAGCTAATGATTGCAGAATTATATTGAGTAGGAGTGGTGATAGAGGACATCATTGTCTTCTACCAGCTCTAAGAGTAAAATATTTCAATTGTTCCCCATTTAGGATTATGTTAGCCATTGGATTTTCATAAATGGCTTTTTCCAGATTGAAGTAGAAGCTTTCTATTCCATTTTCTGTAGGAATTTGAACATGAATGAGTGTTGAACTTTGTCAAAAGCCTTTTCTCCATCAATGTAGGTGATCATGTGATTTTTAGTTTTCGTTCTATTGATATAGTGTATTACATTTATGGAATTTCAATATTGAACCATCTTGCATCCCTGGGATGAATCCTTCCTGGTCATGGCCTATGATCTTCTTGATGATTTGCTGTATTCTATTTGCTATGATTTTATTGAGGATTTTTCATCTATGTTCATGAGGGAGATTGGCTTGTAGTTCTCTTTCTTTTTGCATCTCTCCCTGGTTTTCGTGTCAGTATGATGCTTGCTTCCAGGAATGATTTTGGGAGAATTGCTTCCTTTTCAATTTCATGGAAGAGTTTCAGATGTATAGGAATTACATTTTCTATAAATTTCTTGTAGAATTCAGCTGTGAATTCATCCGGAGCTGGACTTTTCTTTGTCGGTAGGTTTTTTTTATTACATCTTGTATTTAACTGGCTGTTATTGGGCTATTGAGAGTGCTTATATATTGTCAGTCAGCTTTGGTATTTTTTACCTTTGTAGGAATTTGTCCATTTCTTCTGTGACTTATATTCTGTGAGAGTAAAGATTCTCAAAGTAGCTATTGATAATCTTCTGAATTTCCATGTGATCTGTGGTAATTACACCCTTTTCATTCCTTATTGCTTGTGTTTGAATTTTTTCTTTCCTCTTTTTGATGAGGTTAGGTAGGGGCTGATGAATTTTATTTAATCTTTCACCATACCAGCTTTTTGTTTCGTTAAGTCTTTGAACTGTTTTCTTTGTCTCAATTGAATTAATTTCTGCTCTAATATTTATTATTTCTTCTCGTCTTTGGCTCGGGGTTTGGTTTGTTGTTTCTTTTCTAGTTGGTGAAGGTGCAGAATTAGGATATTTATTTTTCCGTTCTGTTTTCCTAATGTGTGAGTTCACAGCTATGAATTTCCCTCTGAGAACTGCTTTCATTGTATCCCATAAATTCCGGTAAGTTATGCTTGAATTTTCATTGAATTGTAGATATTGTTGAATTTCTTGTTTAATTTCATCTGTGACCCATTGGTTGCTAAGCAGGGCGTCATTTAATTTCCATGTATTTAGGTTTTTTTTCTGGTTTCTTTTGTCATTATTTCCATTTTCATTGCACTGTGGTCAGATAATGTGCATGGGATTATTTCTGTTTTCTTGCATATACTTAAGCATGACCTATGGACCAGTGTGTGGTCTATTTTAGAAAATGACCCATGTGCAGCTGAGAAAAAAGTGTATTCATCTGTGTTTGGGTGGAACACTCTGTATATGTCCACCAAATCCATTTGTTTGAAGCTCTGGTTCAGTTCTGTTATTTCTTTGCTAACTTTTTGTCTGGTTGACTTCTCTTTTTGGTTTAAGGGTGTGGTAAGGTCTCCTGTTAAGATTGTGGTATTGGATATTAGAGTTTTCATGTCCATTAAGTTTTGCTTTATATAGTTGGGTGCTTCCGTGTTTGTTGTGTATATATTTATAAGTGTTACCTCTTCCTCTTGAATTTTTCCCCTAACCAGTATATAGTGGCCTTCTTTATTTTGCTTGATCATTGTTTGAAGTTGAGACTGTATGAGTAAAGAATTGCTACACTTGCTTTTTTCTGAGGTGCTGGGGCATGTAATACTGTTTTCCGTCTGTGAACTTTCAGCCTGTGAATGTCTTTATGAGTTAAATGTGTTTCTTGTATATAGCATATTGTTTGATTTTTTTTCCTAATCCAGTATGCGTATTTCTCTTAATTGGTGAATAGAGTCCATTTACATTGATGGTCATAGTTGGGATATATTCTCTTATGATTGAAATGTTATTTACCTGTTGTCGTTTACTCCTTTTTCTCCTGTGTTAAATTGCTTTCCCTATTTAGTTGTTTGCTTCTTATCTCATTTCTGGAGTTCTAATTATTTTGTTCCCTTTCTAGGACATCTTTCAGGAACCTGCGTAGGGTTGGCTTTGTCATCATGAAATTCTTTAGTTCTTCTTTGTCATGGAAGCATGTTACTTCTCCATGAAACTTGAAAGAGAATTTTGCAGGGTATAGTAGTCTGGGCTGGAATTTGTTTTTATAGAGGACTTGAAGTACTCTGCTCCTTCCTCTTCTTGCCTTCATGGTTTGTGCAGAGAAGTTGGCCGTAATTCTGATGGGTTTTCCTTTGAATGTGATCTATTTCTTTTCTCTAGCCGCTTTCAATATATTTTTTTTTTTTTTGTGCTGAATTTCTGCGATCTTGACTATTATGTGTCTTGGTTTGTTTTTAATTGGTTTGAGATTACATGGTGTTCTGTATGCTTCGGTTAGCTGAATGTCAGATTGTTTCCTCATATTTGGGAAGTTTTTTGGTATTACTTTTGCCCATTTTTTTTAATGTCCTATGTACTGTCTCCTTTTTTCTCATTGATACCTATTAATCTCAAATTGTTCATCTTTTCATCATCTTCCAATTGATGAATTATTTTTTTGTGCATCGTATTTGCTTTGATTTATTTATTTATTTTTCTTTTTCAACAGCCATCTGTTTATATCTGAAAAATGAAAATCACAATTGTGAAATTATATTACATTGGATCAGGATTAAAATCTTGATGCAAATGCTATTAATTTTCTTTACATTTTTTATTTATAAATCCTTTTTTCTTAATTTTGTTGATAAACAAATAGCAGTGAGACAGTTTCAAATCCAATTGCTAGGACAGTTTCAATAATTAACACACTGCATACATTCTTCTTAGTGGTTAAATGCTTTACAAGATGCGGACTTGAGAACCTATTTACAAACACTATTACAAGAAATCATTCTATTCATTAATAGAAAGTAACTATATATCTATCCTAACTACTTTGAATACACAGATACAAAATGGATATTCATCTGTATACCCTTTTTTTTTGTTAAGTTCCGTTATTTGAATATTACTGGTGTGTAAACTCAGCAAAATATTCTAAAAGAGTCCAATAACCCATAATAGCATTAGGTCTTCTGTTTAGCTGGCAGTGTCAGAAATTGTTGACTTGAGTCCCCCACTTCTGAACATAACAGCATGGCTTTACTTCCTATATTTCGTCTTCATACTTTTCTACTGGATGGTTAAGACCAAGGTAAGCAGGACCTATGCAAAAAGAATTGTAGCTTTTGGGTCTGAGAAGGTCAGTGAAATCCTCTCAGGATTTATCCTGATATCCTGTAATTCAGATTGTAGAACCTTTGTCAGTGTCAGCCATGTGGATGAGTAATGGCCATTGCTTGGCCAATGTGCTCTCTGTGAAAGCCTGAGAGAATGTTTTCTCTCCACGTGACTCTCCTTAGGCACACTCTATATCATCGTTCACTTTCCTCTTTGGTCCCATAATCTCCTTGATCAGAAAATTTGCGACAATACCAAGTTACATGACGTTACAGTACCAGTTCTCATATTTCCTGAGTCTTAATTGACCTTAGAAAGTTAGGGCCAAAAGGTTGGCTTTCCTTGAAGCCCTCATTTTTCTCTAATTTGGGTCTGCAAACTTAGGTTGTTAACCATCCAGAAGACAATCTTATTGTTATTATCAAACAACTTAGGCTATTAAGCTTAGCCTCACCATCTGTCTGTATATCAGACATCTTAGGCATAATAAGGAACAGATATTTTTCATCAAGTATTAATATGTTGAA
>NW_004524591.1:23859971-23863378 GCF_000260255.1 Octodon degus | reverse complement strand
GCATGTTAACTGGAGTTGTGTGCCATGAAAAAAAAGCTTATAAACTGTACCTATAATGAAGTTGAGATTCACTTTCTAAAAGCTGTAGAATGTTGGTAGAAATCTAGAAACTTTTGAATGCAAAGAGTATATATTTGTTTGACAAAGGCTTCGTTTTGCAAGGTTTTAGGGGAAAAAATCATTTCAATTACTTTAGTTAAAACTTGTTCCAGAAAGCAGAATTTATTTATTTATTTATTTATTTATTTATTTATTTGGTGGGGTGGGGAGGTTTAGAAGACAGGTTCTCACTTTGTAGTTCAGGCTGGCCCTGAACTCATCGTGCTACCTCAGCTGGTCTTAAACTTGTGATAGTCCTTCTTCCAAATCTGTGGGACTTTTCCTGGCGGGGGGGATTATAAAGTCTGTTAAGATCATAATCCTGTTTCTTGTCAGTTCCATCCTTGTGTTGGGAGTTGCATATGGAAGAATATAAAAGACTGCTTCTTTCCATGAGGCTGGAAAATAAAAGCATTGCCAGTGAGTTAGCAAGTACAGGTTAAAAAAAAAACAAAAACAGTTTGTTTTTTTTTTTAATTTAGAAAGTTTGTGTTCAAATTCTGGCTCTATTTTTGTATTCTTGTAAATAATAGAACTTTTCCAGGATCTCTCTTCATTTGTGAAATGTTGGCAACAGTAGCCTATACCTTAGAGCATAGCTTTATATTTAGTGAAATAATACATGGGACACATACTGGGCTTTCAGTAGCTGTTAGTGAATGTTGAACCTGAGGTTCCCTGGCCCTCCTTTGCTATATATGTAAATTAATATACACATAATATACACGTATGTCTGTACAGTAGTCCCTCGCTATTTCATGGTTCGACTTTCATGGACTCAGTTTTTTTGCAAGGTTTAAAAAATACTAAGTTATTTATTGCTGATTTTTCACTATATCATAGGATTTTGCAGTACCATACAGTATATGTATATTGTTAAAATTCTGTAGGTTTATGAGTTTAGGAAATGGTTAAGAGCACTAGAAGTGTTTTTAAAAGTGTGGGAAAGGCTTATAAGAGTGTGGGAAATTATACAAGTGCTATAATAAACATAACATGGCTACCTCGCTGATTTTCACTTATCACAGGGGTATCTGGAATATAACCTCCGCGATAAGTGAGGGACTACTGCATATCAGTTTTTTTCATTTTTTTCTTACTATCTACCTGCATATCTTATATCTTATTTCTAGTAATACTTAGCTGTTTATGTGTTCAACAAGTTAACCTGTAAATGCATGTGGAATAGAGCCTTTTAAAATCATCTTAAAATGTTGTTTATGGTAAAGACTTAACAATTACTACACATCTGCTTTTTAATTCAGTGTTCTACTGTCTTCTAGTTTTTGTTAATGCCGCCACTGTTAGTTACATTATCCAAGTGCAAACCTTAGTATGAGCTTTCTGACTTCTTTTTGTAATTCTGTTGCTTAACAGGTTACTTCTATGCAATGTTACTACTATATAAAATATTGATGTTAATGGAATGTACACAACTTAGGAAGACCATGTTCACAAATGTTAGGTGTACTAAGCAACACTCTGTACTTATAATTGATTATCTTTTATTTGTCATTAAAATTTGGATCCCTAACAAGGCTCTAGATCATATCCACTTATATTTACAAATCCAGTACAATCCCAATTTTATTGCTGTTTTCATGTTTAATATATATTTTTAATAGTGCTTTAAATAGCAAGCTTATGTGATACTATTTTATTTATTTATTTTTTGCCTAGATGACAGAGTGAAGATGGAATACCCTGGTATTCTATTAGCAGCTGGATGGCACATGAGGTATAATCAAAATACCTCTAAAAGCCTACCATCTATGAATATGATCCTTGCCCCACTGATATTAGGCATGGGCTTGGATATATCACTTGCCATACCAATGGATTGTTGATATGTCATCAGCAAAGGCTTTAAACATCCTTATAGTCTGTTAAACGTAAGAGCATTCTTCTAGTAGTCACCAAGTCAAGCAGAATGGAAAACTGATCTAGACCTGATCTTCAGCTGGTAATAAGCCCAAGTAAGCCCATCCTACAGCTGAATCTCACATAACCAGCATATGATGAACAAGAAAATAATGTATATTGTATCTTGCTGAGTTGTGGGGTACTTCGTTACTTAGTATTGCTGTGACAGTAGCTGACAAAATACTGATTTCTTTCACAGATTTTCATTGAGTGCTGATTCTTACAAACTTTAGCTTTCCACATGGAATCAAGACCTGTATTGTTTTATGGCACCTATTTTAATGCTAGCTTTTTGCTGCTGGTCACTGGAAAACTGTTCAGGATTGAAAGCTCAGTTAAAAGAAATCTGAAATTTAAATTGTGAAGAACAAGTGTGCTGGTAGACCCTGGCTATTTCTCCCAACATAGCTAGATTTGGAAGTTGTTTTGAGGAGAAAGATAATAGCCAGTGGGCTACATTCTTGTATAAAGAACTTCTGTTTCTTTAGTGGTAAGAAGGACAGTGAATACACTTGTATAGTGTCTTTAATTATGGAAAGAACCTGTTAAAAATTCCATTTTTTTCTTTAAAAGTAAACCTATAAAGGAATCTGGAGGAGGCCAAACACCTCTTTAAGGTAATGATTGTATTGGGTAAATTCCTCTACTGTGCCTTCAGCATCATTAGATGCCAGTCCTGCTGTGTAGATTCATTTGTAAACAAAACTGATTCCTGAGGGGCAGCTAGGTGCCAGAGACCACCTTTAAAGCAGGTTTCAAAATCCTGCCCCTTGTTTAAATTGGTTACCCTCAGCAGTACTTTTATTTATTTTCCCTCTACCCGAAGGGGAAGAAAAAGATTGTTTATTTCAAAGGGTATTATAATCCATCCTTCAAAAGAATACTGAAGAAAAAAAAAAAGAAAAAGAAAAAAAAGGATATTGTGTAGAAACTCAGAGGTTCTCAGCATTTCCCATTCTTTCCCATTATAAACAGGATCTTTCCCTTTGCTCTGAGCTCCCCCCTCTGGCATTTATAGTATATTTCTCTTTCTGTAATTACAAACTTCAAAGCTCTCCCACATAGTCATTTTGCCATCCCTAGACAGTAAAGTAGAGGTAGGGGTTGCTTTTGTATCCTAGAACATAGAGTGGGAGTAGATTGAGAAATACAGAGGAACTGTCTGTGACATTTATTAACTTTTAATTCTGTGTAGAAAAAAGTCAGAAACTCAATATACCATTGATGTTGCTTCAAAAATATTTTGAAATTGTTAACTATTTTAAAGGTTGTGTGTCAAGACAGCTGTGAGGTGCTTTTTTCACAGACCTCAAAATTCTATTAACAGACAGATCCATGTAGTTGTTTCTATAATTAAATCTTTATCAGGTTTTTTTTTTTTTTTT
>NW_004524591.1:23822576-23855806 GCF_000260255.1 Octodon degus | reverse complement strand
GCTGCGCCTGGGCTGGGACTGGTCCCGCCAGCGCAGGGTAGCAGGAAGCTCTCCATACACTCACTGGACCTGGGCTAGGACTGGGTCTCAGCTTGCTAGTTTTTTAGAGCCTTTTTTTTTTTTTTTTCTCATCTATACAAACTGACCAGGTATGAACTTGGTCACACCTACAAATAGCTTGGCCTTCTTTTTACCACTTTCTTGCTGTTTTAGCTAGTTTGTGTACAGGGCCATCTGTCTACCTGAGCTTTGCTTTCTAAATAACATTTTCAATTTGACTCTAGTTGTTATTTTTTAGGCTAGAGCTACTGTTACTCATGTAAATAACATTTATATAAATGAATTAGCAGATTTTAGCTTCTTTTTTTTTTTGGTGGTAGTGGGGATTGAACTCAGAGCCTTGCGCTTGCCAGGCAGGCGCTTATTCTACTAAGCCATCTCCCCAGCCCCAAGATTTCAACTTCTTAAAATCAGTTTATGATTATTCATGGGGACTATGTAGAATGCATTAATCTTTGTGCAGAAATATACCTCAAAATAAAGTTTACCACTACCCTCATCTTTTCATTTAGTGTGAAGTGCCACTCCCTGCTTTTATTTATAATTGAGATCTGCTTAGGATCTTTTCACATTAGCTTAGTGTTAATCTTTCAGAAGCAGTGTGGCTCTATGAAAATTTGCCTGTATGTCCTATTTATACATTCAGGTTAAGTTAATGAAAATGTATTTTTGAGTGTTTGTAGATGATGTTGTATTGAAGTGTGTCTATGAGGAACACATTCAGTGACTTATTCATTAAGCTATGTAATGATCATAAAAAAGATGCTTCTTACTTTTTTTTGACAATTTCTCTTTAAACTTTACATGTTCTTTAAATATATAAAAGGGTATCTTTTTGAAGAAAATACTCTAAATTTATAGTATATATTGTATATTTTTGGCTGTGAAAGTTTCTAAAATATATGTTGCTAGAACTTAAGGTTTTTATGCTAATTGTGGTTTATGATTTAATTATCTATAAGGTGTTAACGTGTTTTGCTTTTTCTCAGTATGTCAGTAATATTAGGAAAAAACTCGAGAAACTTCTTTATGGTGCAGTGTTCTGCTCAGAAGGAATGGGAAGTTTGACAACATTCACTTTCTAGCTTCCTGTCTTTATCCATGATAGAAAATGGAGTACACACTATCTGCTGTGAACTTTGTGCCGGTGTTGACAAGTGAAAAGAATGTCCCTCCACCTCATGGAACTCACTGTCTAGGTTGGAAAAAAGAAGTCATTGGTTTCCACTGAAATTTTCTGTCACCTCTTTGTAACCATTTAAAGATTGATAGGATAGTTCATTATTTAATTTTTCCCTTCCACTTCAGATCTTCTGTTTTCCCCATTTTTCTGCCATATTTCCCTAATGAGTGTAAATGACTTTGCAAGTATGTGAGCGAATTCTCTTGAGAGGCTCAGCTTCCCATCATCTAGGCCTCCTGATTGGTATGAGTTCAGTTTTGTCAAATGTTTCACATCTGCTTTTTGTCAGCCGCTATTTTTACAAAATCCTCATTCTCTGTAATTATACAAATACGTCTTCTTCATTTTTCTTGTCAAAGATAAATTAAAAAGAATTAGTTCTGTTTCTGAGCTAGTTTAGTCTTCATTAATTCCATAGTGTACTCCATTTTTAGCAGCATTTTTCTTTTTCTAGTCTTTTTCCCCTTGATAATTTTAAAAGCTTGTCTTCTCATGTCTGACTTACTTGAGTAGCATGAATTAATTTCCTACCTTTAACTCTTTTTCTTTGTAAGTTTTAGCTGTCTGAAGCAAGATACTTTTTCACTTTTCTTTGTATTTAGTTCAGATCGGTCTTTGTCTGTAGATATTTGAAGAGTCATTTGTGAAACTCCATTAGGTGTTTCTTGTTCATTATCATTTTCCCCAAGAGGAATTTTAATCCTTTGTGTGTTAATTATTTAATTATCCTAATGATGTCTCATATGGTACTCCTAGCCTCTTGCACACTGATGGAATTAATCCTTCATCCCAGGGCTTCTCAGAGTTTCTGATTCTTCAATGTTTATACATTTGTATTTAAAGTGTTCTAATATTTGTTTATAACCAATTTTCCTTCTTTTATTTTGCCATCTAGGTTTTATCTCTTCTTTTTCTAATCCTTATGTTTTACAGATTTAATTTTTTAATTTGTGACATTTTCCTCCATTGCTTCTAGTGCAAGTCATATTATCTCATACACTCTAATTGTAAAACTTTAATTGCCATGAGAATCTCCTGGGTTGCTTGTTTTAAGTCCAAATTTTTGAATCCTCATTCTAATCCAAAAATTTTAATTCAATTAGTCTGTAAGGAAACTTGAAATTTCACTTTCTAACTGGCATTCTAAGAGGTTTTGGTGAGATAGTCCCATTGATCACACTACAATATTCCGCTTCTACTTGCTAACTGAACCCCTAGCAGCCAGCCTTTGTGTTAAATACAACATCTAGATTTTCATCTTAGAACATGCTTCATAAATAACTTTTAAAATCCTTGCTATGTGCAAAACATTATGTTTGGCACTCAGCGTAGCACAATAATCAAAATGGATATTGTCCTTCATCTTGCAACCCTTCCTAAGTGTTTTCTTCCTCCCCTAAAATACTTCTGTGATATCATATTGTTTACTGGTGACAGTGAGTCAGGTTCATCAGAGCTTTGCTAAGGTGCTGACATTTTATATGGGCTGAGATTTGATTTCTAAGATTTACTTTTAATTTTTGCCTCTGTGTATATGTTGCACTTGAACAAAGAGGATAATTAGGTTATATTGCTCGTGTTCCTTTCAGTGTTTGAGTTTCAGTTTTGATCTCTGCCTTCATGGTTTTTCAGTCAGGTTTATAGGAAATCTATCATATTTTATCAATTCTTATATGTCATCATTTATCAGACCCTTTCCAATTTCAGAGGCTATAACATGTAAAATAATTTTGCATTGTATAATCCATGAAGTACAGCATATGTATTTACACATGTGTTTGTATTTTTGAGGATAATACCACATAAAGTCACTCGACTGCTGACTCATGATTATCTATAACTACAAAAAAGCTGTATCGTTAGTTTGGCACACATGAAAGAATTAGGATATATTAAGTGACAAAAGAAGTAAGATGTAGCTACAATGTTAGTATTGTAGCTTAGGTAACTTTCTTATATATTCCCTGGAGCTGGTATCAAATTGTGAAATGTATAAAAGGATTGCTAACAATAATATCACTAGGACTCATTCAGTAGGTGACTCTTCCATACTCAGTGTGATAGCTCCAGGAAACCAAATTCAGGCTAGCACCATGCTTCGTGTGTCCTTTTAAATGGATACATTTATTTCAAAGGCTTTTAGAAATACATTTCTTAATCAAATTGTACCATCCCATATTGACAACTTTCATTTCCACGTGGACGTGCACTTAACCATTTCCAAGCCAAAGCTTAGTGAAGTAGTATTGACTAACTTTTGAATTTTCACAGAGTTATATTCTTGAAAACTATAAGGGCTTTCAAAATTTTTCTTCATGTTTTCACTGTATCTGACTCTTCCTGGGAAGATAGATAACATATAAGAGATTTATGGGAAAGCACTAGAATTAACTCTGTGCTTTCATGAAATGTTTACTGTGATTCTCTCCACCTGTTCCTTCTCAGTTCTTTTTTTTCCTTCAAGCCCTTTTAGCCTTTTAATTAACCTGTCACATTACATTTGGACATCATTGTTCATGATTCCATTTTACTGGAGGTAATACGGGGAGGTTTTGACTGAAATTTTCCATTTCAAAGATTGTAACTTTGACCGCTAATGTTAAATGCTCAATAAATTGTTTGGACTGTAAGTACTAGGAGCATTAAAGGAAATGAGAGGTCAACATGTTGAAAATGTCTCACAGGGGGAGCAGTATTGAGAGATGAGTGGGTGAGTAAAATCTAGGGAAGCAGTGCCAGAAGGTGGAGGTAGAAAAGTGCGAGGAGTGTGGTAGAGTAGGAAGTACACTAACTAGCTTAGCACAGAAAGTATACATGTAGGACATGTGTAGAAGATAATATGATTAGTGCTGGCTCATAGAGGGCCTAGAAATCTCTCATAAGGGTTTTAATTTTTATAGTTTATGGAACAAAGTTGTGAAATCTTGAAGAGGAATGTATGACTTCCCCTGAGGTAACTATCATCTTTTGAAGGACATGGTTTGCAGATAGCATAGTGGGGCTAGTTTTGGTAAAACTTTTTGTATTGTGTGTGTGTCTGACCTGTGGAGATAAGCACTGAAGACAAGACTATAATTGTTTGAGTGTTTATAACCATTCAGGACTTGGAAAGTGGCAAAATAAGAAGTCCCAGTTGCTGTAACAAGAGGCATGAGGTATGATTTAAGGTGGTGTGTTTGTCCAAAGATGTTGGGCTTGGGTATAGTTGTGGAGGCTGTTCCTGACATGGAAGACATAGACATTTTGAACCAGCACCATAGTTTGCAGCCAAGGCCCCAGGAGAGCCTAGCAGTAGAGACCCTGATGTAGGAGAAAGATGAATATCTGATACTCAGCCTGTTGGTAAAGCTCTTGTGCATAGCACTCAGTGTAGGAGGCTCATCTCTGCTTTCTTCACCAGAGAAGGTCTGGGTACCCTTGAATGGAATCAGAAATGGTCCACAAAGTGCATACTAGTTTTTCTTGTGTTTGTTTGTCACTTCTGTTGGATAGTACAAACTCAGATACTAAAATATTAACAATTTCTGTGTGCTACATCCTGGCCAAGCACCACAAAGTAGAATCCCATAAATGGTCTGAATAAATGTTTTTTAGCAAAGGTTTCTTCATCCTTCTAGCATTGATGAGGGGCCAGTATAATTTTCAGTACCAAGGAAACTTGGTACCTCATCTTTTTCTTTGAAAAGTTATTTTTTTCTGGAAAGGTCCGATAAGATATGGCTTCCCCACAGGAAATGTGGTATTAAGTGAGGTATGCTGAGAACTAGATTTTCCTGAAGGTAGGGATGGCCAAGGGTTCACTCTATAATGAATATTCTTTCAGAACAAGGCAAAGTACAAAGTGAAGACTGGGCATGGTGGTACATGCCTGTAATCCGAGCACTTGGGAGGCTGAAAACTGGAGGATCACTATGAGTCCAATCTATGTACTGAGACCCCGTAGACCCTGCCCTAAATACAGAAACAAAACAAAACAAAACAAAACAAAACAAAACAAAACACCAAAGTACAAAGATAGTTTTGAGTCCAAAGAAGAAAAATCCTGGGTGAAAACCAAAAAAAAAGTGGACCACAGAGAGGAGAAATGACGGTATAAAAGCAAAGAGTTGTAAGAAGAGGCTTCAAACCTCCAGGCTTTATTACTCTTCCTGATTCTTCCTCCTTCTGTATAGCTCCATGTACTTAGCTGGTTGAAGGGTTACATGTATTGAAGGCTGACTTTTTATAAGATAATGTTTTATGTGTTGGCCACAACGAGAAATAATAATAGCATCTTAGTAGATTTTTTTTGTCCTTTGTGGAGCTTACATCCTAGTGGAGAGATGTGAACAGTGAACTCATGCACATGCAGTTCTCTCTTGTGGAAAAGATAAAATTAGGTTAGCAAGAGGGTAGAATATGTCTTGTTTGGGAGGTATCTTCTTTAAGCTACAGTAATCAGCAAGCCCTCTTTGAAGAGCTGGCATAGCTACTTTAAGATTGGGAGTCAGAAGAAATTAGTGGCCTGTATTTTGGTCATACTAAGTTCGAGATGGCTCTGAGACATCAAATATACTGAACTAAGTGCTCAGGGAAAAGATTGGGGCTGAAAACTTGAGAGATCTGTGAAGATAGATTGCTTTTAAAGTCACAGGACTAAACGAGATTTTAACATTAGTACATTTTTAGGGAGATCTTTTTAACCATGTGTACTTACATGGAGATTCATTACACATAAGATCCTTATTGATTGACTGATTTATTATAGTATTAGGGGAGGGGAGCTAACCCAGCCCAAGCGCTTCAACCCTAAAAATTTTTTTTATAACTAGAAGATGTTTTTTTCGATTAGGCAGAACTCTGGGGCCTAAATATGATTTTGAAGTTTTCACAGTGTATGGATCATATGTGTACTGATGGATAAATTCCTTCTGCTATGTATTTGATGGCTGGCTAAAAATAACAGTGTTTCAAGGTTTTTCCATGCACATCATGACAAATTGAAAGTTTTCTAAACTCATTGTAGAATCTCTTCAAGTGTGCATATGTAGTCATAGGTTTCTAATCTTCAGATTTATTAAGAGTACCTGAAATCTCACAGTAAATATTGTATTTGAAAAGGATTGTTGAAACATGTACAGTGCTTTACAGTTAATATAAATTTGAGGTTCCAAAACCCCTCTAGATAGGGAGATTTTGTATTCTTTTCTGTACAGTTGTGTGGTGGTAGACTTTGGAATATGAAATGACTTATTCAGGGCAGTACAATTAAAAATTATTAGAACTAATCTTAAAACACAAGGCTTTAATTTTATATTCTACAGCTCTGTCCATTATTTCTGACTCTCAGCCTTGGCTGTACATAAAAATCATTGTGGGGAGTTTGAAAACCAAGCAAGCAAATGAATAAACATGATCAGGTAGTGCCAACAAAGCCCAAAAGCCTGGAAACTGATATATAAAAATCAAATCAAAACAAAATCAAAGAAATTCTGCAGGTTATTTTTAAGTGCAATGGTTGTTATGAGCTTCTACCCTGAATGATACTCATTTACCTAGAGTTTTCTTAACTCTGAAAGATAATAGAGCCAACCAGAACACTTGCTTAGAAAGTGGAAGAGGCCTCTTTTCTTTTTGCAATGTCTCAGAAAGGAGCCTTTTCTCTCTGGTGCTGTGTTAGAAGGTATTACAGTACTCAGTTCTTACTTGTCCTCTACATTCTTATTGCATGGCCTTGATGCCAGTGAGACTGGACTAACCCCTTTATTCTCATAGCCTGGTACTACAATTACAATCCCAAACCCTTCAGTTATACTGTTTTCCTGTTTAAGAGGACTTTGTCAAGGTTTTAACACCTACAGATATGCTTATATATACTTTTCCTCTCCTTTTTCTCTATAAAATTACTTGGGTTATTTGATGGCACTATAGGCAGATTTATCAGTAAGCACTATAGGCAGATTTATCAGTAAAATACAGTTGATCTTTCTGAATGTTGTACACTGCTAGCTAGTAAAAATGTGCTGACTTCCAATGGGACTGGCTTATTTAGAACTACTGTGAACATGGTTCCCAGACCAAGGCCAGTTGGCTCACTGTTGAAAAGCCTTGGGGAAATAAGTACAGAAATTAAGATTATGTTTTTAGAAACTTTTACTGCTTGTGCAGTGTAATTTAATGTCTGTTAAAGCATAAAATTGGGCTTGGGTTTTGTTTGTCTTTGCCTTTTTAAAAAATTAATTGATTCCTGATTGGTGACTATTTTGAGACTGTAGAATAACTCACTGCGAAGTGATAACTTTCAAAGTCTGGCAGTTGGAGTCAGTTTAGGACTCAGCCTCAATCTATGATTCCTAAGTGTACTCCTGACACTGTTGCTTTATTTGTAGTTACAACTATATATGTTTATTTAGCTCCTTGAAAGGGACTTTTTGTTGGTTTAATGGTGATTTTTAATCATGAATAAAGTACTAAAGAGGAAAAATTATTTCCAGTTTACTTTGGCACCTTCTGGTTTTAATTATGAGTGACTCTGGTTAAGCCAAGAACATATCTTAAAAGTATTTTTTCTCCTCAGAGTGGAGTTGTGTCATCTCAAAAGGTAGTGTTCACATCCTAACCTTTAATACTATGCATGTACCTCACTTGGAAATAGGGTCTTTGCAGATGTAATGAGTTTAAGATGGTATTGGATTAACCAGTTAGTCATACTGGATTGAGGTGAACCCTGCTCTAATCACTGCTACCTTTATGAGAAAATGGACATTTGGTAAGAGCAACAAAAGACACGTAAGACAGAATGTGACAGTGGAGACAGAAATTAATATAATACTTGTTCTATAAGCTATGGAATGCTAAAGATTGCTGCCAACTAGAAGCTAGATATCAATAAAGAGTCTTTTCTTTGGAGCCTTCAGAGAGAATATCACCCTGCTGACACGTTGACTCAGATTTCCAGCCCTAAGAGCTGTGAGAGAACAAGTTTGTTTTAAACCACTAGGTGTGAATTTTTTACCATAGTTCAACAAGCCTGATTTACCCTCTTAGAGACTGGGCTTGAATTCTTTTTTTGAACTGTATGAGGTTGTCATTTCTGAACTTTCTTAAATGTGCAGCTAAATTTTTTTGCACACTTTAAAAAAAATCTATAGACATTATTCTGTAGTTTTCTATCAGTACTACAGAAATTATACAGTTATCCTGTTTTTTGTTCTTTTGACAAGTTCTTTATTCTCTTTCTTTTTTGGTATAGGGTGTTATATTATAGACACCCTCTAATATCTAGATAGGTGATTTCATGTCTCTACCCCGCCATATTATATGCTAACCTACTTTGTTTCCTTTATGTTAGCATTTTTCCATATAAACAAGAAAGTATATTTCAGTATATGTATATGTATGCATGTACAAATACCTTTTTAAAATAATGTTGTTTCTGTGCATCTTGGGTTGAATCCCCTCCTTACATCTTTCTGTTCATATTATTTTTCAGTCTTTTTTGTTGCTTTCCCATCTACATTTGTAAAACTCTTGAATTTGTTTTTTTGAACCTCTTATTGCATAGAATATCAGTAAATAGTAACCTACTACTTTTACTGTGGCGTTTTCTTTTTTTAAAATACTTTTATTTTTCGTATAGCTTTTAACTTTCCAATTATTTATTTTAGTCATATCCAGATTCTTATTTTCCCATTAAAGATTTCATCTATTATAATAAGAGGCTTTTTTTGGGGGGGAGCAGCTTAGCCCACCCTGGGGGTGGGGCTGGCATGACATGTGGTTGCGGGGGATCAAAGTGTGGTCCCCATGCTTGCCTAAGCAAGTGCTTTAGACTACTGAGCTATATCGCTGGACCTGAAGCTTGTGTTCTTGTATGCTACTGAGGGTGCCAGGATTCACTGAAAATTTTTTGGTTTTGACTTGTTGAAATTTATTTTTCTCTCCCTTTTATATTTTTCATCTTGTTTACTTACTACTAAATGGTAGGAAATACACCTAAACCTATTGTGTTGACTACGGGAGTGGAGATTGCATTTTAGCCTATTGTTGAAATAGTTTGGTGTTAATTAAGGCATTTTCCAAACTTTAGAAATCAATTTCATGGGCTGGGGAGTTGGCTCAGTGGAATAAGTGCTTGCCTGGCAAGCACAGGGGTCTGAGTTCAATCCCTGGTTCTGAAAAAAAAAAAAAAAAAAATCAATATCATGCGTATACTTGCCAGCTTGGTTTTTAGTTTGAGAAAATACAAACCTGTTTTCTTGAGATAGAATCCCCAGATTGCTTCATTACTTGGCTTGCATGATATGCAGAGAATAATAAAATGTTCAAAAAATAATTTCCCATGATATGATTTATCTTTATCTGTTATATTGTATGAAAGAGGATTCTACTTGTCAAAGCTCCATTGTCATTCCTTTTTTTTTAACTAATAAATTGTTTAATTTGAAGTGTTACTTCTAAGCAGTGTTTGGATGAGGTGGTGAGCAGTTTGGGTAGTTTCCTTTCACTTCGATGCATACTGAATTGTTACTTCATTTTGTTTGCAGAGTACAGATAGTACAAAAGAAATGGGAAAGGCTTTTTGTACAGACTTCCAAGTAAGCAGATCACTCTCTTCATTGGTGCAGTTAACTCTGTCCATCAACCTCATATTTGGTGTGGTTTCCTCAGAGATTCTGGCAGCAGTTTTCTTTCCTGTATTTAGGGCATGGTATACAGGGTTTGTAGGGTCTACTATGTAGATCAGACTTGTAGCAGCAGTTTTCTGTTGGTCCAGATTTCTTGCATCATGAATTGTGTGTCTTTTACATTCACAGATATTTCAAATGGGAACGTGGGAGAAATTATGTGGGGTACTGCTTGATAAATACCATCCTGACATTTTAACTCATCTCAATTCTACATGTGAATTGCCTATTGACTTGCAATTTTAGGCATTGCCTTTTAATGTTACTTTCTTTAGCTTTAAATGGAATTTTAAAATATATATAGTTGATATAGACTACTGCAAATGTTTATTTCGATAATTAGTAAGATTTCATCTATTAATGTAAGAGAAAGTTTTTCTCTTTTGTGTTCCTACACGATTGTTTTTCTTTCACTCATTTGGTTCTTCAAATTTTTCAGTCTTCTGTTTAGTTTCCTGCTTTTCATCATCAGGTATGATTTAAACACTCTGAGCCAGCTAAACAGTTACAAGGATTTATTTAGAGCTGATATCTGACCATAATTGAACTGCTCTCCTAGGAAGATGATGAATTGGAGCTCCAATTCAGTTGATTCTTTAATAATGTCTCTCACGTGGTGTTGATTTTCAGTGTGTTGGTAGGGTGGATCTGCTCAGCCCAGAGCTAAGTGATGGATGGAAAGAGGTCAGTAATTTTGAGTTGAAAAGACAGCTGCATATCAAGATAATTACACATAGCTGGTATCCATGATTTAAAAAAATATTTAATTGTAAAAAATAATTTAAAATTTATCAACCATTTTAAAGGGCCAAACTGCAGTTCAGTAGTGTTAACTATATTCTTATTACTATTACCTGATTTTTATTACTTTTGCCTTTTATCCTATTCATTGAGGAAGAAGCGAGGCTCTGATAATTAGCGTAAGGCATTGTGATTTGTTAAGCCATGCAGAAGTTTCTGTGAAAGAACAGTAGAAAGCAACAGAAGATACAGCAATGAGTGAAAGCTGAGAAAAGAGAAGTGGAACAAAACTTACATTAGAAATAGTCTATATAAAAGCAGTATTATCAAAACCCTCATTTCCATGATTTTAAGACACTAAGAAGTAGTGAGATTAAGAAAAAAGTAAAGTTAAACTATGTTTAATGTATACTTCTGTCATAAGTTAACTGTCTTTTTTAGGTATATTAAAATGTGAATAAACATGTACCTTAGAGTCCAAGAAATACAGGAAAGTGTCCTGTGTGGGTCATAACATGGGATAAATGGGTCTGAGGAGAAAGCTCACAACCAGAGTAGAACATTAATTGACACAGCCCATTCTAAAAGGTCAAGGGTCATATACCTTCAACACCTTCTGCCATCTTTATACCCTACCACCCTTCCTTTCTCTATGCTTTCCAGAAACTCTTTATGTCCATATTCATTAGTGCTCACTGAGTATAGCTAATAACTTTAGCTAGATAATAAAATGTTGCTATTTTATTATTAGGTAATAAAAGTATTTTTGACTAGGCTGTTTCAATTCTCCACCATTATGGCTTGTTGACTGTAACTGACAGTCTAACACATGTAACCTGTGGAAACATGTTCTTAGTAATAATGACAGAATAGCCAACAAAATGTTACATAAATGAACCACTAACCTTTGTGTATACTGTGAGCAAATGAGCAGTATGTGGACATTTGAATTATGTCTACTTAAAATTCTGCCATGTAAGACTAATTCAATTCTATGGTCCATTTGTATTTTTTTCCATGTGAAAAGTGTCTTATAGGGCCTCACCAGTTGTTAATCTCTCTTCCATTATGTAAAGACGGCTTGTATCTACCTTCTGCCAGTGTGCAGTGTTATCATGACATGTATAAATAGAAAAGATTGTTACCTTTTCTGGGAGGAGAAAGAACCATAAATATGAACAAGAATTGAAAAGAGACTAGTAAAAAACCAATAAAATAAATTGTAGTGGACTGTGAGAATATGAAAATCACCGTGAATTATAAATAGTACAACTTCATAGAAATCATCTTATATAAAAGCAGAAATATATGTCTTCACACTACAATAAAGCTAAGTGGTTTTAGTATCATTGGTTGACCAGATTCTATGTGGAATACTGCATTGTAGAAAGTTCTATAATAAAACATTCCTGGAGATACGCATATCATGGAATACTGGTGCTTGCTTTTAAATGAGGATCACATTAGCCTTATATTGATATTAAGGCATCAAAACAATTATTATGTTTTTCTCTTCATATTTGTGCTTGAATAATACAGAAATTATCTGTAACTGTGTGCACGTGAGTGTGTATGTACACATGCCTGCATGCCTGTGACATACTGGAGATTTAATGTAGGTCTTCTCACTGAGCTGCGTTTCAGCCCTTTTCACATTTTATTTTTGAAAAGAATCTTGTTAAATTGTTAAGTTTTCCAGGCTGGCCTAAAACTTGCTGTTTTCTTCAGCCTTTGTATTGAAATTTCAAACGTTCCATTTTACTTAATCAGAAAGTCATTTTTTAAAAAATGAACTTTTGAGTTACTTACTAGGCATCCAGAAATTTTCTTAACAACTCATTTTCTTATATTTAATTACACTTTTCTAAGAAAAACTAATTATAAATACATGTGAACAACCTTTTAAGCATATGTTAAAGAGAATTCTTTATAGTATAAGTATCATCTCTTGGATAATTACTTCTGTTTTATGAAACAGTATATTCTATGCTGAAGAAAGTTTTTATAATATGTAATTCTTATACAATTATAAAGAATTATACATTATATATTAAATGAATGTCTCAGTTACTCTTCTCTTGTTGCTGAGACAAATACCCAACACCCAAAATGAAGGAAGCAAAGGTTTATTTAGTTCACAGTTAATGGAGGTTTCAGTCCATATTCAGCTGGCTCCAAGGCAGAGTGGCACAGGGCACAGAGCATCCTTTCAAGGCAGTGACAAAGAGCAAGAGAGCAAAATGAACGAGTAGCAGCAACAATGGCTACAGAGAGCAAGTCTCAGTCAGTCTGTCTGTCTGTCTCTGTCTGTTTGTCTGCCTGCCTGTCTCTGTCTCTGTCTCTGTCTCTGTCTCTGTCTCTGTCTCTGTCTCTGTCTCTGTCTCCCTTCCTCCCTCCTCTCTCTCGTTACATTGAGGCTATCCACCTCAGGCAGGGTGTAGCAATCGCACTCATGATCCCGGCAGTACTCAGACCCATAATCCTAGCCTTGGGTCACCCATAATCGCCATGGATCATGAGTTAATCACAAACTCTAGAAGTGCGCCCCGTTACTGCATGAGGCTTATGGGGGAGACACTTAGAGACAAACTATAACAATATCTTTATTTTGAAAGCAGGATGATTTTCTTTCCATATAAAAAGTACTTTTAACTGGGTGTGGTGGCACATGCCTGTAATCCCAGTGCTGGGAATGGTGAGACAAGAAAATCTCTAGGAGATTGAGCTATGTAATCAGATCCTGTACCAAGTGAGTGAGTAAATAAATAAAAGTACTTTATTGATGACATTGGCAGAAGGTTTTTTTTTTTTTTTTTTGCTCCGATGCCTTTATGGCAGGTTTGGCTGGCTTGAGTTGTGGGGATTGAACCACAGCAACCTGAGCCTGACTGCTTTGTTGAAGCAGCCACTTAAAGAACTGAGCTAAGGGACAGGCCCCCTTATTGATGACATTGGGATAGAGCTACTTTTATAGTAATAGAAGATTATAGGGCCGGAGAGATAGCTCAATAGAATAAGTGCTTGCCTAGCAAGAACAAGGTCCTGAGTTCAATCCCTGGTATGTCAAAAAAAAAAAAAAAAAAGATTATACAGTATAGGGCAGTGGTATTGAACCATGTAGAGCTTTCAGTGATAATAAGCAACAGTCCTATGCTGTGCATGTGCCATAGGCTCACCACCAACGCTGGGGTAGAGCATCTGACTTGTTGTTAGATTCTTCCTGTTTTGAACTCACTGTAGTACTCTAATAGCATTAGCACTTTAAGACAATACATGACTAAGTTGTAAATTCTATGATTCAGGCTTCTTTTAAATGTCAAACTTAAAGACAGTTACAGATAAACTACCATTATATTTTGACCCTTCTTCACACATAATGACTAGAAACATTCTAAATATTTTTTCATTGGTTAGGAAATGTTTCCCTTAATTCATTTCTAACAGGAAATTTTTTCCATTCATAAGTAACTTTCTTATTTTGAATTTGAAAAACTTTATTTAGTTAACCTATTTTCATTCTTCACTCTTTTTGGAGAAGTTACTTTGTTGTTTGTGGTCAGGCTGAATACTATGAGATATATAGTTCCTTCACAGTGAAGAATGGAACATATTTCTAAGATGGCAAAATATGGTTATTATTTTTGTGTCACATTTCAAGTCATGTGACAAATTTTAGGAATACAACCATCCAGGGCTGGACAAAGAGCTCAGTGGATTAAAGCGCCTGTAAGTAGAGGCAGGGACTGAGGGTTTGATCTCCGGGCCTACCATGCCGGCCTCGCCCCCAGGGCACGCTGAGGTGACAATTGAGAGTGGGTATGGTGGTGGCATGCACCTGTAATCCCAGCTCTTGGGAGGCTGTAAACAGGGGGATCGGTACAAGTCCGATCTAGTAGTGAGACCTGAATACCCTATAGACCCTTCCCTAAAGTTAAAAATAAATAAATAAATAAATAAATAAATAAATAAATAATGAGGAAAAAAAAAAAAAGGAATACAACCATTTGGATTCCTGTGAGTGATTTTCAGTTCAAAGTATCATCACTGGGGCCAGCAAGATAGCTCAATGAACTAAAGTGCCTGCTTAGGCAAATGCAGGACCTGTGTTTCTTCCTGGCACCACATGCCACACCAGCCCTGCCCTCAGGGCAGGCTGAGCTGACCAGAGTCTGGGCATGTTGGTGCATGCCTGTAATCCCAGCACTTGGGAGGCCGAAAGTAGGAGGATCACTGCAAGTTTGAGCTGTGTAGTAAGACACTGCAACAACCAAATACAGAAAGAAAGAAAGAAAGAAAGAAAGAAAGAAAGAAAGAAAGAGAGAGAGAGAGAGAGAGAGAGAGAGAGAGAGAGAGAGAGAGAAGAAAGAAAGTATCATGGCTGATAAGAAAAAATAATTTTCTCTTCTAAAATTGTTATCTGTAGAAATTTTTTACTGTAACAAGTTCTAGGCTTCTTTGAAACTGTTCAGCTGATATCAATGAGCTTCTAGTAGTTTGAATAGGTAAGTACTGATTTCCGCTTAAAATTGCATGTATAATTGGAAGTCCAGATTATGTTTTCACGTTACTGCTACTTTGACCTAAAAAATTATATGATTTACTAGAAGTCCTAGTGATATTTTAGAGAATAAAAGTAACAGAATTTTATTCAGCATAAACAGTACAGCTCTTATCTATCATGTCCAAAACCATAAACCTATGTTATTTATTAACTTGAGTATTATTTTTTAAAAAAACATAGATTGTCTTGTATTTTTAATGAGAAAATTGTCAGTTTACTCTGTGGAAACAGTTGTTTTCTGTGTGTGTTCATGTATGTTTGCCTATGCGGTACTGGGAAATAATCTGAGTGCCTCTTCACTACAGGGCCAGGGCTTTACCTCTGAGCTCCACCGCCAGCCCAAATTTGAGAATTATTTATTTTAATGGATTTAATTTCTCAGAATGTAAATTATAAAAAATATCATGAGAAAGATCTGTTTTCTACCTTCTTGAGCTAACCTTATATGTCCAGTTTTCCCAGCATCATTTTTTTTTAATGCTATTTTTTGTTCAGTGAACATGTTTGGCTCCTTTGTTAATGATAAGGTGGCTGAGTGTGTTTGTAGTTGTGACTGCATCTTCTAATCTGTTCCACTGATCCTCAGGTCTGTTTTTATCCCAGTACCATGCTGATTTTATCACAGTAGCTTTGTAGTACAATTTCAAGTCAAGGATTGTGGTGTTTCCTGTCTTTCCTGTTGCCCAGGATTGCTTTTGATATTCTAGGTCTCTCCTGTCTCCAGATGAATTTTAGAAATATTTCCTCTAGATCTGTGAGGTATATTTATGGTATTTTAATTGGGATTGCATTGAATCTGTATAACAATTTTGAGAGTATGGCCATTTTCACAGTGTTGGTTATTTCTATCCAGGAGCAAGGAATGTCTTTCCATTTTCTGAAATCCTCTTTGATCTTTTTTTTTTTTTTTTTTTTTCAGAATACTACAATTTTCACTTTATAAATCTTTTACATCCTTTGTGAAATTGATTCCTAAGCATTTCATTTTTTGGTGGTGTTATTGTGAAAGGGGTGGTTCCCTAATTTTTCTCTTGATGTGTCACTTGTTTGTGTATAAAAATGCTGTTGACTTTTGACTGTTGACCTATTGAGTTTGTTTATTAAATCTACAAGTCTTTTGGTGGAATTGTAGGGTCTTCTATGTAGGGTACTGTGTCATCTACAGATGATAATTTTACTTGTTTCTTTCTAATCATTATTATTTTTATCTCTCCCTCTTGTTTAATTCTCTGGCTAATGTTTCCAGGACTGTATTGAATAGGAGTGACGACAGTGGACATTCTTGTCTTGTTCCTGATTTTAACGTGAAGGCTTTGAGGTTTTGTTTGTTTAGCATGATGTTGGCTGTCACTTTGTTATAGATGGCTTTTATCGGGTTGAGGTAAAGACCATCTATTATGATTTTCTGTAAGGTTTTTGTCATGAATGAGTATTGGACTTTGTTAAAAGCTTTTCTGCATCTATTGAGATAATCATGTGATTTTTGTCTTTAGCAATGTTGATGTGGTATATTACTTTTTATTTTTATTTTTTTAAATGTATTTGGTACAGAGTCTTACTATGCAGCTCGGACTCATAGTGATTGTCCTTTTTGGAGCCTTCACAGTGTTGAGATTACAGGCTTGCACCATATGGTCCAGACTTGGTCATCAGTGCAGTGCACATAGGGGTGGTGTATTATATTTATGAAATTATGTATATTGAACATACCTGAATTCCTGGGATCAATCCCACTTAGTGGTGATATATAATCTTCCTGATAATTTGCTAAATTCTTTTTGCTAGTATTTTATTGAGGATATTTACATCTATGTTAATTATGGAAATTGACCTGTAGTTCTCTTTTTTTAGTTGGGCTTTTCTCTGGTTTTGGTGTCAAAGTAATACTTGGCTCCAGGAATGAGTTTGGGAGAATTGCTTCCTTTTCCATTTGATTGAGGAGTTTGAGAAGAGTTGCCATTAAATCTTTTCTAAATTCCTTGTAGAATTCAGCTGTGAATCCATAGGAACCTAGGTTTTTCTTTCATGGTAGGATTTCAGTTTCATTCTCTGATACTGGGTTATTTAGAACTTTTATATCTTCTCAATTCAGTTTTGGTAATTTGTGTGTGTCTAGGAATCTGTCCATTTCTTCTGTGTTTTTGTCGTGTGACAATAAATATTTTGGAAGTAGGTATTGATGATTTTCTGAATTTCTATAAGGTCTATAGTGATTTTACCCTTTTCATTCCTTATTGGATATGTTTGAATTTTTGCTTTCCTTTTTAATATAAAGTTGGCTAGGGGTTTATCAATTTTATTATTCTTTCAAAGAATCAACTGTTTGATTCATTAATTCTTTGTATCGTTTTCCTCATCTCCATTGCATTTATTTTTGCTCTGATCATTATAATTTCTTACTGCCTTTGGGATTTGACTTGCTTTTTATCTAGGAGCTTGAGGTACAGAATGAGATTCTTTATTTGGGCTTCTACTGTTTTCCTGTTGTAAGAATTTATTGCTATACATTTTCCTCTTAAGACAACATTCATTGCATCCCACATGTTCTGTTAAGTTATATCAGCATTTTTATTTGATTGTAAATATTATTTCATTGCTTTTTAGATTTCATCTGTGACCTATTGATTATTCAGGAGGGTGTTGTTTAATTTCCATGTTTATGGAGTTTTTGCTGTTTTGTCAATAATTTCTAGTTTCATCGCACTATGGTCAGATAATATGCGTGGGATAATTTCAATTCCTTTGTATTTACTTAAGCATGCTCTGTGTGATAGTATATGGTCTATTTTGGAGAATGTCCCATATGCATCTGAGGAGAATGTATACTCTGATGTTGTTGGGTGGAACACTATGTAAATGTAAAGGTTTATGAAGTCCATCTCTTCACAAGTTTGATTAGTTCTGTTATTTCCTTGCTGCCTTTTTTTTTCCCCTAGTTGATCTATCTCTGTGACTGTGACTATGAAGTGTTAAAGTTCTCCATTATGATTGTGTTATTGCTCATTTATTTTTCATATCATTTGATATTTTTCTTACATAATTGGGTTTTGCTATGTTGCATGCATATTTATTAGTGATTGTTATATCTTCTCCTTGCAGTTTTTCCCTAATAAGTATGTAGTGACCTTCTTTATCTCTTTAAGCACTCTTAGTTTCACGTTAGCAGTTACCAAGCAGAATAGCTGTCCTTATTTTTTGGGGGGATCCTGATGCATAGAGTCCTGTTTTTCATCCTTTGACTTTCAATCTGTGTTTTTTTTTTCTTCAATTAAGTGCGTTTTTTTCTATATAGCATATGTTGGATTTTGTTTCTTGAACCATTCTGTGAGTCTGCTTCTTTTGATTGGTCAATTGAGGACATTTACATTGATGGTTATAACTGAAATGTATTGGCTTGTCTTTGTCATGTTATTTTCCCACTGTAGGTTCCCTCCATTTCTTCTCCATTTCATTGCTTGCCATGCTCAGTGGTTCCCTTCTGTCATTGTTCTTGAAGTTGTGATAGTTTTTTGGGGCTCTCTAGAATTTCTCTCTGTTCTCTTTGTAGGGTTGGTTTATTTTTTTTTCATTTTAGATGTTTTTAGTTTTTAATGGATACATAGAAACATAGAAATTATACATATTAATGAATCAATATTCGATGTTTTAATACATATATTCATTGTGTAATGTTTAAATCAGCTTTAATACATCTAACTCCTCAAACTTTTTTTTTTCTTTTTCTTTTCTGTGTTTAGGACAGGGTCTGCAGGGTCTATATGGTCTCACTACTTAGATTGGACTGGTAGTGATTCTCTTATTTTCAGCTTCCCAAGTAGTGGGATTACAGGAGTGCACACCACCATGCCCAGTCTCAGGTCATGAATTTCTTCAGTTTTTCTTTGTCATGGAAGTATCTAATCTTTTTTTTTTTTTTTTTGTATTTAGTAGAGGGTCTATAGGATCTCACTACTCAGATCAAACTTGTAGTGATTCTCCTGTTTTCAGCCTTCCAAGGGCTGAGATTACAGGTGCACGCGCCACCACACTCAGTCTCAGTAGCTCTCTCAGTGTGAAACATGGGTGGGGCTGGCACGGCAGGTCTGGGATCAAATCCCGGCCACTGTGCTCTGCCTAAACAGGCGCTTTAGTCTGCTGAGCTAATTGGCCGGCCCTTCTAATCTTTCATTAAATTTGATAAATAGTTTGCAGGCTACATCATTTTCTGTTGGAAGTTGTTTTATTTCAGGACCTGAAATATTTTACTCTAAGCTCTTTCTGATTTGATAGTTTGTGTTGAGAAATCTGCTGTGATTTTGATGGGCTTTCAATTATACATGATCTGTTTCTTTTCTCTACCAACTATATATATATATATATATATATATATATATATATATATATATATATATATCTGACACTATTTCTGATCTAATTTCTTCTGTAGCATGTTAGAGTTGCTTCTTTACTTCAGTTGCTATCATTTTAGAAATTTCAGGTGTGTGACTTCCAAGTTCTTTGACTTTGTCTCCTGTATTTGCTATGAGTGGGCTGGCAGTCTGAGATTGTCTTTTGCTTCTTCTTTTTGAGATTTTTGAACCTTCCATTTTCACCCACACTCAGCAGTGATGGTAGGGTGTCAGGGTGTGAGTGAGCAAGACTCCTACAACAGTGGGAGAGAAGAATAGTTTCAGCAAAGCTTGTGCTCTGTGCGGCTCATTGTGACTTCGGCCTTGGTCAGGGGTGGAGGAATCCACAGGTCAAGAAGGCTCTGATGATGAATGGAAGGCTCTTAAATGGTGTGTGTGTGTGTGTGTGTGTGTGTGTGTGTGTGTGTGTGTGGCATTATAGGGCTCACCAATCTCAGTCTACGAGTGGAAGAGCCCACTGCAGCTCAGGAGGACTAGGGCAACTATATGAGAGGCAGCCGCAGCTCAGTGGAACTCTGGTGTTGGTTGGGGTGGCGTATGGCTCCAGGTCCTGGTACCTGTCCAGGGGCCACCTGCCTTCTATGATGGTGGGAGAGTATGCAGTTAGTATTTGTTGAACACGCATGTGTACAAAGACTCAATGAAAACCTCTTTGGTTAGATTAAGGAGAATTCGTCACCTTTTTACTCAAATTCTGTCTTGCAAACTAAAGTAATCCCTACCTAACAGCCTTACTAGAATACTGTTGTTTCCCAGAGGGCTTGAGCTACAAGCAGATGTGTTTAGAACACTTGTCTTTCTACAGCTTAGAGTTTATCATACTGATTGGGGGCATTTTCTTAATCAGATTTTTGGCAAAACTTTATTGATTCTTGTTGAATTGAATGTAAAATCCCCAAAGCAGTTTTCTGAGAGAGGGGAAGCCCTTCCTACCCCTAATCCCCTTCAGTACTAGGGATGGAACCCAGAATCTTTGCACTGAGCTATATCCCTAGCCCCTTTAAAAATGAGACAGGGTTTCCCTAAGGGCTGAACTGTACATCTTGTGCCCAAACTTGGAATCTTCCTGCCTCAGTCTCCCAGAGTGCTGTGATTACAGGCATATAGCAATATATGAAGCTTGAACTTTTCTATTTTAGAGCTAGCATATCCCATTGAAAGAAAGGCATGGATTTTGCTATAAAGATCTTACAATTTAGCAGAGTCATGTTCTGACAATAATTACTAAAAATTCTTCCCTATTTGTTTCCTCCTTTATTCTCCTTAGTTAGATACTCACTGTACAGTATTACTTAGTTATGAGATTTTTAAAAACCAGCCCGTGGATTTATTCTGTGGCCAAATTTAATCATCATAGTACAATTACTAGCAGAAATCTTAATAACAGTGGTAGCTGTGGCTCCAATAGCATGCTAAGAACTCATGCTTTTTTATTTAATGTGTAGGTACTTTGTATTGAGGAAACACTGAATTTTTCTCTGAATTTTAAGAGGAATAAGTTAGAATTAAAAGTATCAGAAATCAAAAGTGGAGGTTCAAAAGGGATTATTTTTCATAAATGTATCTGAATTGAAACATAATTATTTACTTTTATTGGCTAGATAGTACACGGCAAATATTTTCTGATTTTGAGTTCTGTAGTTATTTTGTCTAGAGCACTACACAGCTCTTCATTTCATTCATTATTGCACTCAGTGGTTGTTTTACCTTGCTCCTCTTCAGCTGGAGAATCTGAGGTTGAGTGGTAGAGCTGCTGCTTAGGGTTTCCATTTATTGCATTGCAGAATATAAACCCTTATATATTTTGTGAAGTGCACTCCAAAGACATGGTTTTGCTTTCAGCTCTGATACTATAATTGATCAAGTATATTCTTTCAAGGAATCATAAATTCTTATTGGAATTTGAGAAGATGCCACATTCATTTGTCAACATGTCATTCTAGGGACACAGGTGCAGCATATTCACAGAAGAAGCACCTCACATATCTCCTGAGCCACATAAATATGAAACAGTTGATTAAAAACTTGTGACTTTAGATTACTTTTCAGATTGAGTGCAATTAAGATCTTTCTGTAGAAGGAAATCCACTGTAATTCTCAGGTTTTTTTGTAGCAGAGGCAAGGATTAGGTATGGGAACACCAAAGAAATTTTTGGATATGTACAGATGTCTTGTCAGTAAAGAATACTAAGGCTTTTCTTCTTTGGCAGAATATTGCACATTTTAGTCAAGTGCATGATTAACTTTGACATTTGGGAATGGAACTTCACGTAAAAATAAGCATGGTACTTTTGCATGTTTAATTAAGGTGTTTAGTTCCTGTCAAGGCTTAGGTTTTTTTCCCCCTGTGAAGGGCAATATATTCTCAACTTCTGAAATTTCAGAAACCTGTACTTAACCTTTAATTGTCATTCCATTTACATGGAAATCTGATTAACAACTTTTAAAGTTCATGAGCTCCTGGTAAATGCAATTAAGACCTTTTTGGATTTTGTTATTAAGAGCTGGCATTTAAAGAAGACTAGGGCCTGGCTACTATTGCAGTCTTCTCTATAGCAGGATGTCTTTAAGCAATTAGCAGAGAACATGAAGTACATGAATTGTACTGTATTGCTTCTGAATTAACATGGGTGGCATTTAAATAGCATGCTGTCTTTTTCTTTTCTATGGCTTGCTTTATGGTATGAGCTTGTTACTGAGTGGTAGCATAGTGCCAAGCATAGTTAGCTGTAGCTATGGCAGTTTTTGTAAGTGCAAGAGTTAAGCAAAAATCCTCCCTCGCCCTTGCTGTTCTCATCAGATTTACAAACGTCCACTCTCATGTCATGTGGAAACTTATTAATCATCTTACTTAATAGAACACATTCCATCTTTCTACCGGGTGTGTTATCCTTTTTTGGGAATAAAAAATTGAAGCATATTTGAGAGAGAAATAATTGATGTATATAACTACCATTTTCCAAATACTTAGACATTTCAACTCTTCAGCCTTTGCCCATGGGAAATGGGAAATATGTCCATCAGCTTTTCCATTGCAGGAACAAAATTCCTGAATATACAACCCAAAGGAGAAAAGGTTCATTTTGGCTCATGGTTTCAGTTCATAGATACCAGGCTTAGTGCACAAACAGCATGGCAGGAAGAAAACTGCTCAGTCCTTGGTGTCTAAGATACAGCAAGAAAGGGGCTAGGACGAGGATATTCCTCCAGTAACCCACCTCCTCCAGCCATATCCCACTTCCTAATAGCACATGTAGCAAATACAGAATTCTCCAAAACCCCAATTTTGAACACATGATACTTTTGTGGGGGACATTCTAGACCTAAACCTAAATGTAATGCAAATAACTAAAAGCCAAAGGAGTATAACTGGATCATATGGTGCCACCTGGACAGCACGCCAGGCGTAATGATAGAACTTAGCTTCTGTTTGCTGATGCATACAATGGATATCTTTAGGGACTTCATGTATGCAGGACACTACTTATTAGTATTTAGAGAGTTTACAAGAAAAATCAATGAAAGTATTAACAGATAAATGAGTAAAATAAATTATATAACTATATTGTTAAGTAATACTTGACTCTTTATATTATTTCTATACTACGAAAAATTCAACAGCATAAATTGCCTTTATGTAAAAGATCAAAATGAAATATAGAAATACTTGGAAAAATAGATTGAATAGGTAAACCAAGCTAGAAAATTAAAATTTATGCCAAAACAATCAATAAAGAAGTCATCGAGTTTTGGAATCTTAAATTAATTTCTTTCTTTCTTTCTTTTTCTTTTTCTTTTTTTTTTTTTTTTTTTTTTTTGGCAGAACCGGGGATTGAACTCAGGCCCTCGCGCTTGCGAGGGAAGCACTTATTCTACTGAGCCATCTCCCCGGCCCCTGGAATCTTAAATTTCTATGTTTTTTACTATAGATTTTTTAAAAACCAGCAGCGCAGTTCATTGGAATAACCTTCTAAATTGTAGTCTAATCTCAACTATAGTAAATGAAATATTTTAATGCTATAGTTTGAATTAACATATAGCATTTAGGTAAAATGCCCTATAATAATCACAGACCTATTGTAAATGTGAATTTTTTCAACAAGACTGATAATATAATCTGTGTGTGTGTGTGTGTGTGTGTGTGTGTGTGTGTTTGTGTTTGTGTGTTTGCTCGCTTGCTTTAACCAAGTTGTGGAAGCATTTTCTTTTATAAAATAATTTAATGTGGTATGTATCATTGCTTTCACACAAAAGAATTTTGCTTGCGTTAGACAGAGATTTTTCTTGTGGATTCAGAGGTTGATATAGCCTAGAAATAAATGCTATTAAGCACTTGTAAAGTTATGAAGGTTTTTATTAGGGTATTTCAGATTGATGTAAAACAGTATAGAG
This sequence comes from Octodon degus, assembly GCF_000260255.1. Classification (NCBI taxonomy): domain Eukaryota; kingdom Metazoa; phylum Chordata; class Mammalia; order Rodentia; family Octodontidae; genus Octodon; species Octodon degus. The sequence goes on along the minus strand of NW_004524591.1, from coordinate 23,831,794 downwards.
TAGTAGTAGATAAAGTGCATTTTCATTTAGTCACATTGGAAAGTTAAGAGATAATCATGGGGTAAGTTAAACTTTCAGCTCTATGTGATGCATTGCCAATTCTGGGTAGTCAGCTGTGGGTCCTGTAAGAATTTGAACCATTGTAGATAAATTTATTTCTCTGTGAAGGTTTTGTGGATGGGGTAGGAGTTGAACTGGTTTTTGAAATGCTAAGGTTTAAGAATATGGGAAGGTCATTTAGGTTAGGAATAATATATGTATTTCAGAGGAAGGACCTTACAAAATTTAACTAGATCTTGAAAGAGCCTGATCCTGGTTAGTTCATGTGAGTTTTTCCTTTATGGACACCTTAAAGAAAGGAACCATTTATTTCTGTTTGTACCTGGTGCTTTCAAAACCTCATTAAATGCCCCATCTCCCAGTCTTCACAGCATACTTCTTAAATCCCAATGGGAAGGCACTTAACATAGTTTTCAATTGCACCATAGCTACAAAATAAATGTTAATTGAATCTCAGCTGCCTTTGGTATTTCTAAAGATCTCAATTTGACTGAATTATAAGTAAATATTTTCACGTGTGTCAATATTCATGTACTACAGATAACCAGTATGAAGGGGTCTTTAGTAACTGAACTACTAATTGAAAATGCTAGGTCTTAACTACTCAATTGAATAAAACTCTCTCTGGAGAGTAATTTTCATCTTTAACAAGATACATTAACTCTTTCCGGACACTAGGGTAGCACTTATTTCATTGAAGCAGAAATTTAATAACTAGTATTCCTGTAATGTAAGTTAATGTACCACAGAAGGCTTGAAGTTTCACCATGGATGTTGTAGTTACACTCTGAGGAGCTCATCTGTGACTATGCAACATCAATACATAGCTGCCTTTTAGATCGTCTTCCTTTCCATTTAGGTAACCTACTAGAGAGTACCCAGTTTAAGACGTGGTATTAAGTGTCACAGAGATACAAAGAGAAACCATGGCTTGAATGAAGAGGCAGTAGAGAAGGCAAATGGCTATGAGATAAATTTTTTGAGAGATCCAAACTGTGGTATAGGTTTCAATTAGAGGTAGTATAATGGACAGCTAATTAAAAAAAAATGATCATTTTCTGGAAGGCAGGAATCATGCCTTTTTTAAAAAAAATCTTTTATTCATTTATTTAGTACAGGGTCTCATCACATAGCTAGGACTAGTCTAGCTACCAGTGCTGGGGTTACAGGTATGAATCACCACACCTGGTTTTGGTGGCTGGCATGTTGCACCTGGGGTTCAGGGCCTACACAACATGCAGTATCTGGGATCAAACTCTGGACCTTGTGCTTGCCAGACAGCTGCTTATGCCACTGAGCTATTTCCCCAGCCTAGAATCATGATTTTTTGCACAATATTCTCATTCATGTTTATTCCTCTGTGTGTGTGTGTGTGTGTGTGTGTGTGTGTGTGTGTGTGTAGATAGATACGAACAAGTATATACATATGTATGGGAAACATGAGTAAACCAATCCAAAACATCTTTTAAAGGTTTCTTACATACGCCATGTCTGCTATATGTCAATATAAATTATTAATATCTGAAAAACTGTAACAAAAGCCAGCTAACATCTTATGGAGATACTCTTCTTGGTTTCCTGATAGCCTCAACTTGGGTGTCAGTCTACTAGTAGGATGTTGTTCTCCTACTAGAAGATAGGGTATGAATGAATTATCCTACCTGGAGCATATTTCATACTGACATTTATTGGGAAAAGAGGCAGCGATTTGCAGTAGCAAAATTAGGAGGAAGTGACATAACAAAGGTGACTGCAAAAAAACTTGTAAAAAAGGAAGACAGAGGTAACACCTCCATAGGAAGCCAAAGCTTAAAAGATATAGCATCTGCCTGTTTCTTCATGCATGAGGTGCAATCTTATTAATGCATATGGATTCTGATTAGTAACATCTGACTAGAACTAACATGGTTCAGTTAAATTCTACTTAGCATCATCATTTTCTTGATCTTATGCCTTATGTTTGATAGATTGAAGCAGTAGTTATAGACAGGAAGGATCCTCTTCCCCCCAAAAAAGAAATTGACTTGATAAGTAACTGAGAATTTTTAAGGGGAGAAGATATAATTTAGCTTTATCAGTTGGTAATGGCATACAAGGAACTAGGAGAAATTAGTCTTCCGGAGGTTGATTGGGACTTGAGCAAAGGAATGATTATATTGAGCCTAATCTGGTAACATGTTATGATATAGAATGACATAAATTAAATGTAAGGTTGGATAACTATTTGAAAGATGTGATAATGTATGTGAAGAATAATGAGCTTATATAAAAGGATCAATATAGGTATGAAAATATTTAGAAAAGGAAAAATATTTAGAAAAGGAAATGGTCATGAAATGTATATAGTGTAAAACTATGTACTTGCAGGTAATTTGGAGAGAGTCAAAGATAACTATGAAGTTTGATCCTGGGGCTAGGGTAGTTCTACATTGTTGCACTTGTTTAGCATGGATAAGCTCATCGGTCAAATCTCAGTGTACAAACACACACACACACACACACACACACACACACACACACACTTCAGCGTGGTCAAAAAAACAGTTGTGGCTTTAACACAAGAGGATGAAGACATGCACACACAGAGATCAAGAAGTCTTTATTTTATTTACTCCCTCTTCTTTGAAGAGAGGTGGTAGTGAAATTTTCTTCTTCAGATTGAGTTTGTTGGATCTGTTTTTCCAAATTCTTTCAGAAAATAGAGATGAAGGAACCTTTTCCAAAACATACTATTAAGTGCAGTATTATCTTGATATCAAGGTCAAATATATCACAGGAAACTGTAGAGCATTATTTCTCATGAATATAAAATTATCTTGGACAGAATGTTAGTAAATTCAATTTATCTGAACATTTAACTACATTACATACAATAATTAATTAGGATTTGTTAAATCAGTTAATGTAATACACCAGGACCAAATCTATGCAGTCATCTCAGTAGATTCAGCAAAGCACTTGCCCTCCATTGCTGATTTTTTTTAAAAGAGAAGCTTTCTCAATCTGATGAAAGCCATCTATGAAAAAGTTGTAGTTAGCATCATAATGTATATATTCTGAAATTATTATGATAATGGTTATGTGCTATGTGTATTACTTAAAATATCAGATCTACACTCTAGTGTGTGAATTTTTCAGTACATGAATTATACTTTAGCAAAGGCTTTCTAAGCTATTAAGGGATAGAAATAGATTGCAGCTATTCAAGGATATATATCCTTTAAAGAGCTGATAATTTTTTATGAGCTTGGAGGCTATACATGTAGCAGTTATAATGCAAGTTAACTTACAAAATAGGGGAATCTCATCAACACTGTACCTTATCATATTATGTATTTCAGGGTAAACATTAATACTTGATAATTATTTATATTCTTTACAAGGCAATATATTCTTTTTTTCTTTTTTTCTTTTTTTTTTTTTTTGGCAGAACCTGGGGGTTGAACTCAGGCCCTTGTGCTTGCCAGAGAAGCGCTTATTCCACTGAGCCATCTCCCCGACCCCTTCAAGGCAATATATTCTAAACTAAATTTTTTATGCCTTTTTTAACCTGTTCTTCTGTAGTCTTGGTTATTGTTAATGACATTACAGTAGTTTTAATCCTTCAAATATGTACTTTTTTAGCTACTGTTTTTATTTCTCCTCTGCTATGTAGAACAATTGGTTAAATTTTATTTTCTGTGTTGATTTTCAGGTTTATACTTAATTGTATCAACTAGTTGGGTTTTTCTTTTGTATTTTAGGGAAGGGTCTACAGGGTGTTCAGGGTCTCACTACTAGATCCCACTCCTAGTGATCTGCCTGTTTCCAGCCTTCCAAGAGTTGGGATTACAGGTGTGTGCCACCACACCCAGTCTCAATTGCCATCTCAGCGTGCCCTGGGGCGCATGTTTATTATTAGCATGACATCAACTCTATTTTGGGAGGCTTTCCCTTCTTTCTCTCCTTTGTTTTTAGTATTGCTTTGCAGTGTCATTTTCTTCTTATTTTGTGTACTGCCAGATTAATTTATGTATAGTGTATTTATCAACATGTTATTTATCTGTTCAGACTCCCTTTTTAATCTCCTCATTTTGTGTATACTACCAGTACATGAGCTTGATTTTAAACCTCCTAGATGTTTGTTAGTATACCTTCTTTCCAGGCTTATCTCATTTCTTATTTTTATTTCACTTAAAATATTTGCTGTATACTGTGATGTCTCCTTTCTCCCAGCACTGTGTTCCAGTTGCCAGGTTTTACACATTCTAAGGTTTTTTTTTTTTTTTTTGTTTTTTTTTTTTTTTGGTCCTTCTGTGGTGCCATGATTCTAAGTCTTTTCACTGTCCTAAATAGGCACAATCTTTCCCTCTTACAAATGCTCGTAAGCATTTTTTCATACTGCTGTGTTATTGCTTTTTCCTTTGTTTTGTAGTTGTCTGTGTGGATCTACATTACCAGATAAGCACATTTAGGGAAGGATATATTTTTGAATCCTCTTTTTATATCTAGAAAAATTCCCTGGATAAATTATATATATATATATATATATATATATATATATATATATTTATTATGATAAGTGAAAGCATTCTTTTGGAAGTTGTTTAAATCAGGTCTTTTTTTGTTAAGAGTTCTGCTGGGAAACAGGATAAAAAAGAAGCAAACCATGAGGTCTTTGATCTAGGTTTTGCTGATTAGGTGTTTGATAGAAGTCCAGGATCTACATGTATACTCTTGAAATTTTTCATTTGTTTTCTTCTGAACACTAAAATAATGAGCTATTCAAAAGATCATACTAATCATTGTTTTAATAGTAGAATTGCCATTGATAATGAGTATAATTAAGCAGACAGCCATTCCATTTTCAAAATGACTGTTTATGTTTTTTTAAGCTGCAGAATATTTTAGGCCTAATATATGGGAAATTAGACTACTATTGAAATTCATAGCTTTTTCTCTTTTTCATGTTAAGATTTTATTCTTTGGCAACTTTATGGAGGAAAAGCTGGTTTTAGTAATTGTAAGTAGAAGTCTTAATTTTAAATATTATTACATTGCTTTATCACTTCTGTTGTAATGTTTCCAAGAACCGAGGTGAAATTTTGAAAGATATGTTACCCTGAGTTTTGTCCTTCACTTTTTTCTGAATTTTATACTGTGTTTGAATGCTTGTGATGTGAGTGAAGTTTCATTCTTTTTAAGAATAGATTTGGAGGTCATTAAATACGGTTGAAATCTTGGCCTATTATTTTAATGTGATTACAGGAATGATCTGATGTTTGAATTCCTGTTTGATATTTTTAGAAACTCTAATGATTTCTGTTATAGATTTATAATTTTTCTTTTGTAACAATGGGAACTCTTTAGAATACTGTCTCAGAAATGATACAATAGCTGATTCAAGATCAGTTTTAACCCCACTGGTTCTAACAGGAATTTATTTTATAAGTAGAATCTATTTGCGATAGTCGATCAGAGAAACAGTTGCTTTTCTTTTTATTTCAAGATGGAAGTAGTCTTGGAAAGTTTGCAAGTTATGACCTGTGAGCTTCTTTTAGCCTCTCTATAGCTACGTTTAAGAAGTTTGATAGAATACTTCTCACTGTGCTGCTAGAATGAGGGGGAAGATCACTGTCTTTGAAATTAGTCCACTGCGGATTACTTTGTAGCTCCTGAATCTCTTATGAGCTCCATTTCTTTATGTTACAGCCTGAGAACTTCTTGAAAACAATGCTTTAAATGAAATAATACATTTACATGCTTTAACACCTTGCCTATAGCATTGTGAACCCATATTAAATATTAGGGCTTGTCTGTGAAGCCCAATGTAATTTAGAGTAATGAGGATTACAATGATTAAAGAAAGATATTAACTCAGCATTTTACCTGGCACATAGTAGATATTAAATGAGAATATAGTCTTTATCTTCATATACCAGTACCTACCACAGTGCTTGCTCAAAGCATGTAACAAGCAGATGGCTTTCTGGCTATAATGAATCTTTTCTCAGATCTCCAAATAGAAAAATGAATAGCCTGGTTAATGTAATTTTGAATGTCATGAATGTGGTTTTAGAATTAGATATGTAGGTATCACATTATAGGTGTGTAAATTAAGTGGTTTATCTGGTTACACAGATGCTGTTGACTGAATATTTGGACATGAAAAATACTCGTACAGCCTCAGAACCATCAGCTCAACTCAGCTATGCTAGTACTGGACGAGAGTTTGCAGCCTTTTTTGCCAAAAAGAAACCCCAAAGGCCAAAGAATTCTCTTTTCAAGTAAGTATTCTTGGGGCTTGGGAGATTACTCAGTAGAATAAGCACTTGCTTGGCAAGTGCAAGGGCCTGAGTTTAGTCCCCCGTTCCACGAAAAACCCCAAAAAATCAAGTAAATATTCTTCTGTTGCTAAGAAAGCAAAGTATGAAGAAATGTTAGATCCAAGAAAGATGATTTTTCAGCTTTATTGATGGCCATTACTTTCTCCAGCTAAAGTTGATATGAAGTAATTTATAGTAAAAAAAAAAGTGTATGTATAATTTTATTTAACTTTTTATGTAAGTTAATGTGACAAGTTTTGAATAGCTATTTTAGAATATGGTTACTGGACTATCTAGAAATCATAATAAACATTTCTTAAGTTTGTTTCTGAGGGGTTTTATATAAAATTAAGGCAAGTGAAACTCTCAATATTTCTAGAGAATTTCATTTGAAATGAAAGAAAGTGATGTATCTTGTCTTTCAGCCCCAAGTACTAAAAATAATCTTTGTTAAAGAAATCATATGAATCTCCCTACCTTAGTACTGTTGGGAGTTTTGTGGTTAGATATTCAATTAAAGAATCTGTAAGTTTTAAAAAAGTTATTCTCTTGGTTAACTCCAACAGGCTGTTTGCTCAAACTACATGTCTCTTGGTAACACCTAATAATTAATATTATTAATTTAAATGTTGGTATTTACTATCAATGATTGAGTGCTTCCTATGTATGAAGTACCATACGAGGTAAATTTTTCAAAATGTTAATTGACCATAATTTTGGTTATAACATTTTATTAGCAATTGTAGAAGCTAACATTTATTGACTTCTTACTATGTGCTAGCTGAGACTTTTTTTTTTTTTCCTTTTTTGTTTCATACTGGGAATTAAACTCAGGATCTTGCCCTTGCCAGGCAAGTGCTGTGACACTGAGCTATATCCACAGCTCACTTTCGCCTTTTTTTGTGAATTATCTCTTTTGCTCATTATAACTTTATAAGCAAATATGCTATTTTTATTTTTATTTCCGATACCGGGGATTGAACTCAGGACCCTGCCAGGCAGGCACTTATTCTACTGAGCTATCTCTTGGGCCCAATTATGCTATTTTTAATCAAATTATCCATATAAAAAATTGAGATGTGGGCCGACCAGATAGTTCAGTAGACTAAAGTGCCTGCTTGGGCAGGCACAGGGACCAGGTTCAATCCCTGGTGTGCCATGCTGGCCCTGCCCTTGGGGCACATTGAGAAGGGGAGTGAGACTGGGTGTGGTAGCATGTGCTTGTAATCCCAGCACTTGATAGGCTGAAAACAGGAGGATCACTATGAGTCCAATCTGTGTAGTGAAATCCTATAGGTCTTGTACTAAATACATTTAAAAAAAATTGAGACTCAAAAAAGGCTAAATAAATTATATATGATCACATAGCTAATAAATGCTAAAAGCAAGATTTAATTTCTGTCAATGTAACCTCAGACTTGTGTATCCTTTTGAGGGATTATCTATCTATCTATCTATCTATCAATCAATCAATCAATCAATCATTCTTGTCTTTTGAATTCATTTGCAGTAGCTACAACTCCATTATATTCTAAACTGTTTCATCTTGTCTTGCATTTATTTATTTATTTATTTATTTATTTATTTATTTATACCAGGGAATCAACTCATTGGTTATCTCTCTGTCCATTGGTTACTTATCTTTATTGTGGGACATAAGACCTAAAACCCAAAGTTAAAAGGGGAAAGGTTTATTCAGCTCCTAGTTCATACAGGTTTCAGTGCATTATCTGCTGGCTCCAGAGCACAGTGGCTTGGCCAAGAACAGTTCTTGGTACCTACAAGACAGCAAAAGCAACAAAGATGAAGGGAGAGATGAGCCTCTTTTTGTTCCTTATGTTGTATAGTCTTCCAGGATTAGAACTAATGTCATTCACCTTTAATCTCAGCACTGTACACTCTAGATTCAGCCATCTCTGAAAAAGTCCTATGATTGGTTACATGAGGCTTTGGGGGAACATTTAGACACAGATTGTAACAATCTTTGTGATTTATTTTACTATTGATTGATAGTACTCATAGTAATTAAGTTAAAATTTGAAGTTAGTTTATCTTATTATTTAATAAACTGGGGATTTAGTACATTCCTGCTTGGAATGATGTTCATTCTGTGTATTGAATATAGTCCCTCTTACCCAGTTTACTCATTGGGTAGATGTATCAGTTAAAATACTTGGGCTATAAGTAACAAAAACTTCCAGATAGAAATATGGGAACATTATTTTCTACAGAATAAGGATGAACATGAAGATTTTCTTTTTCTGTTCTAAGTTATCATAAAAGTTCTAGCTCTTGTCCCTCTCCCTTATCACCCCCAACAAATCAGCAGTCCTTTCTATTGCAATCGCAAGATGTTTGCATCATTTCCATTCTGATAAAGAAATAGAATTCTGAAATTAATCTTTCAAAATTAATTTTATAGAGTTATTTAGACGTAATTATTTTAGAGCAGTTTTAGGTTTAAAATGAAGCAAGAAGTATACAATTTCCTTATAGTTTGTGCCCTCTGATTTTCCCTGGTAACATTTTGCATTAATGATATATCTGTTAAAATTGATGAACCAATGTTACTATAACATAATTAACTAAGTCCATAGATTATGGTAGCGTCCACTGTTTGTGTTGTATAATTCTAAGGGGTTTTGGCAGGTGTATAATGCCACCTATCAACTAATAGAGTACCGTAAAGGATGATGCAGCTCCATATATCTTTAGTGCTGCATTTGGTCTTTCCTCCCCTTCTTCCTAACCCCTGGGAACCACTGGTAAGTTTGTTATCTTTGTACTTCATTTCAAGAATATCTTATATTTAGAATTATGCAGGGGCTGGAGAGATGGCTCAGTGGTCTAAAG
>NW_004524591.1:23807633-23814555 GCF_000260255.1 Octodon degus | reverse complement strand
ACTGCGGAGTGGTGGGGGGTGGCCCGAGGGGCTGGGAGAGGGTCCAGCCCACGCTGTGCCTGGGTTGGGACTGGTCCCGCAGGCGCAGGGTAGCAGGAAACTCTCTGCACACTCACCGGACCTGGGCTAGGACTGGGTCTCTTGGTTTACAGTTTGTAGAGCTTCCCATCCATAGTTATTTGGCTCTAAGACAGGGTAGCTAGGCAGAGAGGCATACCAGAGGAGAGGTGTTCATATTGTGTCGGCAGAAAAACAGAGAGCAAAAGGAGGAAGGGAGGAGATGGACTTTGCCAGGCCACACCTCCAATGACCTACCCCACCATCCAGGCTTTACAAATTCTGATATTCAGCTACAAGTGCATAAGTGGGCTCATTCACTTATGAGCATCACATGCACATGATTCTCTGAATGCCCCACCTATGATTGCATACAGCTCTCAAGGTACATCTAGATAAAAACCAAACTAACCTCTACCTTAGAATCTTGGATTTTTATATGTGTTCAAACATTTAACCAGTGCTTCTAAAGTGGTATTGGATGAAAACACTTATTATTGGAAATGAAAAAAATAAATTTGTCACACATTAAATAGTGTCACTGACAGAGAATTAGGTGATTATTAGACATTTGTCTGTTTCTAGTCTTGGCTCTACTATTAATGAGCTAGCCGTGAGTTCCTGAGCAGCTCTCCTGTCTTACCTGCTTCAGTGCCTTTGGCTATAAAATAAGGAGGTGTGACTGAATAACCTCTAGTGTTTCTTTTGCTAAAAATTATATCAATCTGTGACTTGTTGCCATATAAAACAAATTCTTGAGTAGCAAAAATACAGCAAGTCCTAAAGGATTAAGATTTTGGAGAGCTGTGATCTGTTTTTATTACTGCTGTAAAGAACTTTATTACCCTCTTTAATTGTCCTTAGTCAAGGTTAATTGTGTTTAAGTTCACTTACTTTACAATGTGTATGTCTGTATTCTTTGCTCAAGAATGTATTATTTTCTTTTGCCATCTCTGAGCAATAGCTGTCAGCATGCTTTTTTAGAGGTCAGTAGCTTCTTTTCTGCACTTGACTGGCAGGTGGCACTTTTGAAATACGGCACACTTTGCTTTTCATCCAGCTGGTAGTGCCTCTTAGTTCTTGGTGGGGTGCAGAGAGAAGATCAAGCAATGCAAATGTTTCCCTTATACACTGACTTCAATCTTAGTTATTCATCTTCCTTCTTAATGAATGGATAAAGAAGACATAATTTACAAAAATTATGATGCCTCTTCCTTTTGCTTGAGATCTATGCCTTTGTCACTTCTGTTCTTTCATTTTGCTGTTATTCTTGCCTCAGTGGCAAGAATTATAGAAAGATTCCTTCTTTTGTCATTTTTCTGTCTTTGTAGAACTTGTGGTTTTCAAATGGAATCTCATCATTTTACCTGATTTTTTTTTCTAACCTTCAAGTTTTTCTTTATTACTATTTTTTATTTTTTGTGTTCATTATTTTAGTTTTTAGTGACTGTTCTTTATTGTGAGTTTGTTTCCCATGTTTTTGACCTTTGAATAATTTTTTCTAGTTAGGTGTGAATGAACACTTGATGTCTTTGTATTTTTGAGAGTATTTTCTGAGGGATACGTGGCAGATTAAAAAACTAGCAGCCTCTTAGAAACATAATTTTTTTAGAACATTTGGGGAGAGAAATATGCTTTGCTTTGATGTTGTTATTCAGTAGTATTTTCATTAATGTATGTATACTGGTATTTGAAGTGGGGGAGTTAGAAAGACAAGCGTTTTCCCCCTGGAGTAGCCTACTATGTCTGTGACAGTTAGTAGTCATGCTGAGGTCTGAGCTGGATAATAACAAAATTAGAATGTCCAAAGCATGCTCTTGGTACTGAGTGTGGGAATCCTGTCAAAGGATGATGATGGTCTGAAGGCAAAGGCAAGTTGAGTCAAGTCAGAGTTGTACCAGTTGAAAATGGAGAATATATAAATTATCCAATACTGTGGAAGAGGACTGTTAGTGAGGAATATCATTTATAAATAAATGTCTGGGCAACTTTCTCTAGCCCTGTCATAGTTTAGCCAAAATGTCAAGAATTTGGAAAACCAGGGTATATCACACATACCAGGAGAGGCCTTTCTAAGACTCTTTGGAGTACAAACTGAGATTCCACCTGAGTTGTTGCTAATGGCCACTTATTTATCCTGTGTTTCATTGCAGATTTGAATCATCTTCCCATGCTATCAGTATGAGTGCCTATCTGCGAGAACAGAGAAGGGAGCTCTATAGTCGGAGTGGAGAACTTCAAGGTAGGTGACTGGACTTCTTTGTTTTTTTTTTTTTTTTTCAGAACTGGGTATTGAACTCAGGCTCTTGGGTTTTCCAGGGAAGAACTTACTCTACTGAGCCATCTCCCCAGCCCCAATTGAACTTCTTTGAACAAATTACTTTTCTGGAGTAAGATCCAAAGTGTTCGTAGCATGTAAGATTGTGGACTGCTTTCACAAAATTCTTTCTAAAAACAAACATATTAATAGTTTCTTTTCTATTTCTTTTGTAATTCTGTGGCATCTGCAGCCAAGGTTCTGAATAATCTATTAACTATGGGTAGAGGGCTTACAGACATTCTGCTTTTCTAGTGAATTTTTAAGCAAAAAAGATAAGGACAGGCTCTTCTTGCTTAGATAGCAGATAGCTCCAGTTCCTATCTAGCAGAACGCCTCTTTTCTGTGCTGGCTACCATTACTCTTCTTTTAATTGTTATTTTTGGCACCTTCTTGAATATAACAAGTACAAATAAAACTTGGAAAAGGGCAAATAAAACCTCTGTGATAGTTTAAAGGGAGTAAACATGTCTGAATATTGTGCTCTAATCAACATAGTTTTGACACATAGGCTACTTGATACTCGTGGGCTTACTAAAGATTTGTGATCTGCAGAAGAAAAATTTCTTTTGTAATGGCAATGATTATAATCATGGTAAATATTACCAATGAAGAAATATTTGTGAAAGCCCACTAAGTGTCAAACATTGTAGGCATTATAAATGCTAAAAGTCAGGCACAAAGTCTTCATAAAACCTTGATGTGATTAGCATACCATAATACTCAATATGTCCAATCTTGGATAACTACATCTGTTAATCTGAGCAACAGATTTGATGATAAAAATAGGTAATATATCAATTGTTAATTAGCTCTTCTTGTTTTGAAAATCTATAAGATATGATTGTTGTATGTTACCCTTTTTCTGTGTTTTTGTTTTTCTTGTTTTTATTTTTATTCTTCACAATAAAAGAAAATTATAATTTAAAAAAGATGTGGTTAGGATAGCAAGCCATATAAGATGTATTAAAGATGCTGAGCTTTAAAAAACTGTTGGTCTTATTTTTGACATCCGTCTTACATGTTTTATAAACTTGCTAAGTTCTTTTTTTGCATTTCAAAATTTTATTGGTATATTTTTAGAAATAATGATAACATTCATCATAGGAATTTTGTGCCTGTAAGTGACATATCATTCAAAATATTTATTTATTTGGTGCAGGGTCTTGTTATACAGGGTCTTGTTGGACTCGTAGTGATTTTTCTGTCTCTCCTTCCCCAGTGCTCGAATTACAGACATGAGCCACCACTCCTGTTTTGGTGGCTGGCATGGAGCATCTGGGGCTTGGGGAGGGCATGGCATGCCATACTGGGGATTGAACCTGTGTCTTCGCACTTTACAGGCAGGCTCTTTGTCTGCCGAGCTATCTCCCCAGCCCTACACGACATCTTGCTTTTTATTTTTTTCACAATCCCCTATCTTCCCTTTCCCTCTCCTCTCTTCAACCAGTCTTACCTTCCTTATTTACAAAAACTTTCTTTCTACTTTTTTTATTCTGTTGTTAATTTTGTCCCATTTTTTCCTTTCTCACTCCACCTGACATATTCCCCTCTCTATTTAACACTTTTTTTCCCCATTTCCCAATGGTACTTATTTACAGTTTGATTTTCTTATACCAGAGAAACAATGCTGTAATTAAACATGTGTGTTCCATTTCACTTAAGAGTATGGTCTCAGGGTGTAGCCATTTAGCTAGAAATGTTTGCAGTTTATTTTTCTTTATCACAGAGTAGTATACTCCATTGTATTAAAAAAATCTTCCTTATCCATTCATCTGTTGTTGGCTATTTGGGCTGTTTCCAAGATTTAGTTATTGCAAAACAGTGCTACTACACACATGGGTATACATAATATCACAGTGCTGTGGTGCTTTTAATTCTTTCAGGAAAGATAACAAGAAGGGGAATAGCTGGGTGAAAGAAAACCTCTAGTTTTTTTTTTTTTTTGGTTCTGTTTTTGAGGAATCTGCATAGTGATTTCCACAGTCACAGCATCAGTCTATACTCTCACCAACAGTAGAGAAATAGTCCTTTTTTTCCTATAGCCTTTGCAGCGTTTGTTATTGGTTGATTTGTTATAACAACCATTCTCTCTGGAATGAGATGGAATATCAACATTGTTTTAATTTGCATCTTATTTTTTTTTACAAGGGACATTTATTTTTTTATGATTTTTTTTCTCTTTTTCCCCCCCATAATTTTATTGAGAAACAAATAGCAATGAGACAGTTTCAAACCAAATTGGTAGGACGGTTTCAGTAATTAACACATCGCATACATTCTTCCTAGTGGTTAATTTCTGTACAAGATGTGGTGATGTTGAACATTTTTTCATATATTTATTTGTTATTTTACTTCATCTGAGACATGTATTCATTTCACATGTTTATTTTTATATTGGGTCTTTACGTTTTGGGGATGTGATTGTTTTGAGTTCCTTTATATGTTCTAGATATTAATCCTTTGAGGGACATTTGGCAACAATTGTAATTTAGTACATAGTGAAAAATACAGGTCTAGTTTTAATCGTGGAAAGCCAGTTTTCCCAATACCATTTATGAAAGAGGCTTTCTTCTAGTGGAGGTATTTGGCTCCTTTCTCAAAGATAAGATGGCTGAGTGTGTTTGGAGCTGTTTCTACATTTCTAATCTGTTCCATTGATCTGCTGGTCTGTATTTCTTGTAGTTTTTTTTTTTTTTAAATCACAGTAGCTTTATAGTATAATTTCAAATTAAGGATTGAAATACCTACTGCCTTCTGTTGCCCAGAGTTCCTTTTGTGTTCTAGGTCTCTCCTGGTTCCAAATGGATTTTAGGATTGTTTTCTCTAATTTTTTGAGATACATTATTGGAATTTTGATTGGGATTGTATTAGATCTGTATAATAATTTTGTAAATATGGCGTTATCACTATATTAGTTCTTCCTACCCATGAAAAAAATATCTTTCAGTTTTCTGATGTCCTTTTCAATCTCCTTCATCAGAGTACTATAGTTTTCAATATAAATATCTGTTACTTCCTTTGTTAGATTGATTCCTAGGATGCTATTATGAAAGGTGGTGTTTCTCTAATTTCTTGGAGTGACTTCATTATTTGTGTATAGGATTGCTACTTATTTTTGAATGTTGACTTTGTATTCAATTGCACTACCGAATTTGGTTATTAAATCTGTAAGTCTTTCAGGTCTTCTATGTATAGTATCATATTGCCCACAAATAATGATAATTTAACTTCTACCTTTTGTATCCTTATCCCTTGTATTTCTTTCTCTTGTCTAGTTGCTCTGGCTAATGTTTCCAGAACTCTATTGAATAAGAATGATGATAGTGGACATCCTTTATAGTGAAAGCTTTTAGTTTTTGCCCAATAAATAGTATAATGTTGGCTGTCGGTTTGTCCAAAATAGCTTTTATCAGATTGATATAAAGACCATCTATTCCAGTTTTATTCCTCATGAAGGATATCACACAGACACGTTCATATATCAATAGCACCAATATCATAGTGTTAGTATGTACACTATACTAACTGGACTGTATGCATAAAATTGCTAAAGCAGGTAAGAGGTAAAATGATTGGGTTACTTAAGGTTCTGTATTTTATCCATGAGGAGCAAGTAAGAACATATTACTCCTTTTGATGCACTGGGAAAAATGGAAGAATTTTGATATTGCTAGTATACACAATTAAATGTCTAATTTTAAAAACCAATCCTTGTTCTATACCAAAAGTCAGCCTTTCTAGGTTTGAACACTAGTGTCTAGTCTTCTCACATCCATCTTCATTAATAATCTAATCACTTGTAGGTTTTTATAAATATTTTGTTATGGTTACTCATATTTATGTCAAGTAATAATTCTCTAGCTCACATACATGAAAATCAGAAGTACAAAGACTAGAACCAAGTTCTAAACCAGTGATGGTATGCTTATGTAACATGTGCCATGATGGGCTATTTTGTATCATTGAAAACTCTAAATGGTTTGCCATTACTGTGCTAGATTATTAGGAAAAGGAGAACAGTCTTAACACATTATTGAATATTAAAACTTTGTTATGCATTCTGGAAAGCATACTTTGAACAGTACAGAGGGTAATTAGAATTGTGAACAAATGAATAGAATAAGCCGCCTTTTCATTGGTCAAAGAATGAAGGAGGAGAGTGACTTGGGCTCTAGAAGGCAGCTACTTCCTAGAAGAGCCAGATGACTGCAAAGTATGGAAGGAAATGAGTGCCATATAGAGCCCAGTATCTTACAGGAGTTGGGATTGCGCTGGAAGTATCATTTGGAGGTACAACAAAGTATCTGGGGCTCATGTAACTTCCTTGTTCAGTGTCCTAATTTGTATTTCTCTTCAGTGTTGCCTTAAGGAATAGTTCAAATTTGTCTCCATATTTTTTTTCCCACTTGACTTCTATTGTAGTTACTTCCTTTAATGATGATAAAACTTTCCTCATTCTCTCCCTTCCCCTCCTCTCCCTTCCTTTCTTTGAATCCTTGTCATATTATTTAAATTTTTTTAAAAATTAATTTTATTAGTACTACA
>NW_004524591.1:23806558-23807533 GCF_000260255.1 Octodon degus | reverse complement strand
AAATAAATAAATAAATAAATAAATACATAAAAAAATAGAATTATGCAGTAGATTACCTTTTCAATCTGGATTTATTCATGTAGCTGTATTTCTGTCTCCCACTTTTTTAATTTTTTAATTTTTTTTTGTTATCAAGGATTGAACCCAGGACCTTACACTTGTCAGGCAGGCTCTTATGCCGCTGAACTATCTCCCTGGCCCTGTCTCACTTTTTGGTTTTTTATTCATTTTTTTGGTAGATATTTCTTTTTATTGCTGAATAATACTCTTTTTTATAGCTGTACCATAGTATACTTATCTATTTTACCTCTTCAGAGACATCTTTGCAATTAGAATAAAGCATACAATAAACACTCACGTGTAGGATTTAATGTGGACCTAAGTTATAAACTCATTGCTATAGGAGCATAATTGATGGATTATGTGCTGTTAAACTTTGTGGGACACCGTCAGATTTTTTTCTTAAGTGGCTGTACCACTTCAAGTATCTTTTTATTAACAAATAAATAATTTTTTTTTCCAAATACTGAGAGGTAATTAAAACTGTTTTGGAGCTATTTGATTAGGTAGGTTCTGCTTTTCCCTTTCCTGCCCCTTCTCCTTTATGCCATACTATCTACTTACCTCCCTCCCTCCCTCTCCTCCCTCCTCCCCTTTCCCTCTCTCCCTTCCTCCCTCTCTCCCTCTCAGAAAGTAGCTTTAGGATTTTTAGATTTTATGCTCTCAACTATCATATTTGTCTTAGTTTCTCAGTGCTGAGACATATTACAAGACACCCAGAGTTTAAAGGAGAAATGGTTTATTTTGGTTTACAGTTTGGTTTTTTTTTTTTATTTTTAATGTTTTTCTTTTTTCAAAGTTTTATTGACAAACAGATAGAAATGAGACAGTTTCAAATCATATCGGAAGGACAGTTTCAACAAATAATACACTGCATATATTCTTCTTAGTGGTTAATTGCTGTACAAGATGCGG
>NW_004524591.1:23780655-23804030 GCF_000260255.1 Octodon degus | reverse complement strand
TAAAAAATTAATAATTATCTTTTTATTATTGTTATTTTATTTTACTTTTGGTACCAGGGATCAAACTTGGGACCTTGTGCTTGCCAGGTAGGCGCTTATGCCACGAAGCTATATCTGGCAATAAATATCTTTTAAATAAAAGTAACATCCTTTTAAGAGTCATTTTAAAGCAATAGTAAGATAATTGTTTTTGCAAAACTGTTTTAAGTTAGAACTCATGAACCAGGTGAGTTATTCAAGAAATAACTCACTTGCACTGACTGTTGTTTAAGAAATTACTTTGTCTCAGCTGTTTCACTTGTTTGGTTATGAAAAGATGTCACAAAGGTTATTAACAATCTTTCTAGAGCTGAGGACATATGTCAGTGGTAGAGCCTTTGCCCTAGCATGCATCAGGCCCTGAGTTCAATCCGCAGTACTACAAAAGAAATAATACTCTGCTAAACCAAAAGTTGAATACTCTAGTTAAGAATTAAACAACTTTCAGATTATGTTGATACCATCTCTGTGATGTTATTTAATTTCTTTTTAAAAAAGTGAATTGTTCAGTTAATTTTTAAAATCTGCACTTTGACAAAGTTCAAAACCCTGGAGTGTTTTTCACCCTTCAAGTATGTGCTTTGGTTTTAATATTTATTAGGTTAACAATAAACTGAAAAAACATTGTAAGAGAAAAAACCCTGTTTGTTTAGAAGTGTTGTTTTGAAACTTGAATTATCTGAATAAACTGTGTTTCTTCTAAAAAGAAAATAAAGGAGCCTTTTTAGTTTTGTATCACAATTGAATAAAAAGTACAGAATTCCAGTGGAAGTGAGTTTCTGTCCTTCCCTGCCCTCCCACTATTTCCTTTTCCATTGACATTCTGCACTGCAGTGAAGCCTTTCCTTTGCCACTTTAAGATGAAAAGGTAGACCGCATAATCAATAGGACAGCAACACAGGCTGTCACTCACTCAAATGAAATCCTTATCAACTAGATAAATGACTGATAACCACATTCTTCTTTTGTGAGACAATAAAAATGAAACACTAGGCTATTGCCATTAGAACAATTTTCAGTTTTCTGTCAGTGATCCACCATTTCTCAAGAGACCATGGAGCATAGTGTGGCATGCAGTGCAGTGTTAGAGATTCTGGGCCCAGATTGTCTACATTTAAAAACCTAGCTCCACACAGGGCTTTGTGGTCTTGAGTAAGGTATATGACCTCTGTGCCTCTTTTTTCTTCATTTTTCTAAATTAACAGTACCTACCCTATATTATTTTTAAATAAGTGTCCGAGATATGATGACTATAATATCTTTCTTCTCCTTGAATGTTATTTCTTGATATCAGAGTTTTCATACACATCATGTTTGTCTTTTGTTAGTCTAAATCCCATTTAGCTTTCAAAGTCAAATTTAAAGTCACTTAGTCTAATGATCTTCCTTACTGGGTTCTCTGCTCCCTAGCATATCACAAACACATATTCACTCTAGATTATGTATTCCTGTCATATCTTTAAGTTCTCTTCCTGGATACTTGCTATTTTAAATTGTGGATGAAAACTTACTTGTTTGTATTTGTCATAAAACTGTAAGGTCCATGAGTGAAATTGTATTTTAATAACATTTTAATTCTCTGCTTGGCAGAGTGCCTCATACAGTAAGTGTTCATTAAATATTAGTTGATTGAATCACAAAAACAGTGAGGTCAGTTACAGTGCAAAGTATGGCAGAAAGATCAATATGGAGAAGGAAAAGATTTTCTCCAGGCTTCCAGTTGGGGGTTCTCTCCTTCCCATGGCCAGACACCTGACTTCCAACTTTGCCTTCTCTGGAGGTGGTGACAGCCTGGGAGGGTGGAGCTAAGCTGGGTTGACCCATGGACCTGGTTTGGTTTCCAAGGCCCTTCCGGGGGCCAGGTGTGCAGCCAGGGTTTGGGATGGGCCCTGGGGTATGGGGTGTTGCTCTGTGCCCCAAGCCGTATGAGTTCTGTGGAGGGATGGTGGCATGCTGTGGACCTCAGGTTGACTTGGGCCTGACACCCCAAGGTGGCCTGGAGAGCACCCAGACGGAGGATGAGGTGGAGACCAGGGTGAAGAAGGCTCAGAGGAGGCCTCCCTGAGCCCTACGCTGCCCTCCCTGGTGCGGTGAAGGTAGAGAAGGGGAAGCTGGAGCCAAACCCTGAGGAGTCCCAGGACATCAGTGCCCTGCAGAAAGAACTGGAGGAGTTTGCCAAGTTGCTGATGCAAAAGAGAATCATCCTCAGGTACACTCAGGCTGATGTGGGGCTCACCCTGGGTGCTATCTTTGGGAAGGTGTTCAGCCAGATGACCATCTGCTGCTTTGAAGCGCTTCAGCTCAGCTTCAAGATCATGTGCAAGCTGCGGCCCTTCTACAGAGGTGGGTGGAGGAGGCTGACAACAACAATGAGAACCTGCAGGAGAGATGCAAAACAGAAAGCCTCCTGTAGTCCTGCAAGAAAAAACGGATGAGCATTGAGAAGCAAGTGAGAGGCAGCCTGGAGAACATGTTCCTTCAGTGCCCAAAGCCTGCGCTGCAGCACATCAGTTGCATTGTGAAGCATCTGGGGCTGGAGAAGGACATGGTCCGAGTATGGTTCTATAACTGCCAGAAGGGCAAATGATCGGGCAGTGACTGTTCCCAATGAGAGGAGTATGAGGCTGCAGGGTCCCCTTTCCCAGGGGCCCTTGTGTCCTTTACTCTGGCCACAGGCCACCACTTTGGTACTCAAGGCTATGGAAGTCCCCCCCCCTCACCATGCTGTACTCCTCTATCCCTTTCCCAGAGGGGGAAGCCTTTTCCCCAGTGCCTGTTGCCACCCTGGACTCTCCCATACACTAAAATTGAAACTGCAGTGGCACTGTCCCTACTAGGGGCACCAGGTGGAGGATGGGAGGAGTTAGGAAGGAACTGGAATCTAGCATGGCTTTGGGGTTAAGTTCTTCATTCACTAAAGAAGCAATTAGAGGGGCTAGGGAGATAGTTCAGTAAATAAGCATTCACCTGGCAAGCACAAGGGCCTGAGTTCAATCCCCAGTTCTGAAAAAAAAAAAAAAAAAGAAGAAGAAGAAGCAATTGGAAGCACAAAGGGTGGGGCAGGGAATTTGGGGGAACCAGTCTGAGGGAAGCTGAAGTTCAATTATACTCTTGATTTTAATCCCCTCATCACTTTGATTTTAAATAAAGGTGCCTGGGGTACAGTACAAAAAAAAAGGAAAAGCACCCTAAAAGCGGTTGACTTGCTGTTAGCCATTTTCAGCTTCCTAGGTTTCCACATGTTTTGAAGATTAAGAGAAATACAGGCTATGCATGTGGTTTGTTCTATTCAATTACACTAGTCATAAACTTTATGAAATAGGAAAGTACCTCCTAAACTGTCTAGCCCATGAGGAAACTGCTGTATGTATTCAGAAACATCTTAAAATTCGGCCAAGTTACAGAGAAGTTTTATTTGAGCATGATACAGAATCCCTGTAACTCCCCATCCCTCCAAAAGTTCATTATAATGTGGGACTTTTAAGTATGAGGCTTTTGCATTTATAGTGCTGGGCAAGGTAGGAGGAGTGTCTCTGGTCCCAAGAGAGAAAAACCTGTCCTTAAACACATCATGTTCATAATAATCATCAAAAATACTTCACTTGAGCTGACATATCACACGGTTAGTGAAAAAATGGATCAGCTGACTAGGTTTTGTAAAAGTTCAGAGGCATTCATTCAGGAGCAAAAGTTTCTCTGATGAATGCTTTCAGCCATTTCTGTAAGAAAAAAGACAGAAAATTTTAATTTTCTTCCATTAAAAATGGCCATCCTTTTTTAGTTACTCCATTAATCTGACTCATCCAGGGACCACAATGAGATCTGCATTTCAGTTTACCCTCAAAAAGGAATAATTGAATAGTTCAGTCAGAGACTGGCAGAAGATTTTTGTCTGTTCTGTTAACACCACATACCTGCAGACTTCACTTCCCAGTGGTTTGGTGCATGGGGTCAGTTTTTCTTTCTGTTGCAGGGGAGCAGCAAAAACAAAAACACCCAACCACCACCATGAGAACATCAAACTAACATTAACAAACTCAGATTTTACAAAAGTTAGGTTCCTGTCAGTATTTTTGATTTATAATGTAATTAAAAATATTACTCAGCCTAACAATGCACAAGGGACAACATAGTATAAAAATGAGATTTCTTTGGTATTATGAACCCATCTCAATTCTGTTGTGGTAGAGATGGTTCATTATATAGTCTTCTTTTAGCAATGGGTCTGAGGAAGAGTGGGTGCTACTTTAAAGTGTGTGAGATAACAAGTGGAAATCTTGTGTATGTATGGATACATTAATCATCAACCTCTATTTTGAACCTCTCTCTAGTTTCATTGTATTGCTTACTTACACTGCAGAACTATAGGGGAAGAAAGAGATTTAGTGAACAGTTAGCTCAAATATAGCTTCTCAGATTTAATTTTCAGTTCTTTAGGAGAATGAGATAACTGATGTATTATCTCATGAGGTTTAAAAAAATGAAAATAATTTTGCACATGCCCAAAATCCAAAATAAATTTTTAGGTTAATCAATTTGCCCCTCAAGTTTCCCAAATGAAAAAAAGTCATTTTCATTCTTTAGTACTGCAAAGGCAGATTGTAACTAGTAAGTTAGAAGTTTAAACTTCGGGAAATTAGGAAGGTGATTTTTTTTTTTTTTTTGATACTAGGAATCGAACTCATAACCTTGTGCCTGTCAGACAGGTGCTGTGCTATATTCCCGACAGAATGATGATTTTTTTTTTTTTTTTTTTTTTTTTGGGTGGAACTGAGGCTTGAACTTAGGCCCTTGTGCTTTCCAGGGAGGCACTTATTCTACTGAGCAATCTCCCTGGCCCCCAGAATGATTTTTTTTTTCCAAAGTTTTATTGACAAACAGATAGCAATGAGACAGTTTCAAATCAAATCGGAAGGACAGTTTCAACAAATAATACACTGCATATATTCTTCTTAGTGGTTAATTGCTGTACAAGATGCGGACTTGTGATCCTATTTACAAACACCATTAGAACAAATCATTCTATTCATTAAGAGATTGCAACTATATATCTATCCCAACCTCTTTGAATACACAGATACAAAATGGACATTCATCGGTATACCCCATTTTTTCTAAGTTCCGTTATTGAATATTATAGGTGTGTAAACTCAGCAAAATATTCCAAAAGAGTCCAGTAGCCCATAATAGCATTGGGTCTTATATTTAACTGGCAATGTCAGAAATTATCGACCCGAGTCCCCCACAGCTCAACTTAACAGCATGGCTTTATTTCTTATATTTCGACTTCATACTTTTCTACTGGATGGTTAAGACCAAGGTAAAGCAGGACCTATGCAACAAGAGTTGTAGCTTTTTGGTCTGAGAAGGTCAGTGAAATGCCCTCAGGATTTGTCCTGAGATCCTGTACCTCAGATTGTAGAACCTTCATCAGTGCAGCCATGTGGATGAGTCACGGCTATTGCTTGGCCAATGTGCTCTCTGTGAAAGCCTGAGAGAGTGTCTTCTCCCCATGTGACTCTCCTTAGGCACACTCTACGTCATCGATCACTTTCCTCTTTGGCCCCATAATCTTCTTGATCAGAAAATTTGGGACACTACCGAGGTACATGACGTTACAGTACAAGTTCTCATATGTCCTGAGTCTTAATTGACCTTAGAAGGTTAGGGCCAAAATGTTGGCTTTCCTTGTATCCTTCCTTTTTCTCTAATTTGGTCTGCAAACTTCGGTTGTTAACCATCCAGAAGAAAAGCTTATTGTTATTATCAAACGATTTGGGCTATCAATCTTAACCTCACTATCTCACTGCATTTCAAACATCTTAGGCATAATAAGGAACAGGTATTTTTCATCAAGTATTGATATGTTGAACTTTAAGTCCCTACATAATATGATTAAAAAAACATTTAAAAATTAGATTATATTTTAAAAAATAGGATAAAGAATTCTATGCTTCTCATGTTTGCACATAAGTCCAAAAATCTCACCATATACAACCTTGAAGCAGGACAGTCCCACCCCAGAATGATTTTGATATAAGTGAAAATAGTGCTTTTAGAAATTATCATTGTGGAATTAGAAATATTACATATTCCTTCTTGCTTCTGATTTTCACCTTAACTTGAATCAACAGAGTTGACTCTTTTCAAGATTGCCAGAGACTTCTATTCTGTTGGATTCTTGTTTTCTGGATTCTTCTCACTTTATCTTTCACCAGCTGTTTTCCTTTTAATGTTCCTTCTGAGTCTGTTTAATATCTGGCATTTCAGTGTTTTGTCCTGGGGCTTTTTGCTGCATCCACTCTTTTAAGCTCCCAAGAAGACTATAGCCACACATTACTTAGTGCCTATGTACACAGGATCTCTATATCAGTGTCTCCCATTCAAACCTCATTATTGTTTCCTGACTTCTAGCATACACCTCTACACTCTGTAATTTTTGTTGTGACATATAACTTCATCTTTTTTTTCCAGTAATGGGGATTGAACTTGGGACATTGTACTTGCTAGGCAGGCACTTATGCTGCTGTGCTATCCATCTGGACCCTAAAACTACATTTTCTTTTCTTTTCTTTTTTTTTTTTTTTTTTTTTGGTGATGGTTAAGAGATTTTTTTGATAATATTTTTCTTATGTATTATTTACTTGTTAATATGTCAGTTTTCTACACTTTCTTCTATCCAGAATGCAAGTCTTATTCTTTGCAACACACCACTGGCTCGCCATAATGCTTGGCTGTTAAAAAATTGTGATGGGAACTTGAGGTAGGTCATGTATGAAGCTCTTGGTTGAATCCCCATATATTTGATGAAGAAAGGCTCTATCTTTTTGTAGGCACAAACATACTTATTTGTGAAGCCCTAGTGGAATCTTTAATAAAGTAGGAGTGTTACAATTTATCTTTTTTCATTTATAAGGATAAGACTAATGAACTGGTAGACTTTATTAACATACATTGAACTGGTAGAAATGTATGCTCAGTTTTGATTATAGTTGCTTTTCTGTCTTGGGGCCACTTAGTACCCCTGTTTGTACTCAGTGATACCATCTTTAGAGTGCCATTTTTATTGCATTAGTTTATAATGAGTAGCATTTTGGTAGCCCTGACATTAAACTCTGTAAAGCTTCAACCTCTTGAGAATTGACTTTGCTAAAAGAATTTGCTTTACATAGTAAATATGAAAGTACTGGCATCAGGGAAAACTGGGCTCTTTTACTGGCCTGACCTGAATTTTCTGAGTTTCCCTCCTAATGGGTTGCTGGGGACCAGAATTGTGATTACTTAATAATATGGTATGTAATTAATCTGTCTGAAGGAGCCTTGCCTTAAGGTATGACAATATTTGAGACAGATTAACTGTAGGTTGATTATCCTTTGTATAAAATGATTTATAATAGAAACTATTTAAATAGCACATTGTTTTATGAGTGAATATTTATAGCAAATTTTACTTGTACACAAATTTTTAGAGACAGTTCAGCTGAAGTGAGTGGTGCTGTTTAGAACAGCAATTTTATACTTATACCACACATTTCTTACGCTGCCTTAAATATGAGAAACCCTTGTAGAGTTTCATGTCCTGAAATTTGATTAGAAAATGGTTTCAGTTTTTTAAATTTTATTTAATGATACTATTAATAATTATATAATAATGTGCAAGGAACGTGAGTAGTACATTTTTTCTTCTGAAAATTACATGTAATTATTAAAAAATAACTTAATTTTCATAGTTACCTTTTCTGTTTTAGACTGTAGCATATAATTTTTTTTTAATTTATGCATTTGGTACAAGGTCTTACTACATAGCTAGGACTCGTAGTCATCCTCCTGTTTTAGTGCTGAGATTACAGGCGTGTGCCACCGTGCCTGGACTCTTTCACCTGCTCAGTGCACTCCTGGGCTGGGATTGGTGTAGCGTGCCAGACCAGAGATTGAACCCTAGTCCCTACGCTTGCCAAAGCAGGCGCTTAGTCTGCTGAGCTATCTTGCCAGCCCTAGTATATAAAAATTGATTCTCACTCTTTGTATATTTATGTTCTTGCTTCTTTAAAGGAATTACTTTAACTTATATGTAGAATTTATTTTATAATAAACTTGAACATTTTATAAATGAGAATTTCTTCATCTGTTCCTAAGAAATATATTTTCTTGATGTCATGAATTATTTCATATCATTTAAGAAATAAAACTCTTTTATAGCTGTCTCAGTTATCTTTCTTTTGTTGCTGGGACAAAATACCTGACACCCAAAATGAAGGAAGGAATGGTTTATTTAGTTCAGTTAGTGGAGGTTTTAGTCCATACTCAGCTGACTTCAGAGCAGAGTGGTACATGGCAGAAGGCAACCACTTATGGTAGTAGAAAACAGCAAAGACAAAAAGGAGGGCCTGTAGCTGAGGCAGCTGGCTAGCCTCTCTCCCCTTACATTTGTATGCAGATTATCTGCCCCAGGACAAGTGTAGCACTTACACCCACAAACCATGCACTGGGTAAAGAATTAGTCAGAAATTGTAGAAGGTGCCTCATGACTGCATGAGGCTTTGGGGGGAGAAAGAGACACAAACTGTAACAGTTCACCTCTGGTTTCCTTTATGCACATTCCTTTATGCTAAAGACATTTCAGACCATCTCTAAGAGGTGCCAGTGTCCTAACAGTTTCAGCATTCAAGAAAGTCCAAGTCCTAAGTCTCCCCCACGATCTAAGGCAAACTCTTAGCTAGGAGCCCCTGTAAAAATGAAAAGTTAAACACTTACAACATTCAGTGGTGCAAGAATAACATTACCATTCCAAAAGAGAGAAACAGGAACACAAAGCATTGGGACCAAAGCAAGTCCAAAATTCAGAAGGGCAAATATTAAGTCCTGTAGTTCTATGTGGAACATCTAGAGCAATCTAGAAAATTGTGAGCTTCATGTGGCTCTACCTCTATGGCAGTGCTGCTGGTGGTTGCTCCCATGGCTTCTCTCTTGGGCTGGCTTTATTCCTTCCTTGTAGCTTTCCTTGGACAGTCATGTTCCTGGCTTTTCCAGACTTCTGGAGTTGGCACTGCACAGTAAGATTGTCACTGTCTGGTTCACTCACTTCCTTCCCAGGGGCACACTCTCTGGCCTATCAGGTCTTCTGAAATCTAGGTGGAAGCCTTTCTTTACCTCAGAACTCCTGTATTTTGCGTGTACTTAAAACTAATGCCATGTAGATGTTCTCAAGGTCTGCTGTCACCTGGAGCAGTAGCCAGGCTTTTTTCTGTCTTGGCTATAGGGATGGAGTGCCTGGTTTGCTGAACACTATGAACCTGATTCTGAGGAACAAATTCTGTAGGATGCTGCTATTCTGGAACCTGGTGGGGCCATCACAGGAAAATGGGGCCCTGCAGCTTTCTTCTCATAGCAAAGTTCCTCACGCTTGTGGTTCTCAGGCTGCAAAGGTTAGAGACCTGCTGCCTCCCGTTATGCCCTCAGGCCTTTTTAATTCTCTTGTTCCTTCCTGGCAATGGAGATCCTCTCAGTTCTATCTTTGTAGTCCTCAGCTTTACTGGCATGTCCTTTCTGGCCAAGCTCACAACATTTTAAATCAACCTGCTGGGTTTTTTGCTCTTGATTCTCTACATATATCTGGCTACAATAGCCATGCCACTGCCTTAACATTTGACTGCCTTGAAATTTGTTTTGCAAGATTAATTAGTCCGCTGTGCTTGATCTCAGTTTCAGGCAAAGTCTCTGGATATGATCAAAATGCAGACAAACTTTCTGCCGTGCCACAACACATGTCATCTTGAATCCAACAGCCAAGACTGTCCTTCTTTACAGCAGAAAACTCCCCAGCTTGGTCTTTGTAGGCAGGATTTCTATCAGCATTCTGGTCTGAGCTCTGACAAGAATTTCCAATACAGAACACCTGAAGGTGTTACAGCACTGCTTTTGCAGTTGACATCTCTAAACCCTTCCTATATCTTACTATGAACCATTCCCAAGTGCTCTTGAACAACATGGACAGGCATATAGTCACAGCAAGGACGCCACTTCTCTAGTACCAAATTCTGCCTGAATTATCTTTCTCTCATTGCTGGGACAAAATATCTGACATCCAAAATGAAGGAAGGAAAGGTGTATTTAGCTCACAGTTACTGGAGGTTTCAGTCCATACTCGGCTGGCTCCAAGGCAGAGTGTCACATGGCATAGGGCAGCAGCTTGTGGTGGCGGCAAATAACAAAGAGTAAATGGAAGGGGCAACAGCTGCAGCAGGTAGCTAGCCTTTTTCCCCTCCTTACATTTGTATGCAGATTATCTACCTCAGGGCGAGTGTAGCACTCATGCTCACAATCCTAGCACTGGGTCAAGAGTTAATCACAAACTTTAGAAGCTGCCCCATGACTGCATGAGGCTTTGGGGGGACAACTAGACACAAATCATAGCAATGCCAGATTTGTTATTATATGTAGTTCCTGTTAGCCTCAATCTATGCTATATAGAAATTTATTTTACTTAAAAATATTCCAGATAAATGAGCAGCACAGATTTCAGGCACTATGTACAGTAGGGTTACACATATGAGAGTATAGGCTGTTCTCTTAATCAGTTTTTAGAACAGTAGGATGTAACTATTTCTATGATGTAAGAAATTTTCTTTATATGCACATTACAATTTGTTATTAGGAGGAACCTGAGATGATATAAGGAATGTCAGAGTTATAATGAACTGATATTGGCCATTGTTCATCCAAATAATTGAGATTCTGATACACTGGTGATGGTAGGAAAATCAAGGCCATTATTACTCTTGAGCAAAAGCTGTCATCAGACACTGAATATTGTGGGTGTTATTCAAGTGTTATAGCCAAACAGCAATATTAAAATAACATTTTAGATGCAACTGTGGAGGTGTAGCTGAGTCTGTACATGGTAGATGAGGTAGATGTATTGGCAGGGCTCGGATCATGAAGTATGAAGCTCAAGCTATTTCTAAAGTATCTTAGGTTAAAAATAGAATGTTCAGCTTGAACTGCAAATGGTGATGGCAGCTTATTTAGTTCAGTATGGAGACTGCAGAATTCTGTGTGTTCACATCTGATTTCCAGCTTGAGATTGTGTATGGATGAAAATATGCATCAAGTTACTTTTGGCTTTTCCAGAAATTTAAACTTGAAAAGCTCATATTACAATAATATATGATAGTATGTATGAATGTTACATGAATATTGTAATAGTCATAATGTAGAATGTTCATTCCTAGAATTGTGATGACATCTACTGAATTGCAGCCAGTTCATTTGCATATTCATGCCCACTTAGCTCAAATAAGTCCCTGTTTGTTTGCACATTAGTGTCTGATTTCTGCATCAGTTAACTAATTTGCATATCCCTGTTCAACTGGTTAGTGATGTTCATATGTGGAATATTGGTACTGTTCTGTTTGTGTTTTGAGCAGCCTTGGGTATATTTTTTGCTTAATGGAAGGAGCACCTATTTCTCATTGCATTTTTACTGGATGGTTCACTGTACCTTTCTGAGCTCTAGATTACTCATCTTTATAATACAATTGATAACTCTTACCCTGGCCATTATTTAAGGTTGTTGTATCGGTTGACACAGTGGAGAGGTCACATTATATAGTCAGTATGTGTAGGCCAGCTCTATTCTGGGCCTTGTTCCTGGAAGCATATTTGCTGAGGTGGAAGATTCAGTATGAAACAGATACAGTTCTAGTGAATGTTACAATTACTGTGGGAGCATTAAGAAGAAAACTCATTGCATTCCCAGGGCAGGTCATATAAAGTATTATAAAGGAAGAATTCTTATACTGAACTGGAAAATGAATTAACTATCTGATCTAGGGAAAGGAGTTTGGGAAGGGAATTCCCTGCAGTAGGGAGACTCAGTACACAGGTGTGTATTTTGTAGTATTTTATAGCATTTTTAGGCATTTTCTTGTGGTTGAAGCTTAAGAGTGCATGGGGAAGATTGTATGTGGACAAGGGAACAGTAGATTAGGTATAACACAAGGAGGCTTGGATTTTCTCTTAGGGATTCTGTATGAAGTTTGAGCAAGAGACACATTTTGGCTGATCACCAGTTTTTCAATCTGGTGACAAAGGTAAATAATGGTGCTATTTGTGATGAAAGGAAATACAAAAAGAGAAGTAGCTTTTAAAGAGTGCTAGTTAAGGAACAAGACAGCTTTCTTAGCATTTTTTTTCTCACTCTTGTTTGATTTAGCAAGTACAGTCCAATGTAATTTTATCAACCTATTCCATTATCTCCTTCCTCAAATTCAAGGCTTTCAGCTATTTGTGATTACTCATAGTCATTTGCTTTTTTAAAGACCAGAGTATTAGAGTTAGGGGTTTCTTCCCTTTCTTTTCCTTCTTTATTTTCAATTGCAATTTTTTTTCTTATTTCTAAGCTTTGATGAATCTGTTAATTTTCATATCCAGTTTATTCTTTGAAGTTTATTTTCCTGGTTATGTCCTATATTTTTAGTATTAAAATCAAACATTTTCATAATAACTTTTGCTGATTTTTGTACAAATTAACCGGTCTTCTCAGTTGTGAAAACATGTTAAATTGTTTCTATGAAAAGCATTTCTCTCTAAAGCTCTGTCAGGGTTGTTAGATTCTTAGTCCCTTGCTATCTATTCCAGAGATAAAAGTTTTTTTTTTAATATTTATTTTTATTTATTACATTTATTGTGTGTGTGTGTGGCCAGCTCAGCCCACCAGGGGGTGGGGCTGGCTGGCATGTGGTGCTGGGGATCGAACCACGGTCCCTGTGCTTTGCCAAGCTTGTTTCAAGTAGGTGCTTTAGACCACTGAGCCATCTCTCCAGCCCAAGAGATAAAAGTTTGAGGTGAACTTCAGAGTGTGGTGGTTTCTATAGTTAGAGAAACTAATGAGATGACTTTTTACAAATTAATTCCTCTACATTTTACTTCATTTTCTATAAACTGTGAATGTAAAATACTTAACCTCAAAGGACTATAATAAGAATGAAATGGATTAACACTTATAAAATGTTTAGAACTAGTCCTAACATGTATTAATTATTGAGCAAATATTAATAATTATTTTATCTGTGACTCCAAGGACTAAACATCACTGTGTACAGCTAAAAGGCATCAATAAATATTTTTATAAATTAATGAATATGCATTAATTATGTTTCTATAGATTTAAATTATATCTTCCAAAATGGTCCCTAGGAACTCCCTCTTTTCTTTGAACTTATATAGTTTTCTTTTAGAGTGTTGAGGAATTTTCATTATCTCAGCAATAATCCTGAAGTTGTAATTATGTGAAATCTGTTGTGATAATCTGGGCAGGAATCACATATATCCTCACCTATTAATTTGATTTTTTTTTTTTTTTTATCTTTTGATACAGGGTCTCATAGACTCAAAGTGATCCTCCTGTCACCCTGCTTAGTGCTGGGATTACAGGCATGCCTTACCACACTTGGGTTCAAGGGCTAGCACAGCATGCGGCACTGGAGGTTGAACTTGGGTCCTTTTGCTTGCCAGGCAGGTCCTCAGACTGCTGAGCTATCTCCCTAATTACAACACACCCCTATTGATTTGATTTTTTTTTTAATAGTCTGTTCTTCCCATGTTGTATCTATCCCAGAAGCTATAATGAATATGCACATTTCTTTCTTTTTTTATGTATTTGTTATACACTTACTGTGCATCTTATAGATCCTTCTGTTTTCAGCCTTCCCAGCACTGTGATTACAGGTGTGCACCACAATGCCCAGCCTCAGTGGCTGGCTCAGTGTTCCTGGGGGCGGGGCTGGTACAGCATGTGGTGCCTGGGATTGAACCTTGGGCCCATGCTTACCTAAGCAGACGCTTAGTCCACTAAGCTATCTCACCAGCCCTTCACATGCACATTTATTTTCAAAAATGTTTTGATCAGTATCAGGGTCACTAGCTTTGATTTTATTGTACAAATAACTTAAAATGATCTGATTGTGACAAATAGGTTAAAATGGAAAGGACATTCCCTCTATGAATTAAATGTGTCTGAACATGTGCCATTGTTTTGTACATCATTGTTTTGCCTTCCTCTTGTTGTCAATTTGAAATCACTTCCTTGTACCATGATATCAGATTTTTACCATAAAAAGATGTATGATTATGTATTTGTCATGGTTCTCTAGAGAAATACCAGATACATAGAAAGAGATTTATTATGAGAGAGTAGTACATTCTGTTATGGGTTGGAGAAGTCTCTATGATCTTCCATATGTAAGTTGAAGACCCTGAAAAGCCAGTAATAGTTCTAGTCTGAATTAGAAGGCCTGAGACTCATCAGTTGTAAATGTCAGTCTTAGCAAGAGTCCTTGCCACCTGTGTGTATGGGTTGGACATATGGTGAAATTTTTGGTCAGACTCAAAGTCCAGAGTCAGGAACATCAGTATCTGAGTATAGTAGAAAATGAATATCTCACTTCATTTAGGAACAGTGAATTTTGACCTTCCTCTTCTGTTTTTGTATGTTGGTGAGGGAGATATATTCAATCTAGGAACTTATGGACATATCCAGAAATAATACTGTATCAGCCTAAGTTTTCACTTTTTTTGGGTGGGGTTTGTAGTTTATCTTACTGATTCCCCCCACATAGAATCCCTAAATATTTCCTTCTGTTACTCTTCTTCCCCTCACTTCATTTTGACAGGAGTTTCTGGATATAATTATTTACTTTGGAGTCGATAAACCATGTCATATTTACTGATTCACAGTATATCTTTTCATGATTAAGTGACCTTGTATTCTAAAGACATTGTTGAAAACACATACACATTTTCACCAAGAATTCTTGAGTAGACTTTTTGCTAGACATCACTTAATTTCTCAGTACTCTTCTCTTTGCCATTGTTTTTCTGTAGTTATTTTGAATTGTATTTTTATTATGTTGATATCCCCACTGGTAATAGGCAGAATTCCATAATGACCACAGTGACCTTACCCATGTCCTTGTGTAATTCCACCCCTTGTACAGACATGATTGGTGACTAGGACAGATTGACATTCCCATGATTATTTTATATGGCATTTTATACCCCAATTAAAATTGGAATTTTGGAAATGTCATTCAAGTCCCCAGTGATTTGACTGAGTTACTCAATAAGTGCATTATCTTGGCTAGGCCTGGCCTTATCGGGTGCTCTTAAAAGAGAAAAAAATCAGTGGCAGATCCTTTTCTGTTAACCTTGAACATGTAATTTTTGTTAGAGGAGTGGGCCATTTGTTAAGTACCTGGTATAACCACACCCCTAGTAACCTGCAAGAAAATCTAGAGTTCAATCTGACACCCAGAATGAAGAAAGGCCCTGTAGCTCAGATAAGATTGTGAACTGGTACTTTAATTCAAGTTAATAAGACCCGGAGCATAGGACCTGATAACTCCTGACTTCTGACCCGTAGAAATTGTGAGATAGTTGATTTGCATTGTTTTAAGCTGGTGAGTCTGGGGTAATTTGTTATGTATCACTAGAAAACTAATACACCACTTAACCTGATATTTGTGATTCTTCTTCCTTTGAGGTTTCCAAATAATTCCTTAGACTAAAGGATGTAAGTTGATAGATTATTTTTCTTGTATGAGAAAGGCAAACAATGTTTTTTTCTCCTGCTACTCCAAATTTTCAGTTTTACAGTTGACTAAGATCATAGAATGAATAAATAACAAAATTGTTCAGAGCTTTATTATAGAGTTTGCAAGATAACTTTCTTTAGAAGTGGCTCTGCGTTTTTCTATTTTATTGGGATAATTTGCATACAGTAAGCCATATTTATTTAAAATGAATACTTGAATGATTGGGAAAGATATTTGCACTTGTGAAAATAGTATCATCATTGAGATGCAGAGCATTTTTATTACCAATTTCTTTTTGTGTGTGTGTGTGTCCTTATGTAGCTCATTTCTTTCTCTATCCCAAGCTTTTTGTTAACTGTTGAAATGTTTTATGTCTTAATAGGTTAGCTTGAAATATTTAGAATTTTATATAAATGAAATCATCCAGGGCTGGCCATATAGCTCAGTGGATTAAAGCACCTGCAAGCAGGTGCAGGGTCCGGGGATTCTATCCCTGGGCCTGCTGTGTCGGCCCCGCTCCCAGGGCACGTTGAGACCGAAAGTTGAGACTGGGCATGGTGGCATGCTCCTGTAATCCCAGCTCTTGGGAGGCTGCAAACAGGCATATCACTATGAGTCCGATCTAGTAGTGAGACCCTGAACATCCTGCAGACCCTTCCCTAAAATACCAAAAAAAAAAAAAAAAAAAAAAGTCATCCAGTGTACACACTATCATTCTATATAATGATTTGATATTAATCGATATTGGTGGATATATCAATGATTAGTTTCCTTTTATTGTGGAGCAGTGCTGTATTGAATGGATCTAACAAATAATGTTAATTCCTGTAGTTGCTGATGAATATTTGGATTGTTTCCCATTCTTATTTTAAGTGATATGCTGTGTTCTTATGTATGGAAGCCTTTGTAAGGAATATATTTTCAGTTTCCTTGGGAATACATAAAGGTAAACTTGGCGGATTAGATGGTCAGTACCTGTTTAACTTTTTAAAGAACATGGTAGTTTTCTGAAGTATGTTATTCTATATTCTGTATACAGTATATGCCAAATCATTATTGTCAGTTGTTTCAATTTTAGACATTCATCTAGAAGTATAATGATGTTTAATTGTAGTCATTACTCTATTCTTAATATATTAATGATATAGAGGCTATAGAATTGTGATTTTGGCCTTCTATATGCAAATTAGTATCAACACCAGAGATCTTTTTCTCTTGAGATAATTATTCCACACTTATTTTATGTAATTTCTTTTTAAGTAATTTGTATCTAAATTGATTAAGTTTTCAGATGTCACATATTGCATGGCAGTGTTTTATATATAACCTGAAAAGCTGCAGATATATTTATTTACAGGTTAAAATAGTGCTTACTACAAATAATTATTATACTGTTATCTGTATAGTTCTATCATATGAAGGCTTGTGTGCAAGTTGTTATTCCTACTCTGAAGTTAGAAGTTCCCAGTTGTTTTATTGATAATCATAGGGCTAATGCAGAGTGTTGCTATTTAAGATTTTCCATTTTTTCTTTGAGTCCCCCCATGGCAGCAAATGGTATCTTAAACTGACAAGCTGTAAATTAAAACTTGCAGAATGTAAGGTCTAGTCTAGGGAAAATGAAGTTATGTGTAGGTGACTTGTTCCATTTGAATTAATCAAAGGGCTGCTGGTGTAGACCAGCTGTGTTCTCTGGTGACAAAAACGAATCTTGACATTTTGGATAATGAAAATTCAGTTCAGCACCTCTTAGAGATACGTATGATAATATATTGTCGTTCAGAAGCAGAGGAAAGGAGGAAGCACAAGCCTTGTCTTATTAAAATAGACAATATGACAAGTGGACATTTCTGGATCTCTGGTTTCTAGGGAAAAGGTGTCAAGGGAAACCAAAATGATAGGAATAGCTGTTTTATAGACAGAGAGTGAAAAGATTTAACTTTTGATGCATGAACTCTGTGACACTTGCTTTTGTTCATGATTCCTAGTTTCATGGTTTATTTTATGGGGTACAGAAGAGGCACAAAAGGCCAGGAGAGGACATTCATTTTTTCGTTTGACAGTATTAATGCAGTCATCTAGTTCATACCTTGTAAGCCCACTTATTATTTCCTCTGCATGTGTTTTTTCTAGTTTAGCGGATTAGCTGCACAGTCTCTTCAAAGGCTATCCAATCAAGGAGGGGTTATTAAAACCAGGGTGATTTATGACTGAGAATTAATTAGAGAAGCATTTTCATGTAAAACATCCAATTTTTTGATTAGCAATGGAGCAGGGCCGCAATTAACACTCTAGGAAGCTTAAATTTCCAGCTTTTTGATTCTCAGGAAATGAGATTATCAGGCCAGGGTCAGACACTTGACAGCAAAGCGGGGGAGGGGGAAGGAGTGTGAATTTTTTTTTTTTTTTAAGGTGTTTTGATTTTGTTTGTAAGATTGCTATCCAGGCAGTGGAAAATTCATGGAGAAAAGAACAAAAAATTCTGAAAATACAAGAATGTAAATTGCCTGATTCTTCAGGCCATACAAAATATCTGTTGAGAATGTTTGCTCAGAGTGTACTTTGGAAGCACAGTAATATTTTTGTTTCACTATTACTTATTATTTGTTCTTCTTGTGATAAATGTATTTTAGCTATTCAGTGTCTGAACAAATATTTAAGATGTGTGTGCTAGTGGGAGGCCAAGATTTCTTTCAATAAAAAAGAGAAGTTCCTTTTCTAAATGGAAGTTTGCTAGTTTTGGAGTGTATTCATCGTTTGTTGGTGTTTTTAATTATTTTAAATTACTTGAGACATACTATAGTGACTTATGTCAAGCCATAGATTAACAGTTACAGATAAGTGACCTTTGTCAAGTGTAGTGCTTGAAGTAAGATGTAAGGCTGGTTCAAACCTGCTTGTAAAGCAAAGTATAGTCTGTCATTAGTGTAATTGGTGTTCCCCAAGGAGATACAACATAATGAAAATTAATTTGTTATACCAACTATTTTTTACCCTTTATCCTCTTATTTAGACATCTAATTTTAATTGAGACATGGTGGAACAATGTATCCTTTGTCCTGCTCTATTCTGCCAAGTTAAAACTGACATTTGTGTCCTGTTAATTCATTAGCTTCTCAGACTCTCAAATAAACAGACCATGTCAGTATTTCTAGCTACCGACCATCTCTTTTGTGCTTTGATTATATATTCGCAGTTTAATGATGCTGTGCCTAGCTAAAAATAATACATAAATACAATATAGATAATACACTGGAAATATGTGGCATTTATTGGTCGTCTGCTTATTGATAGCTTGCAACTGTTGGTTTTCAGTTCTAACATGAAACACTGGTGATGAATCTTTCCTTGGCCTAGGTGAGGATGAAGTTGAAAACTGGTTAGTAGGCCTGTGTGAACCAGGTTTGTCTAATGTTCTCCCAACCTTGGTTTCTGTAGTTAAATAAAAGGTAGAAGCTTTTGTTAGAATGTTTGTGGATATATTTAGCTTTATAAACAGATTCCAGAATATGTCAACTGTGACTGGTGGAACCCATATGGCAAATCATCAGAAATTTCTCTGATTACATTTTTCTCCCTAAAGCAGGTCTAATATAACAATATGAGTCATTGATCTAATGTATCATACTTGTAATCCCACCATGCATTCTCTTTATGTGTCAGTCTTGTTTAAGCCTCCTTTTTTTTATGAAGAATAACTATCACTAGGTAGATGAAAATTGGCTACAGTTCAGTCTTGGGAAAGGAGGATGAAAAATGTTATTGGTTGAAGAGTTGATGTATCAGATTTGTGTCCACCAGCCTCCGTGCTAATGTTCATGTTTTGAGATGTTGATCATTACTTTTTTGATGTCCAGTAAATACATGTTGAAAAATTATACTTTTAGTTTACAGATGTTTTCATTTTTGGGGTTTTATCCCCCTACATTTCCATGTCTATGGCATAGCCTAACCAGATGAATTATGGATTCCTAACCTTTTGTGTACAGGTATATTCTAGGTTGATGGTTACATGTATAGCTTCAAAGGAGTCTTGACATCCAACAGTGTTTCTAGATTTGTAGAGGAGTGGCGAGAGGTTATCTAGTTTTCATTCAATTTAAAAATGCTGTTACTACATATGTATATGTTAATATACTTACATAGACACATTGACAAATACACAAATAGTTCTAGCTTTGAGAGTCATATTACATATAGAAGAAAACATAACAATTTCAGTAGAACATATAAATGAGATTTTTTTCCATATAAACAATCAACTAAACACACACACACACTTTAATTATTTACTAACTTTTAATCATATCACTATCAAAGTGTCTCAGTTACTTTTTAATCATTTCTGGACAAAATACCAACACCCATTAGAAATGAAAGATTTATTTAGCTCACAGTTAGTGGAGATTTCAGTCCATACTTGGCTGACTCCAAGGTAGAAGGTAACAGTTCCTGGAGGCAGAGAACAACGGAGAGCAGAGGAAGCAGCAACATTTGTGGCATCTATCAAGCTGCCTGCCTTGCCTGCCTGCCTGCCTGCCTGCCTGCCTGCTTTTCTTTCTTTCTTTCTTTCTTTCTTTCTTTCTTTCTTTCTTTCTTTCTTTCTATTTTAGGGAAGGGTCTACAGGGTGTTCAGCGTCTCACTACTAGATCGAACTTATAGTGATCCACCTGTTTCCAGCCTCCCAAGAGCTAGGATTACAGGCATGCGCCATCATGCCCAGTCTCAGTTGCCATCTCAGCACACCCCCAGCAAGCAGGTGCTTTAATCCGCTGAGCTATTTGTCCAGCCCTCTTTTCCTTCTTTCTATGCTGACTGCGAAGAGTGGAGCTCCACCTCAAAGATCAGAGCTTCTCTGAAGTGAAGTGGCTGTGAAGCGGCATGGCAAGTATCAGGAATTCCTCCAAAGAAGTGGGGCACCCAATCTTTCCTCAACCCCTTGTTATATACTTTTTCTGTTCAGTCACTCTGCAGGGGGGGTCAGGCCCTCTCCTTCCTACCTGCCCTTTGGGATGTAAAACCCAGGTTATGGAACTGACAACCTAGCCAAGTTGACATAATGTGTTGACCACTACATAAAAGTAGACAGAAATAATTTAATTTATAAGAATTAAGAGAATTCTAATTAGGTGAGCTATTGTAATTGGATATGATGAATCATTTTAAAGAAAGCACAAACTACAATTTAATTCAGTAGACCAACAAGGCTATCTAAGCTTGCTTTACTTCAAAATAAAATCTTAAAACAATTTGACATACTTTGTTCAATTAATTGATTAACTTGATTGGCTTTAAGAGGCTTACAATTGGTAATAGCCACACTATCATGTGACATTTCCAGTGGCGAATTGATGGAATTTGCTACTGTCTTGGCAATATTACTGCTTACTTTGATTTGCTATGTACTCAGTGCTCATAGTAGTAGATAATGGATGTGTAAGGCTACTTAAAAACATTTGTTGGGCTGGCGAAATAGCTCAGTGGAGTAAGTGCTTGCTTTGGCAAGTGCAGGGACCAGGGTTGAATCTTAGGTCCTGCATGCCTTGCCGGCCCTGCCCAGGGGCTCCCTGAGCAAGCGAACAAGTCCAGGTATGGTGGTACGCACCTGTAGTTCTAGCACTTGGTAGGCTGAAAACAGGAGGATCATGAGTCCGATCTGTGTAATGAGATCCTGCAGACCCTGTATTAAGAAAAAAAAAAGAAAGAAAAAGTGCTAGTGGTGATCAGAAATACTTTCACTTTTGAATATTATATAATTAATATTTAATAATAATGTGGCACTATATGTGTATATGTATTTATATATATGCATATCTATATCTGTGTGTATATACACACACATCTATATAAGTGGACATTTAACTGCTGAATATGTAGATATTTAGTTGTCAAATTTTGTGGGAGAAAAAGACACTTAGTTTCTGAAACTCTTTCTAGTTCCATTTCCCAATGAAACACTTCATTTAGTAGGCACAGTGTTCTCCAGCAGAAATAGAGTAGGACCAAGGAAACCCATTTCTTAGGCTCATGATTAATCTAAATATTTGAAATGATATAGATCTTTATTAGTATGAAGTTTAATGTATATTTACTTTATTTTTTAAAAATTTATTTATTTTATTTGTGTGTGTGTGTGTGTGTGTGTGTGTGTGGCCAGCTCAGCCCACCAGGGGGCGGGGCTGGCTGGCATGTGGTGCTGGGGGATTGAACCGCGGTCCCTGTGCTTTGCTAAGCTTGTTCCAAGTAGGTGCTTTAGACCACTGAGCCATCTCACCAGCCCTTAATGTATATTTAATAGTCTGCCTGGACTTGGTGGCCGGCTTAACATGCCCAGGGGTGGGGCAGGTGTGGTGTCTGGTGCCAGGATAGAACCCTGGTCCCTGTGCTTGCCTAAGTAGTTGCTTAGTCCACTGAGTTATCTCACTGGCCTGGGAGCTCCCATTCTTATGCCAAGCCTTCAAAAACTTTGGTACTACTACAGATTAATACATCTAATATGTTCAGATTTCTTTCTCATTGCTTGATGATCTGTAACTGGATTCCCTTAAATAATGTTAAAAATGTTTTAAATGATTAGTAGCTTGGATGACTTCCTACATTTCTCTGTGTGTGTTTTAATTGCTATGATTTTGTAGTTGTATTCATTTTACTTGTTATTAACCACTTTTGTCTCCTACTTACATATTGTTTAGTTATAGTCCACCAGCTTCTTTTAGTACAGGATGAAGTAATGATATCTTTTTGTAAGTCCAGTGGGATATAGAAATCTTTTCAAAGGCCTTCTTCTACTACATATTCATTAAAATAGGACACATGCTGAAGAAGAATTTTCAGAAGTACTCTGTCCACAATGATTGACATATTGATGGTTTTATTGTATTTGGTAGTAGGATACTAAACTAAGTTTTAAGATATGTGACTACATTAGGAAAACACATTTTATATTGATGTATCATAGATTTAAATTATAGGTAACAGTATGGCAGTGATCTCATAATCTAAATGTATTCGTATATGTATGTGTTTGAATTTTAGATGTACTTCATTGTAACTAAACCTCAACATCATTATATTCTCTGGAGAGACTAAGAAGCATCTTTTGAATTAATCTAGTCCAGGCTTTTTTTAAAAGTATGTGTATTGTGTAGAACACTAAGAGACATAAGTATTACACAAGTAGAGGCATAAGTATTAGCCTTAAAAATGAAAGGGATAAAAATTCACTAATCTTATTCTCAAGCTTCTCTTGAGAAACTTTAGCCAGAGAAGTTCAAGTTCTTCTTTTTAAATATTTACATATTTCAAATTTTGCTCTTCTAAAAATGTTTCATTGAACACTTTTATGAACATTGTATTTCTTTAAATTAGATATCACAATGAGGAATTCTTGGATAAAAGAATAATCCTGAGTACAATTTGATAGACTTTCCATATTACTTTCTAAAATATTTGACCAGTTTACACAGCTTATAAAAGTCTATAAAAGTTTAAAGTTTTAAAATGTAAGCATTTTAAAAATTTCAAATTGGGGCCGGGGAGATAGCTGAGTAGAATAAGCGCTTTTCTGGCAAGCACAAGGGCCTGAGTTCAATTCCGGGTTCCGCCAAAAAAAAAAAAAAATTCAAATTTTACCAAATTGATTGGAGTATGTGCCTGATTATTAGGTGGGTGAGATATTTACCTACTCTTAGTTGATGTTTAACACATCTTTCTACATTTATTTGATGTTTGTAGATTTTTTT
>NW_004524591.1:23773495-23774681 GCF_000260255.1 Octodon degus | reverse complement strand
TGCGTCTGGCTTAGGTATGGCTGCTGTGCTCAGCTCCTTCCCGCTGCGGACCTGGGCTAGGATTGGGTCTGGGGGTTCCTGGAACTGGGCAGAAATTCCTACTTGGTGGTAGGGGTGGGGCAGGTAAGGTGGAGTGGTGGGGGGCGGCCCGAGGGGTTTAGAGAGGGTCCTGCCTATGCGGCGCTTGGGCTGCGAGTGGTCCCACCGGCGCAGGGCAGCAGGAAGCTCTCCACACACTCACCGGACCTGGGCTAGGACTGGGTCTGGGGGTTCCCGGAAGTCGGCAGAAATTCCTACTCGGCGGAAGAGGTTGAGGGTGGCCTGAGGGGGTGGGAAAGGGTCCGGCCCACACTGTGCCTGGGCTGGGACTGGTCCCTCTGGCGCAAGGTAGCAGGAAGCTCTCCACACACTCACCGGACAGGGCTAGGACTGGGTTTGGGGCTTTCACTAAATTATTAAGTATCTAAAACTACTTTTGGGACTTTCTATGTGTTTAAAATAATTTTTAGATGCTCCTTATGTTTCCTAGATATAAATGTGTTATAATTAATGCACTGAGCCTGATGCTTAGGTTAAGATTTAATTTGGGGGAAATATTTTTTCTAAAAAATAATTTTAAAGTTATGACCACTAAATTTGATGTATTATATTTGATGGTATGATTTCTTTCAGATTAATGGATAAAGTTTCTAAAGATTGCAAAGTACTTTTGTTTTCATTGAGTAATCTGTTGTAGTGTCTTAATAGTTCTTATGAACTATTTCTAAGCATATAAACTTATAAATATAAAAATGAACAATTTGTACTACTATGAATACAAAATATATTAGGCCACTGTCTAATATAGGAGTCCAAAATTTTTTTCCTAATATAAAATTTAAAGACTTTAACCTTTAATCTCAAATCTTTCGGTACTAAAGAAAGATTTGTAGCAAATTAACTCTGATTTTCTTCTTAAAATTATAGTTGTAAAAAAAAGAAAGAAAACATCGTAGCTGGTGCTATAGCTCAGTAGCATAAGTACTTGCCTGGCAAGCGCAGGGCCCTGAGTTCAACCCCCAGTACCAAAAAAGAAAAAAAAAAAAAAAAAAGTTGTTATCACTCTATAACACTATGACAAGTCTATGGTGTGTATGTATTTGTTTTCTTTTAAGGCAAAGTTATGAAGCTAATATATGAGTTGTCT